>NW_026652279.1:5715010-6159964 GCF_009828535.3 Hylobates moloch | reverse complement strand
ACAGACAAACAGAGAGCCAAATCATGAGTGAACTCCCATTCACAATTGCTTCAAAGAGAATAAAATACCTAGGAATCCAACTTACAAGGGATGTGAAGGACCTCTTCAAGGAGAACTACAAACCACTGCTCAATGAAATCAAAGAGGATACAAACAAATGGAAGAACATTCCATGCTCATGGGTTGGAAGAATCAATATCGTGAAAATGGCCATACTGCCCAAGGTCATTTATAGATTCAATGCCCTCCCCATCAAGCTACCAATGACTTTCTTCACAGAATTGGAAAAAACTACTTTAAAGTTCATATGGAACCAAAAAAGAGCCCGCATCGCCAAGTCAATCCTAAGCCAAAAGAACAAAGCTGGAGGCATCACGCTACCTGACTTCAAACTATACTACAAGGCTACAGTAACCAAAACAGCATGGTACTGGTACCACAACAGAGACATAGATCAATGGAACAGAACAGAGCCCTCAGAAATGATGCCGCATAGCTACAACTATCTGATCTTTGACAAACCTGACAAAAACAAGAAATGGGGAAAGGATTCCCTATTTAATAAATGGTGCTGGGAAAACTGGCTAGCCATATGTAGAAAGCTGCAACTGGATCCCTTCCTTACACCTTATACAAAAATTAATTCAAGATGGATTAAAGACTTATATGTTAGACCTAAAACCATTAAAATCCTACAAGAAAACCTAGGCAATACCATTCAGGACATAGGCGTGGGCAAGGACTTCATGTCTAAAACACCAAAAGCAATGGCAACAAAAGCAAAAATCGACAAATGGGATCTCATTAAACTAAAGAGCTTCTGCACAGCAAAAGAAACTATCATCAGAGTGAACAGGCAACCTACAGAATGGGAGAAAATTTTTGCAACCTACTCATCTGACAAAGGGCTAATATCCAGAATCTACAATGAACTCAAACAAATTTACAAGAAAAAAACAAACAACCCCATCAAAAAGTGGGCAGAGGACATGAACAGACACTTCTCAAAAGAAGACATTTATGCAGCCAAAAAACACATGAAGAAATGCTCATCATCACTGGCCATCAGAGAAATGCAAATCAAAACCACAGTGAGATACCATCTCACACCAGTTAGAATGGCCATCATTAAAAAATCAGGAAACAACAGGTGCTGGAGAGGATGTGGAGAAATAGGAACACTTTTACACTGTTGGTGGGACTGTAAACTAGTTCAACCATTGTGGAAGTCAGTGTGGCGATTCCTCAGGGATCTCGAACTAGAAATACCATTTGACCCAGCCATCCCATTACTGGGTATATACCCAAAGGACTATAAATCATGCTGCTATAAAGACACATGCACACGTATGTTTATTGCGGCACTATTCACAATAGCAAAGAGTTGGAACCAACCCAAATGTCCAACAACGATAGACTGGATTAAGAAAATGTGGCACATATACACCATGGAATACTATGCAGCCATAAAAAATGATGAGTTCGTGTCCTTTGTAGGGACATGGATGAAACTGGAAAACATCATTCTCAGTAAACTATCGCAAGGACAAAAAACCAAACACCGCATGTTCTCACTCATAGGTGGGAATTGAACAATGAGAACTCATGGACACAGGAAGGGGAACATCACACTCTGGGGACTGTTGTGGGGTGGGGGGAGGGGGGAGGGACAGCATTAGGAGATACATCTAATGCTAAATGACGAGTTAATGGGTGCAGGAAATCAACATGGCACATGGATACATATGTAACAAACCTGCACATTGTGCACATGTACCCTAAAACCCTGAAGTATAATAAAAAAAAAAAAAAAAAAGAAATGAAATTACCCATAAGTGATCCATGGAAGTGGGCAACAGGAACTGAAATATACCCCCATCTGCCACCTGTCCTGGAGAAAGATCTTGGATTTCACTAACTGTTTTTATTAGAGGGAAGCCGCTTACTGACTCAGGCAGATATCAAAAAGGTTTGGAGCTTATCTGTCCTCACAAGTAGCTATATCCCAAAAGTACATCCTACAGTGTCTTTTTGCTTAAGAGGCAGATATTTACACAGCACAGCTCAGGGTCTTCCCGGCTGACAGTGATGGCGACATCATCTGCACCTGGCTTTGCCCTATACAGGAGAAACCATGCAACGACTTTGGCTTTTTTAGCCTGTGAAACATCTAGAGCTGTAAGCTCTATAAGCTATAAGCTAGTCCAGAGGTTCCCCAAAACTGCCTTATGGGAATAGATATTTCTCAAAAAAAGACATACAAATGGCAAACAGGTATATGACAAGGTGCTTAACATCACTGATGGGAGAAATGCAAACCAAAACTACAGTGAGATACCATCTCACCCCAGTTAAAATGGCTTTTATTCAAAAGTCAAGTAACAAAAAATGCTGATGAAAATGTGAAGAAACATGAACCCTCGTACACTGTTGGTGGGAATGCAAATTAATACAACCACCATGGAGAACAGTTTGGAGGTTCCTCAAAATCAGAAACAGAGCTGCCATGTGATTGAGCATCCCTGCTGCTGGGTATATACCCAAAAGAAAGCCAATCAGCATATCAAGGAGCTATATGCACTCCCATGTTTATTGCAGCACTGTTCACAATAGCCAAGAATTGAAAGCAATTGAAGCGTCCAACAGATAAACGGATAAAGAAAATGTGGTACATATACACAATAGAGCACTATTCCGCCACAAAAAATGAGATTCTGTCATTTGTAACAACATGGATGGAAGTGGAGGTCATTATATTTTGTGAAATAATCCAGGTACAGAAAGACAAACATCACATGTTCTCACTTATTTGTGGGATCTAAAAATCAAAACAATTAAATTCATGGAGATAGAGAGTAGAAAGTTCCCGGAGGCTGGGAAGGGTAGGAGGAGGGAGGCGGGGATGGTTAATGGGTGCAAAAAAAAAAAAAAAAAAAAAAACCAGACTGAACAAGACCTAGTATTCGATAGCACAACAGGGGGCGATAGTCAACAATTTAATTGTACATTTTAAAAATAAAAGTATAGTTGGATTGTTTGTTACACAAAGGATAAATGCCTGGGGATGGGTACCCCATTCTCTGTGATGTGATTATTTCACATTGCGTGCCTGTACCAAAATGTCTTCTGTACCCCATAATTATATATACCTACTATGTACCCACAAAGACCAAAAATTAAAAAAAATTATTTAACTGCTCTGTGGACTGACTGCTTTAAAGTCAGTGAGAGGGCTTTTTGTCTTTTTTAAAAAAAATTGTGGTCAGATACACGTAACATAAAATTTACCATTTTAACCATTATTAAGTGTGCCTGCCATGTAGTGGCATTAAGTACATTCACACTGTTGTATCACCACTGTCTATTTCCAAACCTATTTCTTACCCCAACAGAAGCTCTATAACCATTAAGCAATGACTCCCTATTCCGCACCCCCAGCCCCTGGTGACCTCTAATCCATTTTCTGTTGCCTTTTCTAGATACTATATATAAGTGGAATCATATAGTAGTTGTCCTTTTGTGTCTTTACGTTTCATTTAACAGGATGTCTGCAAGGTTCATCTATGTCGCAGCATATATCAGAACTTCATTCCTTTTCATGTCTGAATCATACTCCATTGTATGCATATACCACTAGATTGGTTAGCTATTCATCTATTGATGGAATTGTGGGGTTTTTCCCCTTTTGGGTTTGTGAATAATGCTGCTACGAATATGGATGTGCAAATATGTTTGAATCCTTGCTGTCAGTACCTTTGGGTATACACCTAGAAATGGAATGGCTGAATAATTTGGTAATTCTGTGTTTCACTTTTGTGGAACTACTACACAATTTCCACAGCAGCAATACCATTTTGCATTTCTATCAGCAATGCACAAAGGTTCCAATTTCTCCATATCCTCACCAATATTGGTTGTTTTCCCTTTTTTCTAAAAAAAAAAAAAAATAACCATCTTAATGGCTTCTGCCACCTAATGGTAGTGGACTGGTATCTTATTGTGGTTTAGATTTGCCTGATGACTACCTTGGAAGCTTTTAAACAAATGCACATTTCTGAACTCTACCTCTGGAAATTTCGCTTGGCTCTGAGATTGGCACTGTGGAGCTGGCTGGTATGGCCTCCCACCCAAGACTAAAATGTATTTTTGTAATTTCCCAAACTGCTAATCTGGTCTCTGCACACCTCTAATAATATGGAACTTCGGGGTTTTCTCAGGAAGCCCATTCCATTTTTACAGTTTTAGTTGTTTATCTTCTAATCAGAACTTGTGTAATTTGTAGCCACTGATACAGTCTTGTGTGGCATGTTTCATGTCTTAAGGGTTCCATTCCCTCGCCTCTACTCCATCCAGCCCCTTCAGCCTATATCTGTTCCTCCTCAAGCTGTCTCAGCCATCCCCATAGCGAGGCTGCATCTGGCGAGCTTCCTCTACACTCCCATAGCATCTTAAGCTTTCTCCATCATGGTGTTTCCACGTGTGTCATAATTTCCTGTTTACTTGTCTGCCTCCCTTATGACACTATGAGCTCCTTGAAAGGGGCTCACAGCTGTCTGCAACACTGTTCACTGATGGCTCCTCACTGCCCAGTGCACGAAGTGGGCCCTCAACAAATGGTGGTTGATGCGTTTGTTGAAAAACACAAGTTCTGCACTAAATACGTAAGAAAACACTTTGGATATTCTTCAGTATGTAATAAATTAAACTTGTTAACATTAGGAGCTCCTCAATCAGCAAGCAAGAAAGAGAATTTACTAAAGCACAGTTTTCAGATTGGACGATAGAATCCTAAACCATTAAGAAATTGCATCTGTAAGCACAGGGAGCTGAAGAGGCTGCCTACTTCCTTTCTCTCTCCACTCTTCTCTCTTCAACAGACTTCTTGCAAGCACATACAGTATTTGTTCAACCTGGGCTTTCTGTGTGCTAACGAAAAAGTACCTTAGGGTGTATTTAAACAGCCACAGAGTTATATTTTTACTTGTGCATTTTACCTACAGCATTGGAAAAAGTAATTTTGCCTCAATTAGAGTAGGTCTTTTCAACTGCTGACATATGTTTATAGAGCATCTGGATATAATCTGATTAGCATCTGTTGTAAGCCTGTGAGATACTATCTATCTCCTGAGGTCTCCCTTGGAGAAGGAAAGGCATAAACGTGCACTCAGCTGGACCATCCCAGTGCTGACATCTGCTGTTGGGTCACACATCTGGGCCTCCCATCCTCCATCACTTTGCCAAAGTTCATCTGGACAAAGAGTATCACCCCCACACTCTCAAGGTCCCACTTTACTTGGAGCAGAAAACCAGTGTCAGCACTCTGGCCAGTGAGAAAATCTTAACATTCTTCTCTCTCCTTTTCCCCTGCATATGTTAGAGCCAGCATGGAATGAATCACACACATCTAGAGAAGGAAAAGTATCAATAATTGATATGCCTCTCCCTGCTCAAGCTGCAAACATTGCCAGCTCTTTGGTTTATGTATTCCCCATTCACCTTCAGTTTGCATCCTCAGATAAAGTTACATGATACCTCTCTTGAGAATTCCCTTCCTGGTTTTTTTCTCTTCTTTTTTCCTGCATTTTGGATGCAAAGATTTAAAGGAAAATATTTTCATAAGGTTGTATTTGTTTATTTTTGTTTATTAGAGCAATAGAGCTACATCCCAAGATGTAAATAAATGGGCAACCTCTCCCCCACCCACTGCTCAATTATTTATGCTTAATTAATGCACATAACTGAATTGAGGATAAAAGAGCAGACACCTCACATTCGTCACCCAGCATAGAACAGCTGAACTCGGAAGGCCTAGAAAGTTCATTCTGTATAAGAATAAAGGAGGCAAAAAAGGGAGGGGTGACTTTAGGTATTGATAAGTGGTTAGTTGTGCAGGATCTGATATAATCCTACATTCATAAGTTTTTGTGCTGGGTTTGGGGAGAGAGCATGTCTCCCCAGACCCAGCATAAAAACTTATGAATCTAGGATTATATCAGGTCCTGCACAACCGAGGATTTACATCCTCAGTTTAACTGAGTCTCATATACCCTTTACCTGTTTAAGTACCATAGCACCAAACAAACATACTAACTTATTTTAGAGATTCAGGAAATAGATATTCATTGAGTGCCTCTAATTTGTCAGGTACTAGACTGCAGGCCAAGCATACCAAATGGTGCATCTGTCCTTACCCTGGATGGAGTCCAGTGAGGAAGACTGGCCATCAGAAGTGATCACACACATCAATACAGTGTCCTGAACTGTGGTGAGGTTGTCAGTGAGAATGTAGAGCCCAAGAGGAATGGGTGGAGGAGGTGCTCTGACTGAAATGGTGAGGAAGGGCCTCTCTGAGGATATGACATTTCAGTTGACATCTGGCAGCATTTCAGCTAACACTTGGCAGTGTCATTCAGCTGGGGGCAGAGAGTTCAAGACAGAGGGAACAGCCTGTGCAAAGGACCAAAAGCACTTGACACGTTCAAAGAATTGAAGTAATGCCAGTGTAGATGAAGCCAAGAATGAGAGCAAGAGAGATGGGACTTGGAGGAGGAAGGAGGTTGAAAGCACTGCTAAGTCACACAGGCATTCTAGTTCTTACTAAAATTTGTAGCCTTGTCCTAAGGACAGTAAGAGCCATTAAAGATGTTTAAATTGGAAAACACAGCATAATGTATTTAGAAACAATGGTTGTTTGGAGAATGAATTGTAGGGGACAACAGTAAAAGCGGGGAAAGATTATACTTTCAGGAATCATTTCTATAGTTTGTTACTAGAGAAGTTTCTCTGAATGTGTAAAGCATGAAAAATGACAAGGAGACACAGTGCTCCTGACTGAAAAGCCAGCTCTTGGTGTTGCTCTGCTGCAACTGCTATTTGCCATTGACAACCATTCTTCTCTTCCTCTGGGAGAGTAAGAGGGAGAGACTGCAGTCTGAGTGGTTCCTGTATTTGTAAAGAAAAAAAAAAAACCAGGAAAACAAGTCATGGAAGAGAATGCTAATTGCCCACCTAATAATCTTTTTCCCCTTTACACAGATGACTGATTGTACTTCAGTTAATGATGTGATTATATATCCCAAACTCCCCTGCAGCAAGGACTGAACAATGACATATAAGTAAGTGAAGTTCTTGGGTACAGCGTCTGAAAGCCATCTGAGAGGGACTGCTTTATCTGGAAGGAGGCCCTTTTGCACTTCACCTCCTTCCCCTAACCTGCTCCTTGGAGTGCAGATGTGATGGCTGGAGCTCTAGCAGCTGTCTTGTCTCATGCCATAATCAGAAGGTATTACAATGGCTTGGACCACAGAGGTGGCAGATGGGATGGAATGATGGAGTGGGAAGTGGAGGGCATGTTTAGAAAGGCTTTTAGTAAGAGGTTGTGCTTACATTGCATTTTGAAGGACCAGAATGATTTGATCAAGTAAATAAACATTGGGGCCCAGTGTGGTGGCTCACGCCTGTAATCCCAGCCCTTTGGGAGGCTGAGGCAGGTGGATGATGAGGTCAGGAGTTCAAGACCAGCCTGGCCAAGATAATGAAACCCCCATCTCTACTAAAAATAGAAAAATTAGCCAGGCGTGACAGTGGACACCTGTAACCCCAGCTACTCAGGAGGCTGAGGCAGAGAATTTCTTAAACCCAGGAGGCAGAGGTTGCAGTGAGCTGAGATCACACCACTGCACTCCAGCCTGGTCAAGAGAGCAAGACTCCATCTCAAAAAAAAAAAAAAAAAAAAAAAAAAACACATTGGAACAACTATTAATACTTCTTGCTGTTTTTATGTATTTCTCTAGTTTTGTTTTTATTTCAACATATATGATAAATAAAACCAGATGTTGAAAATGGTAGCTCACAGTCATATCCAGCCCTGTGACATACTTTATTTTGGAGACAGGGGTTGGTTCTAAATTTTTCGAAATCCTTAAAATTTAAAATCAGGAAAGTTTACAAAAGTCTAGGACAGAGAAAATTCTGAAAACAGCAAGAGAAAAGCATCAAGTCACACATAAGGGAACTTCCATCAGAATAACAGTGGATTTCTCAGCAGAAACCTACATATCAGGAGAGAATGTGATGAAAGAAAGAATGTGAGAAACTGCTAAAAGAAAAAAAACCGTCAGCCAAAAATACTATCTGCAACCAATCTACTCTTCAAAAATAAAGGAGAAATAAAATCTTTCCTAGACAAGCTAAACCTGAGGGGATTCATTACCAGACTGGCCCTAAAAAAAAAAAAATGCTTAAGGAAGTCCTATATCTGGAAGTAAAAGAGCAATATCCACTATCATGAAGATACACAAAAATATAAACTCACTGGCAGAGCAGACGTAGAAAGAGAAAGGACCCAAATGTTACCACTACAAAAACGAAACAAAACAGAACAAAACCCACCATAAGCAATGGCAGACAAGAAAAAAAGAAAGGAACAAAGATTATACAAAACCACCAAAAAACAATTTTTAAAATGACAGGAATGAGTCCTCACCTATCATAAATAACCTTGAATGTAAACAGATTAAATTCTCCACTCAAATAATACAGACTGGTTTAGTGGATTTTCTTAAATGCCCCGACTATATGCTGCTTACAAGAAACTCATTTCACCTATAAATAAATGGGATGAAAAAAGATATTCCATGCAAATGAAAATCAAAAGTGAACAGGTACTAGATAAAACAGACTTTAAATCAAAAACGGTAAAAAGAGACAAAGAAAGTCATTATATAATGATAAAGGCATAAATTCAACAAGAAGATATACCAATTCTAAATATACACATGTACCCAACACTAGGGTCCCCACATATATAGAGCAAATATTGTTTGATCTAAAGGGGGAGATGGACTCCAACACAATAGTTGGGAACTTTGATACCCCCTTCTCAGCACTGGACAGATCAGACAGAATATCAACAAAGAAACATTGAATTTAAATTGAACTTTAGACCAAGTGGACATAACAGATAATTACAGAACATTTTATCCAACAGCTACAGATTACACATTCTTCTCATCAGCATATAGAACATTCTCCAGGATAGATCATACATTAGGCCACAAAACAAGTCTCAACAAATTTTAAAAACTCAAAATATATCAAGTATCTTCCCAGACCACAATGGAATAAAACTAGAAATCAATACCAAAAGGAGTTGTGGAAACTGCACACATACATGAAATTAAACAACATGCTCCTAAGTAACAATTGGGTCAATGAATAAATTAAGAAAGAAAAAATATATAAAAACAAATAAAAATGGAAACACAACATACCAAAACCTATGGGAGACAGCCAAAGCAGTGCTAAGGGGGAGGTTTATAGCAATAAATGCCTCTGTCAAGATGGTAGAAAGATTTCAAATAAACAACCTAATAATGCACCTCATGGAACTACAATAGGAAGAATAAACAAAATCTAAAATTAGTAGAAAGAAATAATAAAGATCAGGGCAGAACTAAATGAAATAGAGACTAAAAATAAAATATGAAGGATCAACACAATGAAAAGTTGGCTTTTTGAAAAGATAAACAAAATCTATAAACCACTAGCTAGACTAACTGAGAAAAAAGACAGAAGACCTAAATGAACAAAATCGGAAATGCAAAAGGAGACATTACAACCGATACCACGGAAATACAAAAGATTGTAAGAAACTACTATGAACAACTATATACTAACTAACTGGAAAGCCTAGCGGAAACAGATAAATTCTTGGACACATACAACCTATGAAGAATGAACCAGAAAGAAATATAAAAACCTGAACAGACCCATCATGAGTACAGAGATTGAATCAGTAATAAAAAGTCTCCTAACAAAGAAAAGCCCAGGACTGGATGGCTTCACTGCCAACTTCTACCAAACTTTCAAAGAGGGACTAACACTAATTCTCCTCAGACTATTCAAAAACATAGACAGAAACATGTTACTAAGACCAAAGCCCAAGTGAGTTTTCCCCAAGACCCAAGTTGCAAGACAAAAGGTGAAAATCTGATCTATTTCAGTAATAAATTAGCAATAAAAAAGAGATACATATTTTAAAAATTGATATGATGAAACAGTCCCATTCCATCATCCTGAAATCTACTTTTCTTCCTTTCTACTCTATTAAATCAAATGTCACTGCAATCATCTTGATGGCTTTCATTTATCTTTTGCTTGTCTATGTGTAATGCTTTGTAAAAATCCTCCCTTTGGTTTTCTCTTCTTCCCTCTTCCCTCTCTCTTTCCTTCTCTTTTTTTCTCTTTTATTCCAGTGAGCAGTGATGTACACCCAAATATCTAAGTTTCTCTAGAATTCCTTTTGTACTCATTGAAGCTACCAATCCACCATAGTTCTATGTTACTGGCCCCATGTCTTCCCCACCCCTCAGAAGCCCACACAGATCTAGGGTTCAGTGAGTTGGGGCACACCTTCAGAGGTCACTCAGGATGCCTGGGCTAGCTGAGTCAGGCAAGAGCATTGGAACCACCCAGGCAGCTCTGAACTCCAGGAAAAGTCATCCTGCAGCTGCCCTCAGCAGTCTGTTCCAAGATCTGTCCACACCGGCAGTCAGCAAGTTTTCTTAACAACTCACCTAAGACATACCATCCAGATTTGGCAAGGACAGTGGCCATTCATGCTGGCGTCTCCCAGTCTTCTTTTCCAGATATGAAAAGGTTGGACTTCCTCATGAACACACACTCTCCCCTCTGCTCCTCCAGGGAGTGAGAAATTTGGCTTGGAATTAACTCAGGACTCCCAGCTTCAGCAGGCCATCTGGAGTGACTGCTGCCTCCAATTTATGTTCACATCCACGGATAACCAAGTGGATTATCTCCAGGAATCATCTTCTCAGTGACAGGAGAGGAGGCGGAGAAAATATCACGTTCATTTCTTGCCTAGAAAAGACCACTGACATCAGCTATTTGCCCTTTCTGGCAATAATATTTGGTTGCTGCTCCATAATACAAAGCCTAAATCAGGCTTATTAGTGTCAAATTAAAAGGCCCTGAAGGGCAGCCAGATTTTCCAGAACTGGCACTCGTTGCAGCCTGGCACAATGATAGAGCTGACAGGCCCCAGCTTGGGAGAAGTCAGCAAGGGTTTAGAGTACCCGGAATGCCTCACTGGCCCATTCACCACTGCAGGTATAATTAAGACGCATGTCCCTCCATTTCTGGATGCCATCCCTTTGTTGACAAGTTGCTCAGAGAATGAAAGTTAATGTTTACCAATTAGCCCAAGCAAAACATTGTCACGGAGGCAAATCTGGGACAAGCACAATGTCTTGGTGGTCTCCCTTAGCAGATAATAAAATCGATATCAGTACATACAGCTGGTAGGAATCTGTCCATAAACTCAAGACACCCCTTTCTTTACGTTCCCTTTAATCAGTGGTTCTCAGTCAAGTGCAATGTTACCCTCCACCGGACATCTGTCAACGTCTAGAGACATTTTGGGTTGTCACGCTGGGAAGGGGATGCTACTAGCATCTAGTGAGCAGAGGCCAGGGATGCTGCTAAACATCCTACAGTGCACCGGCCAGCCCACCAAACAAAGAATTATCCAAAATGTCCATAGTGCCAACGTTGTGAAACCCTGCCTTAAATCAACATAATTTCTACTTGTAGCCTCCCATTCTTCTGGCAAAATGATTAATGTCAGTTCTTATCACTGTTTTTTGAACCAGAGCTGCACCACAGTTCTGTGGTCTTTAGGGCTGAGCCAAGGTTAGATGAGGGGTACTATGCTTAGAAAACATGGAATCTTAGCCAGACGTGGTGGCTCATGCCTGTAATTCCAGCACTTTGGGAGAATGAGGTGGGCAGATCACTTGAGGTCAGGAGTTCAAGACCACCCTGGCCAACGTGGTGAAACTCCGTCTCTACTAAAAATACAAAAATTAGCTAAGCCTGGTGGTGCATGCCTGTAATTCTAGCTACGCAGGGGGGTGAGGCAGGAGAATCACTTGAACCCAGGAGGCAGAGGTTGCAGTGAGCTGAGATCGTGCCACTGCACTCCAGCCTGGGTGATGGAGTGAGACTCTGTCTCAAAAAAAAAAAAAAAAAGAAAGAAAGAAGGAAAAAGAAAACATGGAATCTTCTGGGAGGCTGTCAAGGCCCCATCTGCCTGAAACCCTTTGTCCTTCCTTCTCCATTTGGCAGTTCAGTGACATCCAGAGTTCCACAGCACTTTCTCCTCTTCTGCCCCTAGCATAGGCGGATCCCTTTATCTAGTCTCTTTTCCCTGCTCTTTCTGCCACTCTACCTCTTCTCGCCCTCTTCTTCCTCTTGGTACTTAGGAAATCTCCTGAGAAAATAAATTTCTCAGGCCACTTCTACCTTCATCTTTGGCATAAACCTCCCCTGAGAGCCCTGCCTGACTAAAGAAGGGGGACAATAGGACAGAGTAGGGAGAAAAAAAAACACATAAATTAATATTTGAAATACTATCCAGCAGTTACAAAGGCAACAGTGAAGTCAGGTTAAGGAGCTTGTGCCATCCTTGCCCTGGGCCGTTCAGGAGTCCCCAAGCCTTCTTACCACAGCTCTGCCTTTCATGCCTGTGGATGGTGGGAAGTTATTAACATCGGTTATCAGATATGTTAACCTAAGTCGTCATCACACTCGAATGAGAAAGATTTTAAGGTCTCAGCCCTGGAGAAGGTTTTATGTCAACATTTCCACATTGGCATAAAAATAAAAAGTTTCAGCTGGGCATGGTGGCTCATACCTGTAATCCCAGCACTTTGGGAGGCTGAGGGGGGGTGGATGACCTGAGGTCAGGAGTTCGAGACCGGCCTGACCAACATGCTGAAACCCCATCTCTACTGAAAATACAAAAATTAGCCAGGTGTGGTGGTGGGCACCTGTAATCCCAGCTACTCATGAAGCTGAGGCAGGAGAATCACTTGAACCTGGGAGGTAGAGGTTGCAGTAAGCCAAAATTGCACCATTGCATTCCAGCCTGGGTGACAAGAGCAAAACTGCATCTCAAAAAAATAAATAAATAAATATATTTTTTTTTTTTTTTTTTTTTTTGATTGGATCTTGCCTCTCCCAAGCTGGATTATGGCATACTCACGTCAACTCATAATTAGAGTTGACCCATCTGTGTCAGTGACCCTAAGAACAACAAAAACTCCTTTCAGAAGTGATCCCACAGCATCATTAAAATTATAAATAACCATTCTGCTGAACCCCCAAATCTCTTTTTCTTAGATTCTATGAGTGGAAATAAAAAGTTTTTTATAAATGAGCATTGTTTATAGAAGAAAAAAATACACGGAAAAAAAACCCTAAAAGTTCATTAATAGAGAAATGAATTGGGAAATGAATGAATTGGGGTATGTCCCTACTATGTATGACAGTTAATGTTATATGTCAATTTGACAAGACCACATGTCTAGATATTTGGTCAAATATTATTCTGGCTATTTCTGTAAAGGCGTTTTTAGATGAGATTAATATTGACATTCATAGACTGAGAACAGCAGATTACCCTCCACAATGTCTGTGGGCCTCATTCAATCACAGGAAGGCCTTAATAGAAACAAAGACCGATCTCTCCTAAGTGAGAAGAAATTCTGCCAGCCAACTGTCTTCGGACTCTGACTGCAACTCTTCCCTGGGTCTCTAGCCTGTGGCCAATCCTGTAGATTTTAGACTTAACCAAGCCTTCATAATTGTATGAGTGAATTCCTTGATAAACCCATCTCTCTATCTATCTATTTATCTGCACTTCCTGTTGGTTCTCCTTCTGTGGAGAACCCAGACTAATACCCCATGGATTATTATGCACCTATGCGTTGGCTCTATACTTAGGAACATGGAGGGATTTATATGATGCATTATTAAGTGGAAAAAGCAAGATGTGGAGACACATGTTGTAAGAGAAGCAGTGGCCAAAAATGTGCTTGTTTCTACTGGCATAGAGAAAGATAGGAAAGAAAACATGGCAAGTTTTAACAGTGGTTATGTGGAAGGGGCGTAGGGAGGTAAAAAGAAACAAATGAAATACAAAAATATTCATCAGATAATGTTGATGAAAATTGTAGAATATTAAATCCTCCAATATTATTAAAAGTAGAGAAGTACTAAATATGCCTATAGGCTGGGATTAGAAGTTAAAAATGGAAAAAATTTTAAATTGATATGTTTTGGGATTGGGATTTGGGGACACTTTTTCTTGGATATCTGATACTTCAATATTATAATAATTAAAATATATGTATTCCTGGGTATGAGCCCCAACAATTCAGATTTTGTAAGGTGAGCAGGGGTCTGGAAGTGTGAGAATCGGTACTTTTAAAATAAAGGTCCCCAGAGTAATTCTTGATGCATCACTGAGTTTGGGAACTACTGCTGCTAATTCAATAATTATTCTTTCAAGCTAGGACACGCTTGATTTTTCCCTGGAAACAATTAGTGAAGGAGGGCCATCAGTGTGAACAGGAGAGAAGTCCCGGAGCCTTGCTTAGCCCCATAGCTGAGTGGCCTGCCCCTGAGTCCCCCCTATACCCCTGAAAAGGTCTGATGATCTGGCCTTCCTGAGGGACAGGGAAACAGGTGTGGTCAGACTGGAGGTGCGGCCTGCATCTCCCACAACTCCACAGTCATATCCACTCACTCGCCATTGCTCTTTCAACTGCCAACTTTTGTTTTAGAAATGCAGACATTTATATGGCACTGTATAGTGACTTCATGTATCTTATCTCATTGGATCTTCCCTCATTCCTGACAAGGTAGATAGCTGTTGTTGCTATCGTCTCTGTCTACAGGTGGTGACAATGAGTCTCGGAAACTAGTTAGATGACCTCTTGTGACCCAACTATTTCATAGAAGAGATAGAACCTCAAACCCCAAGTCTGCCTTTCAAATTTCTTTTTTCCCATTCCGCCCACCACACAGCCTTCTCACCTTATTTAAATTGTTTGTTGAAGGACATCCTCTTTTGCATTCCTTAAATATCCAGGCTTTAATCTTCGATGATTAGATGTGAAAAACATTTTCTTATGATTGACATAGGATTTGATGCATGCTGTTTTATCTTTGTGTTTGCTTTCCTTGTTAGCTGTTTCGCATATGCTTTTGTTAGTCATTCCGTGTGGGGGTTTAACTTTATACTGTGTTCATCACAGATAATTCAGGGTAGAGTTTTACAAACATGTTTGGGACAATGCAAACTGAAATTGGCAAGATGTACTTTCCCCCTAAGTAGAAACTATTGTTCCCTTGACGGGATGATTTGTCTTTTTCATTCCAAGGACGCTTGAACAATGACTCTGAGAGTTGCTTCCCAGGAGGCAGAACAAACAACACCACACCTGAGAATTAAAGCAGAAAAGCATCTTGAAATTTGTGATAAGAGCATAGTCCTCCAGTTAAGGAAAACTTTCCTGGTTTTAAAAAATATACAACATGGAGTAGAGCCAGGTCCACAGGCAGCAGCAGGAGCATATCATCACTGCTAGTAGAATGCTGTGGTAACTGGATTTTTGTTCCTGACAAAATGAGAAGGTCTGTTTTTTGATCATGGAAACATTTTTCCAAAAGAAACCCAAATATATTTTCAAAGTATTTCCCAAGTGTCAGCAACTATTACGTAGAAAACACTCATTAGTCAACAGAGTAGAGGAAAAAAGGGGCTTCGAGTTAGGGCACTCACTTGGTCACTTTTGAAGATCCACAGTGTTTTGATTAAGAGCCAATGAATTAGGCAATAGGTTTATTATCCAAGGTAGAATCAAAGAAGTTGAAAAATTCCAGAATGAACTGCAAGGACAACTGATTTAGTGAGCAATCTGTCTGAGAACCAAATTCCTTGTGCTCAGCTCAAAGTGCACTTGACTCTGACCTTTAGTTCATGGAGGGTGGTTGTGGAGACTGATACTGAGTTTCATTAATACATCAGTCTCATCTAGTCTCAGTAAATATCATTTCTTATCGTCCTGGAACTTCAACATCCTGGTGGGTGTGTTTCCTTAGTAACTTGGGGAACTAGAGCCACCCCATTTCCTTTCCTCTCTCCTAAAAATCAAAGGCCTTGATTTTGTGCCCTGATCTTTTTTTTTTTTTAATGCCACATCCAAGAAAAAAGTTGAAGAAAACATCAGCATGGCATAGGCTGGTGTCATTTGCGAAAGAGCTGGTGACCTAGAGACAGGGCTGCAGGCCATTCTACAGGCGAAATCAAGCCTATCTTGTTGTCAAGAGGCTGGAATAGCCTTGTCTTAATAAGAAGTGAGATGCCACAGTATTAGAGAGAGAGCAGAGAGAGGGCTTTTATTCATCTGACCCGTAGTGATTGTCCCTTTAGCCTCTTATCTTCCCACTGCTTACTGGCATCAACCACTTTAATTAAGTAATCCAGACTCCCGGCCAGCCCACATTTCTGAAGGGCCCTGAGAAAGATGCCAGCTTCATTTCTGTATTATCTTCCTAAGGCAGACAGGGAGATACCCTTTTGCCATTTCCTTTAGATTAGTCAAAAGAGCCCTCTGAATCCAATGGTTTCTGCCTAAGTGAACAATGGACCACCCTAAAAAGGAGGGAAACGAAGGTCTTTGGAGTTGTATCAAAATAGAACTGACTAAAATTAAAATTCCAAGGCAAACAGCTTTGCTATCAAACAAGTTGTCATAAATGTTTCATCACTGAGTTTCCCAAAGCTCTGGCATTAAACATTAATATACAAACAGCTGAAATGTGCCCACTTTTAGCATGGGCTCTAGTCTTCCTCTTTCCTCCTAGAATCAGGAATAAATAAAAGGCAGCATCAGGTTTTGCTTTATAGTTTGTCAAATGCTTTGAAATGTGTGATAATGCCATAATAACGCCATAGGTGACAATGGTATTCTTTCGCCCATTATGCAGATGAAGTTAGTGAGCCTCAAAGAGTCTTAAAGTATTTGCTCACACTTGCTCCAACAGCTTTCAAAGAACGGCATTTGCACCTCTTCCTTTTCTCAGAGTGGTCAGTTACATTATGGTTCATCCAAATTTTGGGAAACTGTTGCAGCTGTTTTTTAAAAACGAGATGCCTCCATGGTGCACTAATGCAAGGCAACTGCCACAATACTGAGCAAATATTGTGAAACCACAAGTATGTGTGTTCATGTACATGTGATGAATAGAAAGAGTTCTAGAACTGTGGACACACACAATTGGTGACAGTGTTTACTTCCATGGTGGTGTGTATGGTGGGGGTGGAGTGCCTTCGTTATTTACTTCATATACTCATGTATTGTTTAACTTTTTAATGACAAGGGTATGCTATGTTTGTCATAAACTTTCCCTTTACTCAAGGTATATAACCGAAACATCCTTGCTATCTCAAATCTTTTTTGCTCTCTCCAATTCTGCAGACGTGCAATAAGCAAAAACAATATTGTTATTCTCCATATTCAAATTAATCCATGACAATAAACACTGATGCTCATAACCAGTGCCCCATAATATACTAGCCACACTTGCTGTCATGAGAGGCAGTCCATGAACTTAAAACAGGGAACTAACAAACACTGTCTCCTTTGTAGGTGCAAGACACTTTCCCATGTTAGCCAATTTGAGCCACTCACTACCTATTCAGAGGAGGAATAGTTAGCTCTGGTTCTATAGACGATAAATCCAGAACTCAGAGTAACAGTAACATGTCCATGTTCACACACAAATACATGGCAGAGCTGCACTAGTGCCTGTCCCACACCACGATGCCTCCTGGAAGCCAGCTTGGAAAAATCATTTTTCAGTGAAACATAAGATTCAGGGTAATGATTTTTTGGGTTTTTATTTCTGTTTTTATGAGACCATTGAGTTTCATTCCTCTTGGCAATAATCTATATGACCCTAGCTTATCACAATAAAGAAGTCCCATGAGAGGAAAAGAGGGGCCATTGGTAAGTGATTTTGTTGAATATAAATTTTATGACCTAAATATAATTTTTGATAGCAGAGACATTTTGAATTAGACTTGATGATTGAGGCTTTCATAGCATCTCAAGCTACCTCTTAACCCCAAAATGTCCATTCATACATTATTGTCTCCCATCGTCCTTTCCCTCGGTCCAGCCCACCTCTCAATGCAGGGACATGAAGGCTCCCATCTTGGGAGCATCAGATAGGTTGCAACTCATGAAGCATCTTTGTTCCCGGATAGTACTGTACTTTCCCTCCACCCTCAAGGGTCACAGTAACAAACGTCAACTGGGAAAAGAAATCCACTTAGTTTTTATTAAGCTACTTGACTTTTCCAGGGGTCTTTTTCTTCCATCTTGGTTAAATGGTAACTGGACACTCAAGAAATAGCCTCAACTCTCTCAAGTAAGTCTAAAGGTTTGTTAAGGACCAGAAAAAATTAAAAATCCCAGAAGGGAAGGTCACCAAAATATTAACAGTGCTTCTGTGAAGTGACAAGATTGGAGTGCTTTTTTTTTAGTTCTTTACACTTTTCTGTTTTTTTTTTTTCCAGATTTTCTACAACAAACGTATTCAGTTTTTAATCACAATAAAATGTTATATATTTTTTAATTCTGAAAAGCATGATGCAAGAAGCTTTACATGCAGTATTATCCTAGTTCTGTAACCATGTGCCTACAAACTTACTGGGGAGAAATAAGCCAAAATGTTTACAATGTCTGTTCCTGAGTAAAGGCATTGTGGTTGATTTTTTTCTTTATATTTTTATGTGTGTTTCAAATTCTCTCTAAAGAGCCTACAGAGGATTTATAACCTTAAATAATGAACATATTTTTAAAGGCTTGAAATTTGAGGAGGAGTGTGAGAAGGGGAGATTCTATGAAATTCCACAATGTTGTTACTATTCCTGTAGTAATGACATATGCCCTTAATTCCTGGAATAGTTGAGATTTCTCCAAAATGCCTAATTTATACTTGAAGAATAATATATCCATCTTTTAGGATCTGGGCCCCAAATACTCTAATTTCTCCTAGATTGACTTAAGTTATTTCAAGATATCAAATGAGCCTCTAATTATCTAATGGGCCTCACAAAATATCTCATGAGTGTCTACACCGTGTCAGGTATTCTGCTCGGGGCTGCCTGAAGCATAGTATCAGCTTCAGGTCATCTCTTTTTCCTGGCTTCCCCCAGGCACTCTCACTTCCCCTGAGGATGCTTGTCTCAGGGGCAGTTCACCAAAGGGATCCAGACAGACACCACAAGTCCTCTGTGCTCTTTCCTTTCATTTTTTTTTTCCTTTCTTTCACTATGATCCAGAGGTAGAGTTATTTTTACTGGGTCAGTCCCTATTATCATAAATGAGATTTCACATCTGAGACAACATGATGATCTTTTGACTTGGCAAGCAACCATCGAACTCCATTGTAGGATGCCGTTAAATGCAGTAGTTGGAGATGAAAGAGGAGACCTAATAAAGGAATTGGGATACAGGCATTAGCTTTCTGATTCTGGTAGTCATCTGTTTTGTTCATCATCAAAATTATGACTGAATCTTATACAGTAGCCATTGCTTAAAAAGAATATTCCTCTGGCCAGCTGCATCTAATTTGAGATATTGTTACACTAAATACAGTAAAGGTCTTTGGCAAAACTATGAATTAATCAATTATGCCAGATCAGTTTTTTAGATATATAAAGAGTTCTGAATTTGGGACTTGGTTTAAAACTGGAATTTTTTGCCTTAAATGAAAACTTTAATTAAAAAAAGGGAGAGGGCTATCTTTTCTAGGAGGTGAAAACCATGTCTAGAAATTGCAGATGTAAATCAGAGCAGTTAAGCAGCAACAAAAAAAGAAATCTGTTTGTGCAGTTAAAAATTCCTCCGTTGACACAATACAGTAAATGCAATATGGTGACACAAACCGTTTAAGTAAATACCAGCTCTAATAATAGCTGTGTATCAATTGGAAAGTATTTTTATCATGTGTATGCTAGCTCCACAGCCATAGCTTTTAAAAAGCAGAACAAAATGTGTAATCACTCTGTCCCCGTTTCAGAGAAAGAAATGATTGATTGTTTGATCCCAGGAAACATCAGTGCTGCCTAATGGGTCCTTAGTGCTAAGAATAATGGAAAAAAACTCTGCATGTCATTTGATAACCTCCCTGGCTAAGGAGAAGCGTTTGAGAGGGAAAGGCATAGAACAAGAAAAGAGCAAACTTAATTCCCCAATTAATCTCACTCTGCTTCTGCCATAATTCTGGATGGCATCGAATATTAAAAATTGGCATGCTCCACATTTATATTCTTCCGCTCCATGTTGCCTCCTATCCATCTCTGTCAGATTTTCTCTGCAGAACAGGAATAGGACTCCCCAAGGACTTGTGGAGAGAGAGGAAAAGAGTAGGAGTCCTCCCTAAACTTTCCAATACTTGATTCAGTTTTCACCTGAAGTTCAAAACCTTTCCACCTGAGGTGGTCTGAAGAGATTAACGGTGTTCTCACCGTGATGGTTTAAACAGGCCCACCCTCCTTGACATTCCCTTTCAAACCTGGAGCCTAATTCCCATTGCCTTAACTGTAAGTTGGATGTATGGACTCACTTGTAACTAATAAAATATGGCAGAAATGGCCATGTGAAAATTCTGAAACTAAGCCATAAAAGGCATCACGGTTTCCTCCTTGCTCTTTCTTGGATTGCTCAGTCTTAGCGAAGCCACCTGCCATGTTGTGAGCGCTCTGAAGCAGTTTTGTGGACAAGCCTGTGTGGTCAGCAACTGCCAATAGCCAGCCAGGAACCGAGGCCTCCTGCCAACAGCCACATGAGTGAGCTGTCTTGGGAGCACATCCTCTAGCCCCAGTCAGTCTTAGTCCTCACAGTAGGTCATCAGTTGGCGGTAGGAGAACATCCTGTTATACAGAAACGTTCATTGTAACTATGGGCCTTCCTGAGGCAACGTTTTCACCTCTTATTCTCAAAGGTGAAACACAGGTTGGAGAGAGGTGCCGGGGAAAGGTAATATGAGGACTGTGTTAAATATTATGGTTGGTTGGTTTGTTTTGTAAAGTCCATCGGAACCTTCTTGGGCAAATTGGGGGCAGCCTTTATGGTGTGTCTAGGTGTCATGAATTCCTAAAAGGAAATATTGCGATAGGGTAAGACAAATTCAACCCCTCTTATTTTCTATGTGGTTAATGGGGTCTCCTGGGGGCCCAAGTTGAAATCCTCAGTTACTCCTGACATCAAGCCCAATCAACAGGTTGGCTGCGTCCTTCAAGACTCTGAGCTGAATTTTCAGCCACTCAGCTCAGCCACTCTCATCTTCCCAACTATACAAAACTCTGTGACCTAATAAATATTCATTGATCTAACTGTTAAATCTTTAGGTAATGTGTTTACACAGTGATAGACAACATATTCACCTTTCCTCTTGAGCACCTTGATAACTGACATTTAAACCTTGAACTTGTGTCTGAGCTAGCATTATATTCCCTAACTGCTTTCAGACAGATTTAATGAGTTTTACATCTTTCAGCTATGCAGTTGTCGTATACAGTTTGGCAGTTGAAATCATCTTGTTCATCTCCTCATTCTTTAGATCTCAAGTGGCCTAGGTGTGCCCATAGTTAGTGGCAGAGATGCCAGTGTTCCAATGAGGATGGATACTTTTAATAATTTAAATGTGGCAGAGTTTTAAAATGTATTAGCAGCAGAGACCAGAATTCCTCTTAGGAAGACACAATTGTCTCTGGAAAAACACCTTAATGAGATTCCAAGGAACAAGATGAGGTCGTAAGAGCATAGATTTGGCAGAGGCTCGTGTATTGGAAATAATTCCATTACAACAGTGGAAGTGGTGGTGGGAAGAAGTGAGAGAAGGACCAGGTGACTAAGAGGGAAATGGCTGGGGGTGTTTAAGGAACAGAAATTTTCAGCATTAAATTTTGAGCAGTTTGCATTTCTGCAACGGAACTCCCAAGACTTTCAGGAAAATGCTCTGCTTGTGTGAGTCATTCATTTAATGGATATTAAGGAGAAGGGGCTGGCAAGTGTGGGAACTGAGACCACAGAGGAGTTATTTGGCAGAACAGGGAGCTCAGGGCCATGAGTGGTTCACAAACACCTAAAGCCCCCGAGGAATTTAAAGAAGTCTTGGGGACAACATTAGGCTTCTCAGAATCTATGAACAGCAGGTCTGGGTCAAGCAAGGTGACCCAGCTGACATCTGAATTATGTGTATTGCTCCTTTGTTTGTATGTTCAGAGTTCTATCTCTCCAGATTATGATGTTACCCATACTTTATCTTTGTTCTATTTCTCCAGACTGTGATGTTACCTAGACTTAGTCTGAAACATATACCTAGTAAATACATCTCATCATAGATGACTTCCTGGTTGTGTGGCGTGTTTGTGTGTGTGTGTGTGTGTGTGTCTTGGCTTTTTCTAAAGTGTTACAAACTTTAGTATGTATAACAACTCAATGAGGTAGACAGTATGTTTTAGTAAGTTCTAGCTGCTATATTAGAATACCATAGACTGAGTGGCTTAAACAACATTTATTTCTCACAGTTCTGGAGGCTGGAAGTGTGAGATCAGTGTGCCAGCATGGCCAGGTTCTCGGTGAAAACCCCATTCCTGGTTTACAGATAGCCATCTCCTCACTTAGTGGAGAGCAGAGAGAGGAAGCAAACTGTCTCATGTCTCTTCTAAAAATGGCACTAAGCTCAGCATGAGTGCTCCACACTCATAGCCTAATTACATCCCAAAGGCCCCATCTCCAAGTACCATCACATTGGAGATTTCAACATATGAATTTTGGAGGGACACAAACATGCAGTCATAACATCCTATTACTACTGCCATTATTTTACAGAGGAAGAAACCAAGACTTAGCTGTGTATCTTGAGACATTTATGTAACTAACAAACAGGGGGGTCAGGATTCAAACTGGGCTTGTTCGGCTGAACAGCCAAAATCGTTAAGCATTGTGCCATGCCATGTTCCTACCGAAAAGGCAGGAAATGTTGCAAAGGAACCCAAGGGGAGAAAAAGGGTCGTGATAATAAAGCAGTGGGCTGGGATTCTAACAAAATTACAAGGGGAAAAAACAATCCGAATAGGCAAGGTGTGATGTAAATGCATGAGCAGAAGAAATCATTGTCGCTGGGGGTATCTGGGAAGCCTTCCTTGAGTACGTGGGACTTGAGACGCATGCTGAAGAATAGATAGGACTGAGGGAGGCAGAAAACATTCTAATCAGGTAAATATTGGAGGTGATTATGACCAGAGGATAGGAATGATCTGGCATGTTTGCAGAGAAACCAGGATGAATAGGGAGGAAGAGAGAGGAAGAACAGGATGGATGAAGGTGGGTAGAAGAGGGCAAGTTACGGAGAATTCGGGATGTTAGTTGAAGAGCAATGAGGAGATTTAAACTCTTGAGCCAGGTTATGGTTGGTGCAGAGCACTCTGCACTGGGTCTGCCCCTGCCCCTGAAATGCTGTCACCACATACTGCACGCTTCTGTTTCCTTTTAAGAGCAGGGATCCTTTCCTATTCTTCCTGATATCTGCCTTCATTCTTAGAACAGTACCTAGCATACAAAGGGCATTCATTCAAAGATGAATTAGTAAATGAATAAATGAATGATCAGGAAATGAGAGGTAAGAAAGGGAGGCAGTGTAGAGCGGTGGTAGAGTCAGACCCTCATGACTGTCTACTCACTTTCCACTTATGATCTGGGTGTCTTCAGACATGTGTCTCCCTAAGCCTCAGTTTCCTTATCCAGCAAATAGAATTAATAATAGTGTCAGCCTTCTTGGGCTGTTGTGAGGGTTAAGTGAAATAATACATGTAATACATTTACCATAATACTGCCCATAAAATAAGCATACAATGCGTTGTATCTTTATAGAATGTATAGAATATATCAGGGTCACAGATCAACTTCAGTAAGCTAGATCGAGAGAACATAAACCCTAGGAATTAAGAAAAATTGTTGGGAGATTCTTACACCTTCCTCAGAATTCAAGAGTGAGCTAAATTTTGGTAAAGTCTCAAAGGGCATACTGACTTCAGCTGGCCTCAGGGTTTTAATTGGAGAAATTCCTGGGAATGTGATTATGGCCTTGAATGCTCTGCCGGGGTGGGGCAGGGTGGGGGGCGTGGGTGTTGACTAAAACAGTGACAAAACTATACCTGTTTTAGAAAGATCTTTCTGGTGGTCATGTCAGTGGTGGCCTAGGGAACAGTGGGACTGGAGAGTGTCACTGAGAGGCTACTGAAGTAGTCCCAGTAAAGGTGGTGAGGGCTTGAATTAATGCTGAGACTGTGAGGATGGAGGAAAGAGCTTAGATTTAAGAGGCCACAAGAAGGCACTGCATTGGATTTAGAGATCGTTGGGAGCAAGTGAAAAGACAAAAACATGGGTAAATGAGGATGTCAACTTGGGCCCCAGGAGACACCGTTAACCAAATGCAAAATGAGAGGGGTTGAAATTGTCTTACCATATCACAATATCGCCTTTTAGGAATTCATGACACCTAGACACGCAGTAAAGGCTGCTCCTGATTTGCCCAAGAAGATTCCAACGGACTTTACAAAAAAAAAAAGGAAAAATTCTGAAGACAGTCCTCATGTCTACCTTTCCCCTGGCACCTCTCTCCAACCTATATTTCACCTTTGGTCTTGAGAAGGGAAAATTTGCCTCAGGAAGCCCCACAGTTACAATTGTGAACATTTCTGAATACCAAGATGTTCTCCTACCTCTAACCGATGACCTACTTATGAGGACTAAGATTCCAAATAAGTAAATACTGGCATCAAATTCCCACCCAACAAAAGAATCAGAATTAGATTTGACTTGTGCGTGCATGTGTTTGTGTGTGTATGTGTGTGTGTGTGTTACCCCTAGCATGCACACATACAGGAATACACATTCATGGAACACACTGCCTCAGAGAACTCCCTTTAATCGGTCTTGGTATCACCATGGTAACGTGAACAGAAGCAGTACTCCTAATCATGGAGGGAAAACCTGCAGCTTTGTGATACACACCCCTGGGGAGAATTTCAGCCACCATGTGTACCACAGCAGCATAGGATGCTCAGAATAATCTCATGGTTTCTGTTTATCGTTGGCTGCTTCTAATCTTCCTCCTATCTGCTGTTTCAATCAGCCTTCCCTCAGGATCACAGAGCTCCAGTTCTCATCCCTGTCCTTGCTGCTGAAAAATGCTTCCCCGCAAGCTTCCTTTGGCTATTGTGAGAGGGAGCTTTCCCTCTCATGCAGAAATAAACAATTCTGCCCTACCTTAAAGTTATTTGAAATTATATATTATTTTAAAAATAATAATAAAAACCAGGCTTCAAAATGCCAGCATCATCTATTTCCCAGGCTACTTATGTAAGCATGCATGAAAATGACATATCTGTGACCTACAGATTCAAAATACCAAGTCAGAGGTCAGCTCCCTGTGAGTGAGGTTTAAGAAATGCCTACTCAGTCTCTCCAAGGGAAAATCAATCTGGCCTTTATTATTTTTCTTAAGAGAATTGGAAGTAGCACTCATTAGAGAAATCCACTTCCCTCCAACTCCAAGGGGATTTAGAATTTTCCAATTGTCCTTAAGTATTATATCTCTGGTAACAGTTGTCCTAAGAGAGAGCTCTTTTCTTCTGTGTAATATTCAAGCAATCTTCAAAGGCTTTTATCTGCTGAAACTGATATGAAAAGGGCATTTTATTTACCAATTAACCTCTAAGTATCAAATCATTACTTTTCTGTTTTGTGTATAGTATCATCTACAAATGTTCTGAACATCTGAACAGTCAATCATTTTTCTATTCTGTGTTTCAGTTGAAATAGAACTTTACATCATAAAGAATTTACCAGTTTTAGGATGTTTTATAGTAAAGATATGTGCATTCACACAAACATATGCATATATACCTATATGAATGTGTATGTATGTGCACATATATGTGTGTAAGGCTACATATTATATGGTACAGAGATTGGGAGTTTGGGTTCTGGAGTCAAACTATTATGATGTGAATTCTCCCTTCTGTAAGACCTTTTGTAAGCTACTTAACCTCTCTTTCAGCTTCATCTGTAAAATGGGAGCAATAATAGTAACCACTTCATAGAGTTATGATGACTAAATGAATTAATACGTATTAGGTGCTTGAAACAGAGCTTGGCAGGTAGCAAGTGCTCAGCTTAGCAAATATTAGCTATTTTATTAGAAATAGTCCAAGTAACCCATATTTTAAAAAACTGAGTTACCTGTGAACAAGAAACTTCTAAGTTATTGGTGTGTTTTATATGTGTTTTACACAGTTAGCAATGGTAATAGCATTATTGCTCCTGTGCTCTTCTTGAAGAGAGTGAATTCTTGGTGGCACCCTGCTGCCACACTCTCAGCTTTTCTAACTCTCTGGGCAAGTTCCAGGTCCAAGGCTTTCTCCAGCAGAGTTAGTCATGCAGGTGGACTTTCCATCCTATGAAGGCTTCAGCTTGTCGGAGAGCAAATTAAATCGATGCAGAGAAAGCTGTTGCAGGTGTGTTCTTTCTTGATCTGGTTGGTGGTGGCGGTGTTTCACTCAATTTTGAGAATTTTTCTTCTTACTGTTGTTAGTATTGCTGGAGTGCAAGAATGTGCAGCTTCTACGATGAGTACACGTATTCAAGCAGGAGGAAATAATAAGGGTGGCTCCTCCACACTGAGCTCTGAGTCTGGCTGGGGACTGCCCTCTGCTCTATGGACCATCCCCACACCCACCCTCACCAGTGAGGACAGGCCCAGACTAGGCCTGACTTCAGTAGCCTGAAGTCCAGTTCACATGTCTACATTTGCGCATTCAGACAGCACCAAGAAAAGAACCACATTTAGGATGCTCTTAAGCTCATTTTTAATAGACTTTAGAATAGTTGTAGATTCACAGAAAAATCAAACAGATAGTACAGAGGGTTCTAATATACCCAATGCCAAGTTTCCCTGATATTAATATCCTACATTAGTATGGTACATGTGTTACCATCAATGAACCAATATTGATAGATTGTTGTTCACTAGAGTCCGTACTTTATTCTGATTCCCTTGGTTTTTACCTGCTGACCCTTTTCTGTTCCACGATTCTATCCAGGCTACCAGGTTACAGTGGATCATGTCTCCTTTGCTCCTTTTGGCTGTGATAGTTTCTCGGACTTTCCTTGTTTCTAATGACTTGGACAGTTTCGAAGAGTATCGGTTAGATGTTTCATAGGATGCCCTACTATTAAAATGCTGTCTGGTGTTTTTGTCATGATAAGACTGGTGCTTTGGCTTACGGGGGGGCGGGGCAGGGGGAAGGCCGCAGAGGTAAACTGTCATTTTCATCACGTCTCATCAGGAGTACGTAACATCAACATGATTTATAGCTGTTGCTGTTGACCTTGATCACCTGGATGAGGTGGTGTTGTCATGTTGCTGCACTGTAAAGTTACTTTTTTGATCCTCCTTTTATGCCGTAGTCCTTGGAAGGAAGTCACTATGCATAGCTCACATTTAAGGAGTAGGAATGTATGCTCCCCCTCCTTGAAGACGGAGTATCTACATAAATGATTTGGAATTTTGGAATTGCCATGGCAGATTCGTGTAGTCATTTTTCAAGTGAGACTATATAAAAGGAAATTGACCAAAGAGAAAATTATGGTCAACAGATGTGTAGAGATGAAGAGAAAATCTTGAAAACAACAAAGGAGACAGTCAGAGAAGTAACGTTTCTCATCTATTTTTGAGAATTACCTGCATAGTCAGACAAGTACTCAGAACTAATGTCCAAAAATATTTAGTGCTACATTTCATTATGTAAAATACTGAAAAAAAGAAAGCAAGTAAAATATTCAAACAAATCATGGGACATTCATGTAACTGTTAGGTCAAAAATGTATATATATGTTATTTTTATGTGTGTATGTGTATATATATGTATGTATGTATAATTATTTTTAAGAGATGGGGTCTTGCTATGTTGCCCAGGCTGGACTCAAACTCCTGAGCTTAAGCAATCCTCCAGCCTCAGCCTCCCAAGAAACTGAGACTACAGGCTCATGCTACTGTGCCCAGCTCTCTCTATATAAAATTACTGGCATGGAAATAGAGTAACGATATGCTATGAATGAATTAAAGCAGGTTATACAGCCATATGCCTGGTTATGATTGTTTCATTATAAAACAAGTGTATTATATAAACACACACATGTGTGTATATATACAACATTTATAATGTCTGACAGGTTAGTTAATACCAAAGAAATACTTTTATTATGACCAGCTGGTAGGATTACATGTAATTTAGCATATTCCTTTTTAATATCTAAACTTTCTGTTTTCTTTAATAACTTTCTACTTATCTAATAAAACAAAAATTAAAAGAAAATAACCTAAAGCAAAAGATTTACTGACAAATATAACACCAGCATGTTGTGTTAGTAATCCAAGTTGTTAGAAATCCACTATATGCCAGCTTTTTAAATGCCTCTAGTAGGACTTGAAATAGGGAAGGAAGGCAAGAACTTTAGTGGTTGTTTTTAATACTGTTTCCTATAACACCAGTAATCCTAATTACAGGTACTTGTTTATCCATGATGGAACTAGACTCCAAGAACCCTCTGAACCCAAAGGACATGTTGTTCCAGTCTCATCCCTATCTTCTCTGTTGCCTGCAGTGAGCCTCAGCTCAGGCCTTCCCAATCTCAGTGAGCCCCGACCATCCTCTTTGCTGGCATCCCACCTCCCTGGCTGCTCCCTCCCTCTTATCCTAATCTCTTGAGTTTGCTCACCTCCTCCCCTCTACTTACAAGTCTTCCACAAAGCTCAGGCTATGCACTAGCTCCCTGAGCATCACAATGGGAGAGCTTTGTCATCGGCATCAACCTTTTTAATGTCAACCTAATCCTTCACTCAAATAAAAAAAGGATCAATAGAGCCAAGCTGTAAACATGCCAGTCTTCCTATGTTGCCTTTTTTCTCTCCTTTTCATCTCCTAGAAATGCCCTCCCCTCAGCTGTCCATTTTCTAGCCCTCTCTTTCCTCTAAAGTACAAGTTAATCACCCCCACCCTCAAATTTTCCAGCTCCCCTAAATCTTATGATTTTTTTCTCTCTTATTTTTGCAAGCATCTGTTGTCTCTATAACTGGTTCTCGGTGGAAGCTATGCTGGTCTGTTCTATTTTCCTCATATCCGTCAAGAGTAGGACTCATTTTCTCATAGTCAGGTACTCCTGGTGCCTAAGATAATGACATGCATACATTTGGCCTCAGTAAATGTTTGTCGTTGCTCATGACTATGTGGCCATCACAGTGAGAAAGAACTAAAGATGTAGCGAGTGAATTTGAGGTAAGAGTAAGTCCAGTGTTAGAAACCCCGCCTCTGGAGCCAGACTGCCTCTAAGCTCTGTTGCCCACAGGCTGAGTCATCTCCTGCTTCTTACTCACCCTCTCTGAGCCTTTCCTCATGCGTAAAATGGGAATAATGATGGGACCTACCACATAGAGCTGAGATGAGGATGAAACGACTTGAGTCATGTGAAGTACTCATTGTTTGCATGTTGTCAAGCCAGGTTAGCTGTTATTATCATTAGCTGGTTTGTGAATTCCACCTTCAGAATCACATAGGCTGTGAGGAAAAAGTCTGTCTCACAGACCACTGCTCACACAAACACAGTTTAGAAATGCATACACCATTGAGAATCCAAAATGATGTTTTGTAGCTGTTTTACAACGTGCCTGGGACTTGTTTGAATCAGGTGGGGCAAGATGACAAGCAGGGAGACAATTGCATTTGAAAGAAGAGTTTATTACGCACAGTTCCAAGAGGAGGGGGCACACAGCGCCATGCAGGGGCCACAAGGAGAACAGCCAGAGTTAGTCGAGTCAGAAGGAACAATGAGAGTGGGCAACGGCCTTTATTACTATAGTGGCAGGAAGTTGTTGGGTGAGGATGCCCTTTACAGGTCAGGATGCAAAACACAGATGTTGGCGTTTGTGGCCAGAGGATTTGTAATACCATTTCCAAGTGCTTGCAAAAAACACAAGGAAATATGAATGCAAACAACTTTGGCCACTAGTTTGGCCCATGATTTCAAGATGCCAAATCATCTGTTACATAATATCCAGAACGATTATTACACTAGTCCAAGCCAATTCCTCACCACAATTGCTGTTGCCTGCAGTTTTCAGTGGCCACCATCCTTTCCAGTGATGTCTGTAATTTTTGCTGCCTTCTTGAAGTGGCCTCGCTGGGCCTGGGTTTTATTTAAATCTCCTATTGTTTGGCTCCTTTGGTCTCTCTCCTCCTCTTTGACTCAGCTTGGATTACGCCTGAAGAAGGATTTGCTCCATTTTGCACTCTTTCTTCTGTGTATGAGGGTTGCTCCTTTTTCACAGATAAGCAGAGAAACGTGGAAAACAGAAGGAAGCTGAGGCTGTGTTGTTAGGTCAACCAAGGACCAAGGCGGAGCCAACCTTTCAGCATTACATGCTCACCTTTCTGCTTTGCGGACCGAGAGGGTCCTGGAAAACTGTTTTCCCCATCCAAAAGCCTTTTGGCAATTACTGAGGATACCTGCACTTTGAATTCTGAGGCCAGTCTGTGCTGTGGCTTGGGTGAGCTGCCGACTGAGGTCTGCTGAAATTATCCCACCATCAAGACAGGACCCAGCTACGGCCCAACACCCTTCTCTTTTTCTTCTTTTTCTAAAGAGAAGCCCCACTTATATCCATGTCAGCCACATGACTGGATAATTACAGGAAACCATGGCTCCACTCAGCTGAAAAGAAAGAATTCTTGAAGAAGAATTTCAGGCTCTTTTACCATTTCCCCCTTTTTACAGTCTGGCTCTGTGCCGTCATCCTGTTGCTTTCTTTTCTCTGTGCTATTTCTGCGATGCTTTCCTTCCCCGGCAACCCCTCACCACCCCATCCTCTATGTGGATAAATGTGAGGTCCCTAATACACAACCTTCCACTCTGAATTAGCTGAACTTGTTTCCTCTCTCTTCTTCTTTAGGCAGAAAAAAATATATATATTTCACTCTACAGCCCTTGCTTTACTATTGAATTTTTTACTATTATTTTTTAAGGTGAAATAGATTATGGGTAGGTAGCAATCTGTCTGGTTTTGATTTCTGCTCCTATTTACAGAGGCTGTCACCTGATTATACCCTTTAATGATGGTGGCAACAAACAGGAGGAGACTCAGAGTTCTAGGAGGGACTGCTTGATTTAAGTGTGTGTTTATGGGAATAAAGGCAGATTCCACAGGAGCCCTGGAATTTACCCCACCGTGATTGTCTTTCTTTGACTCTGGCTTTTACTTTCCCAAATTGAGCATCCTGGTTTGCTTGGAATGTCACGCTGCAGGTCTTAGTGCCTGGGACAGAGCAGAGCACGCCACAAGTGCACTTGAAGGAGAGCTCAGAACCAACCAACCAAACCCCTCCAAGTTCCAATGGCAGCACAGATTCCAGACTGAAACGCCGCTGCATCTTGCTTCCCTTGACTGAAGCAAATGCAATCGGTTTGTATCTGACATTTATTCTTTTAGGGAGGGGCTGCCAGGGGAAGGGGCATTAACCACAAATATGACAAGGTTAAAGAACAACGGGTTGGGTCTGAAGCATCGTATTGAGATGGTTGACATCCTGGGCTCATCAATCAATATTATTGACTTGGCCAAGCTTCAGGTTGGAGTAATTTCTATAATGAGATTTAGCCTGCACCACAAAATGGTGTGTTAGGGATAAAATGTCTGAAGCCAATCTTTTATGAGATACATTTTAGGAAAATGTTCTTAATCTTAAAAATAGAACTTGTAGTGTTTGCAGCCAGGAAGATGCTTAATTAGATTCACATAGGAGTCACCAGCTGTTCACAAGACAAACAGAAATGTCTGAGGTCTCCCTGGTTCTATAAAGACAGGGGAAATGGCTCCTTCTTTTCGTGCCAAGTCTGAGAGACCCTTCAGCTAAAAGCCCTCCAGCCTGAGTGGCCAGGCTTGGCACACAGAAGCGCACTTTTTCCTTTTCCTCTGTCCTCTTGTTCTGCTATTTAAACCTGAGGAGTTCTTAGTCACAAGAGTAAAGTGGCCACAAAGCCAAACTGCCATGGGAAAGGGAATGCCCGACCAGCCATCTCCCTGCCTGCTCCCACCCCGGGTGTCTCCTCTACCCACTCTGAGAGGTAAATGCTGTCTTTGCTGGATGAATTTCTCGACCTGGGTGATGTAGTTACAGAGGGGGGAACAGGGAGCGAAAACATATGAAGGAACCTGAGAGGCAGGAGGGGAGGACGGAAAGGTATTTCCAGAAAGGCTTGGTCCAACCTATATAACGAAGAATTGGGAGAGAGCATCAAGAGTATGTGGAGGGAAAATTGTGCCGCGAGGACTGATAGAGTTTCATGGTTTGTGTGGAAAAAGGAAGAGAGGAGACTGGAAGAAGTGTGGTTACGAGTTGTGAGTTATGAACCTTGAAAGTATAAAGACAATTTGAATTAAGTTACCAGCCTCACAGAGTCAGAGGAGAAAGGGGCCTCAGAAGTGATATGGCTCAGCCTCCCATTCAATGCAGGAAGCCCTTTTAAAGCATTCCTATCAAAGAGCCACCCAACCTTTACTTGGATGCCTTCAGTAATAGGACATGTGCTAGTCCATTGGCAGTATAGAAGGGTAGTTACGAGCACAAATGCTAGAGCCAGACTGCCAAGGTTCAAATCCAGGGGCTACCAGCTACTGATTGCACCTTGGACATGTTACCTGATACCTTGGTTTCTGTACCCATGAATTAGGAATAGTAGTAGCAGAGTGCCATTATGAGTATTAATTGTATATTTATATACATACACATAGACATATATAAAAATTATATAAAGTAAATCTTTATATATTTATTCATAAAGTGCACATATCACTTAGTACTTGGCATATAATAAGTGGCATATAGGTACTTGCTAGTATTATCATCACTGTCATTCAGGTTGTTCCATGGATAAGAAAGTTCTTTTTCAAATTGAGTAAATTTGGCCTCTCTTATTCCTGTCTGTTTATCCCATTTCTCAGCCCTGAAGTAACTCAGATCAAGCCTTAACTGCCTTCCATGTGTGTCCCAAGTATTTAAAGCTAATCGTTGTGACCCTCTTTGCCTTTCTCCCTTATATTCTAGAGAAGAGTCCTTGCAAATGCTGTTTGTTCTGCTTGCAACATCTTTCCTTCCCATGTTCTTCACGTTCTAACTTGGACTCCATGTCCTTCAATACACCTTCTATCTGAGTACTTAACACATTACTTGCCTATTGTGTTAGGCGGTTCTTACATTGCTATAAAGAAATATCTGACACTGGGTAACTTGCAAAGAAAAGAGGTTGAACTGGCTCACCGTTCTGGAGGCTGTATAGAACTATGGCACCACCATCTGCTTGGCTTCTGGGGAGGCCTCAGGGAGCTTTTACTCATGGCAGAAGGCAAAGAGGGGGCAGGCACTCACATGGCCAGAGAGGGGGAAAGAGTGTGTGGGAAGTGCCACACACTTTTATACAACCAGATATCATAAGAACTCACTCGCCTCCAAGGGCATGGCACTAAGCCATTCATGAGGGATCTGCCCCTATGATCCAAAAGCTCTCACACACACAGCCCCACATCCAACAATGGGAATTACATTTGAACACGAAATTAGGGATCCACACCACATCACCCATATTCCCTAAGTATAATTATAAAATAAAGGACATAGTATCGGTTCTCAAGGCCATTTGTGTATGTGTCACCATTTTGGCATATTACTTATACATCTTGTAAACCAGGCTTCATATGAGGTCCAGCATAGCAGTGTGTTTCAAAAATACGTGTTGAATGAATTAGGTGGAATACAGGAGAAACTGAGTGGGCATAAAGCAAAGGCCTTCTTGAAAGGCATATAACATTTCCCTTGGAGAACAGGGTCTTTGGAACAAGGAGGTGGGTGGGAAGAAAGTTGGCTTTTTCACACACACACACAAAAGCAAAGAATCAAAAATTATAGGCATGCTTGTAGGAAACAGGTAAACCTGTAATCCCATTAGCTTATCATATTTGTCCCTGTTAACGCCATGAAAAAAGGAAAGTTTCTTGGGTTCTTACTTTTTGATTGCTTGGTCAGCTCTTAGTCTTTGCTTTGTTGCTCAGAATCCTGTTAATAGAAGAAATGAAAAGCAAAAGACAAAGAAGCAGGCAAGGGTGAATCCGTTCATAGAATAAAGAACAAGGAAGGGAGTGAAGATGGGGACAGAGGTGGAAGGGCCCTCTGGGTCTGGATGTGGGCAGAAGGTCTTTGAAGAGTAGAGAGAGAAGATAGTGTTTTGGTAGAAGTCACTCTTAGGAGTGTGAAAGAGTTTAAAAGTGGAGAGTCACCTTGGGAGGCTTTGTAAAGGAAATTTACTTGGCACTAAAAATGATCTCTTCTTTATAGGGTTTTCTTGTGAGACTGAGTAAAGATTTAAATGGCTTTTGATGTTCATTTTCTATCAGACTGCTATTTCTTTGAACGCGGCATAGCCCCGAGCTCCAGCCTTGTGTAACCCCAGTTGTATATGGGTCATGTTCTGCTTCAGCCAGTGGATTGGGTAATAAAATCCATGGATGCTCTTGTTCTGCAGGATGGTGAGTGAGGTATTGGCATAGCCACACAGCCCTAAGTAAGAGCATAGACGTTACATAGAGGCTGCAATGTCTATAAATATGTGAAATAAGCATGGGTACAAGTCAAAGAAGCCCATAGGTCCCTTAAAATTTCCTCTTTGGATAAACACAGACTATTTTCTCCAGCTTCCCAAACTTAACCAATGCTTAGTCACAATCTCTACCTAGATACTGATCCAAAGAGCAAATTATTCTAGGTAAAACCAGAGGAATAGTATTCCTTGCCTTTATTTTTTTTCTATAGACCAATGGTAGAAATGTTACCCTGGATATAAAATTTATGTAAAATACCAGCGTTCTTTTCCAGACTGGTTTAATGATTCCCATTACAAAGATAGTTGATTTGCAAACTATGCATTCAACAAAGGACTAATATCCAGAATCTACAAGTAACTCAAACAAATCAGTAAGAAAAAAACAACCCCATCAAAAGTGGGCAAAGGACATGAATAGACAATTCTCAAAAGATGATATACAAATAGCTAACAAACATATGAAAAAATGCTCAACCTCAGTGATTATCAGGGAAACGCAAGTTAAAACCACAGTGAGATACCACCTTACTCCTCCAAGAATGGTCATAATTAAAAAGTCAAAAAATAATAGATGTTGGTATGGATGTGGCGTAAAGGGAACACTTTTACACTGCTGGTGGGAATGTAAACTAGTACAATGACTATGGAAAATCGTGTGGAGATTCCTTAAAGAACTAAAAATAGAACTACCATTCAATCCAGCAATCCCACTACTGAGTATCTACCCAGAGGAAAAGAAGTCATTTTTTGAAGAAGACACTTGCACACACATCTTTATAGCAGCACAATTTGCAGCTGCAAAAATATTACCAATCTAAATGTCTATCAACCAACGAGTGGATAAAGAAAATGTGTTATACATCCACCATGGAATACTATTCAGCCGTAAAACAGAATGAAATAATGACTTTTGCAGCAACTTGGACAGAGCTAGAGGCCATTATTCTAAGTAATGTAACTCAGGAATGGAAAACCAAATATCAAATGTTCTCAGCTATGAGGATGTAAGGGCATAAGAATAATATAATGGACTTTGTGGACTATAAAAATAAAAAATAAAAAAAAAATTCCCTAGTGGGCTATTTTTTAGAGGACATCATGTGTTTTTAAAAACACATCAGCCAAATATATGGAAGAAATTGCTTTATGGTAACACAAGGAAGAAGGATCTTTAAAAATAATTCCTGGCCAGGTACGGTGGCTCACACCTGTAATCCCAGCACTTTAGGAGGCCGAGGCGGGCAGATCACGAGGTCAGGAGATCGAGATCATCCTGGCTAACACGGTGAAACCCTGTCTTTACTAAAAATACAAAAAAAAATTAGCTGGGCATGATGGTGGGCGCCTGTAGTCCCGGCTACTCGGGAGGCTGAGGCAGGAGAATGGCATGAACCCGGGAGGCGGAGCTTGCAGTGAGCCAAGATCACGCCACTACACTCCAGCCTGGGTGACAGAGTGAGACTCTGTCTCAAAAAAAATAAAAAATTAAATAAAAATAAAAAAAAAAATTCTCTAGTGGGCTATTTTTTAGAGGACACAAATTCCTGCTTCTGATGTACAAATCCAGTGTTCTTGCAGGTTTCTGAGCTTGCTGCTCTTTTGTGGCTAAGCTTTTCACTTCTGTTAAAAGACGCTTACCACACATACCATAATTAGAAGTTTGGAGTTGCATATTTGGGGTAATCTCAGACAACTACATTAGACTGGCCTCAGCTTTTCAGGAAAAAGTTCATTTTGAGTTAATTTATTATTGGACATTGAGGCTATTTCAATTTGCTACCAAATCTTGACTTCACTTTACCGTTAAATGTGACTTTTAAAATGTGCAGAAAGCATTTACCATGTTTTCTCTGTTTATAAGAGACTAGGTGGCTATACATGATGTTAACAATAATTATATCAGAGAAGTAGAATTAGACCATTTTAATTGTCTTCTCTTGTACAATAGCAAGAAGTCTAATAAGAAAACAGTTAAATGTTAACATTTCTTTAATAAAGAATAAAAATAAACCATTTTCTTAGTATTCCTAGGCTTTCAGAGGAGGTGGAGTGCATATTTCTCTGGCATCAATTACACATGTTCTAGATTGTTTATTAAAGGATTAGAAGAGAAAATTCAACAAAAAGAGAAAAGAATGAGGATGAAAAGAAATTATGTACGGAGGCTGGGTGTAGTGGCTCACATCTGTAATCCCAGCACTTTGGGAGACTGAGATGGGCGGATCACTTGAGGTTAGGAGTTCAAGAGCAGCATGGTCAACATGGTGAAACCCTGTCTCTACTAAAAATACAAAAATTAGCTGAGTGTGGTGACACACACCTGTAATTCTAGCTACTCAGGAGGCTGAGGCAAGAGAATCGGTTGAATCCAGGAGGCAGAGGTTGCAGTGAGCTGAGATTGCGTCACTGCACTCCAGCCTGGGTGACAGAGCGAGACTCCATTTCAAAAAAATAAAATAAAATTGTGTATGGAGACATACAAAAACTGAATATATAAGCAGATCTGAAAATATTGAGAGCATCTGAAGCTGGGTTTATACAATTATTTGAACAATTCGGGTCAAAAGCCACACTTAAAAATTAAAGCAACACTTGTCAATTCAAAGCAAAAGTATTTTATTTGTATCAGTTTCTACTCCCTATAAATGTAAAATTAGCCCAAAGGGTTAGAAAAAAAGAAAAAAACCAGAAGTGTTCTCATTCTCTCAGACTCTTGCTCACAATGGGAACACATCAGAGATTAAAATAACACAGAATAAGATTGGAGTTTCAATAGGCATTATCCTGAGAAATCAAGGGAAGGCTGAGCGTGGGTGGTCAGTGAATAGATATATTAAGAATAAAATCTCCTCTTCTTGTTTGCATGACTTGTGTGTGGAACTATGCCCACCCTTTGCTTTGCTTTGCTTTGGCGGGGAAGCGGAGTTCTGACTTGGCTCTGTGACATTCCATGACATATGCCTCAAAGCTGTGAGACATAGCGGGGAAAATGTCACTGTGTAAGGGCAGTCTGTCTCAGGGCAATGCAACATGGCCATCTGAGGCACTGCTTGGTGGTCGAGTGATTCATCAGAATACAGACACTGAACACTACTGATCTGAGGACAAGGCATGGCAGAGATCAGTGAGATTCTGAGCAAGAATGGGGAATTACAGGGCATACTCAGATGACAAAGGAAAATCTAGGACAGCAGTCTGTATGTGCAGGCAACGGAGGTGATGACAATGTGTTGATAGCAATATTTTGTTAATATCTGGTAGTTGTTAATAAAGGGTGCTTCTTAGAGCAACCAGAACAAGTACCTGCCTAAATGGAGTCAACTAATATGCTTACTAAAAGGTTTTTGAGCTAAATGGCAAATTGCTTCAGAGCAGGCAAAATGCTCCATTTAAGATTCATAATTGGAAGGCACTTTATCTACCTAATGATCAGAAGGATGCTGATTATTAGAAACGCCTGCATTAAAGACAGGGAAGCACATTTGCATTCAGCTCAGAGTACGGGTAGAGGGAAAATAATAAGAATTCTCTTAAGATACAGATCTTAAGTTCTTTACTGCATTTGTGTTAATGCCTCTCCTGGAGTACAGCCTCACATAAAGTGAGTGGAAAATAATAACCCCAGATGTGTGCTGGACACTGCATCCTACTGCACAGAGAACCAAATGATTCTGGCAGCAGCAGCAGACCATCACACGCAAACCTTCTCTCACCAGCAAACCCACACACATGCGAACACCCAGCACAGCAGCACAGCCAGCTGTTCTAGCCACAGTGCCACTGTGAAGGGTTTGCAAATCAGGATGTGCAGGATTAAAAGAGAGCCAGTGTAGAGATTTTATATCTGTAGGAAAACAAAAACAAGATGAAAGTTTCATCAAGCTCATGATGGTGTCTGAACAGAAGAATAATGTGAGATACCAAAATAGAAAAGGAAAACCAAACGTTGGGCTATTCAAAGTGAAGAATTAAGGGACACTCCAAGACACACCCTCGCCCCTTAGTTTCCTTCAGTTATCCATACAGTTGGATGAAGAAGAGGAGGTAAGGAAGAAGTGAGGCGGGTATTTGGGATCTGAATTACTGAGCCATCACTTCACTTTCTGTGATTCATTCTGAATACATATACTTAGTCTTATTTTCTAAAATAACTTAAAATAGCAACTTTTAATACTCTTAACAGCACATGTCAAGAGGAGCTTTATTTTTTTAATTCGAACAGAACAGTGGGCATTCACACACAGTAGATACTCAGCAACCCTTACTGTGTGTCTCCAACTTCCATCCTTGCCATGATTATACTTTCCATAGACACTGGGACTTGAGGTAGGTAGACCAGGTAGAAGTCCCTTGTACAATTGTCCAGCAGGCAGTAATAAAGGGTTTACAGTAGAGTGTTGGGAAATGTGTGTTGACCAGATACATTTCAGAGTGAATTAACAGCATTTGGTGACCAACTAAATTTTAGGAGGAAAGAGAAGTAGCTGAAGAGGAGGCGATTTCTCTAGGTCAAATGGCCAAGTGGATGGAGGGACCATTACTGGCTGGGGACGCAGGTCTGCAGGTCATCCTGAAGAACATCAATCATGTTCCTGGCACGGAGGCCCTCGGGGGGAAGTGGACCACTTGGGACTGTTTGCTCTGCTTTTTAATTTTCTCTCTTCTTCCTTAGCTGTCAAGCTGTCAGCTGTCACTTCTTGCTACTGTCAGTTCTAAGCCCTTCCTTCTTTAACTTCCTAATTTGCTGCTTCTGGAAAGCCTGAGAGGCAAGGCTGCTAGAAAGGTATGTAAAGCAAGTCTATGGAGGCTAAGTAATGGTCCAAGGACCATTGACTCTTATAAAGTACGGGGCTTCGTGATTACTGTTTCAACTGCTCAATTTAAATGGATTAGGTCTTCAGAGATCTGGCACTCAGATAGCTAGGGAGGTATTGATTTCTATTTGTGTAGCAACTTTAAGAATAAAATTGTTCTTTGAGTCATCCAATGATTCTTAATTTTTAAGGTAAGATTTTAAATTGGCTGCTACATAATAAATCATAGCTAGCACTTACTGGGCACTTAGTAGTTGTCAGACCCTGTTCTAAGAACTTTTCAGGTAATATCACTTGTAACCGGCCAGGAGTCCTAAGGATTGGGCAGTATTATAATTACCCGTTTTATAGCTAGAAAATCTGAGGCATAGAAAGGTTAATTTTTCCAAGACCACTAAGTGGCCATAAGCAACAGAGCCAGATTCAAAAGCATGGCCGGGCGCGGTGGCTCACGCCTGGAATCCCAGCATTTTGAGAGGCTAAGGAGGGCGGATCATATCTGGTCAGGAGTTCAAGACCAGCCTGGCCAACATGGTGAAACCCTGTCTCAACTAAAAACACAAAAATTAGCTGGGTGTGGTGGTGCACACCTGTAGTCCCAGCTACTTGAGAGGCTGAGGCAGGAGAACTGCTTGAATCTGGGAGGCAGACGTTGCAGTGAGCCGAGATCATGCCACTGCACTCCAGCCTGGGTGACAGAGTATTAAAAAAAATAAATAAATAACTCTGTCTCAAAATAAATAAACGGGCAATTAGGGTGAAATGGAGTCATATGGGCTGGCACTGTTCCAATATGACTGGTGTCCTTATAAGAAGACATTATGACACAGACAAACATAGAAGAGGACTCTCTAAAACCAGAGGGAAAAGTGGCCATCTGCAAGCCAAGGAGAGAGGCCTCAGCAGAAAACCCTGCTGATACCTTGATCTTGCACTTCCAGTCTTCAGAACTGGGAAGAAATGCATTTCTGTTGTCTAAGCCACTTAGCCTGTGGTATTTTGTTACGGCAGCCTGAGCAGACTCATACACACTGACCAAAGAGTTTGGCATGAAGAGCTTTATGTAGAAGCTCCCTGAAAACAACTTCCCTCCTTGACTCTTCTCCCAAATCTTAAGTTCATTGAAGGGATTAGTTCAGGGAGAGGGAAAGAAGTTTGGTTTCTTAGAGGATGGGAGGAGGTCGAAATGAAGAACGCAGAGGAGTGGAGAAGATTCTTCAAGACCAGAAGAGCCCATGGGGCTCAGTGAGCGCAGGCCTCTCGCAGCAACCTCTCAGTGCTCTGGAAGACAGAGTGCTGTTCCAGGACATGGGGCTCCAGCCTCGTCACCTCCTGACCCCTGGGTGCAATAATGACTCAGCTGAGTTTCTGCCAGATCAATAAGATGGAGATGCAGAGAAAGATATTTTATAATTTGACTATTAATTCAAAAAATAATGTGAATTAATACTACTTTAATACTACTTTCACACCCAAGCTTGTTAAATGGAACTCAAGTAGGATCACACCCTCTATGGAAGAATTAATCATGCAGTTGTGCCAAGACTCCAAGCGGAACACTGACAGTGGTGACCACAGTTGCTCTTCACTGCCCAGCATCACCCCTTCTTTTTCTGGCAACACACCCTGACACCTTTTGGAGCAATGACTTTCCTCCCTAAGGTGCATGCTTCTGGAGGATTGTCACTCAGGGGGCTTGCCTTGCCAGGCACAAGCATGGGACCCAGCTGGACCAATTGGCTTCTCTCTCCCCACTCTGAATCTTGAGATGGGTGGTAGAAGGAAGAACAAATGCTAAAATTAATTCATCTCAGCTTTGGCTCCCTAAAGTCAGTGGCCAAATTGCTGGAGTTCCTTGGAGGTATCATAATAAAACTGGTTCTCCAGGCTTGACTTGCATCCTGTAGGCATCCATATCTCCTTTGAATAAATTTCCTTTTGTCTTTAGTTGCCGGAGTCTATTTCTGTGGCTTTCAACCACAAAAGAGCCCTAGTTAATATAATGCCTGTGGAATCAGACTCTGAAAACTAAGATGGAAGTAGTAAATATGGTACACTGGTTCCCACTCTTTTGGAAAGGTGTGTTTGCTTGTTGTGTGTTGAGATTTTGAGCCACCCATTTTGATATCCATTTGTTCCAGTACCATTTATTGAAAAGTGACTCATCCTTCATGCGTTGCCTTTGCACCCTTGTCAAAAATCAGTTGTCTATATCTGTTTGGTTTCTTTCTGGACTCTCTAGCCTGTTTCATTGAACACTTTGTCTTTACGCCAATATTATGCTGTTCTGATTACTATAGTTTTATAATGATATTGTCATATTTGGGTATGTGTGTGTGTGGATATGTGGGTGTGGGGGAGAAGAAAGTCGCAGTCATCAGGACATTTCTTCCTTAAATACTTTATATGCAAGTTTTAAAAATAAGGGCTTTGTCATACTTAACTTGTCACAGCAAAGAAAATTAGTAATAATCCCCAAATATCATTTAATATACAGTCCATATTCAAATGTCTCTAATGTCTCCAAAACATCTATGGCTGTTTTTTGTAAAAATGTATGATAGATCTTTTATTAATATCTCTAGCTTGTCTTTGATGATTTAGAATTTTAAACTTTTTTCCTTGGGTCAATTTTCATAATTTATAATATTACTAGGAATTTATCCTTCCAAGTTTTGAAAACTATTGTATAGAGTTGCTTCTTATATTCTCTTAAACGATTTTAATCACTCCTATATCTATGGTTATTTCTCCTTTCACATTTCTAATCTAACCTATTTTTGTTCACCCTCACCATCTTTCTCTCTCTTGCTCACTCTTTCTTTAATCAGGATTTGAAGGGGCTTATCTGTAGATGTCACTGGTCTTTGCCAAGAAGCAGTATTTGAGTTTATTTTTCCACTCTGTAGATATGCTATTTTATTACCTTTGTATTTTATTTTTATTTCATCACTCTTCTTAGTTTCTTTGGGTTTACTATGTTGTTCTTTTTAGAAAACTATAGAAGTGAATCTTTAGCACCTTTTTGGTGGTTCTTTGGCAGTGAAGGCATTCAAGGCTGTAAACTCTTCTCTGGGCTAGGTGTCATTGTGTCTGATGGACTTTGTATGTTGTGTGCACCTTTTCATTGCTTTCTAGAAAGCTAGTGATTTTTCTTTTGATTTTCTCTTTAATCCAAAGGTTATCAATGCTGCCTTTTAGTTTCCAAATGGGTAAAATGGCCGTTTTAAAATTGCTTATGTCTTATTTTGTTAGATTGTGTATTGGAAAATCATGTCTTATAACACCTCAATGCTTTTGAATTTTTAAGGTTTTAATTGTGGATTTATGTCACTTCTTATGATCACTTTTTATAGATATTCGTGGACTTTTGAAATAATGGAGAAATATACTCCTACTCAATGGATGTAACGTTCTATAGTACAAGTTACATTCAGTTTACTGATTGTATTTTTAAATCCTCTATGTTCTTGCTTACTTTTTTTTCTGCTGCATATGCTAAGGGAACTATATAGCAGCCCCTGATTACAATAGTAATTTTATCAAATAATAGTTTTGCTTGAAGCACTGGGCTTCTACAGTTTGGTGCATAAATGTTTTGTCGGTTGTATTATTTTAATAAATGTCAGTATTGTGGTTCCAAAATGGCCCTCTACATCCTGTTGAGTGATTTTACCTCTTCTGTTCATCTTCTTCCATCTTCAGATGCCTCTTCTGGTTCACCTGTGGTTGGTTTCCAGTCTTAATTATTTCCTCGGAAAGGGGTTTTGTGGTGCTATAGTTTCTATTTGCTTATCTTCAAATGTCTTTCAGCCTGACAGATGGAAGATATCTTAGCTGGGTATAGGATACCTAGGTTGCTGTCCTTCTCTCTTTGATATGACTCCATCGTGTTTTAGCTGTCAGTGTTGCAAATGAGAAGTCTTAGGCCACTCTGATGAGTTTTTCGCTGTATGTATGTGTCTGTTGTGGATGAGAGAAGTGGTTTGAAGGATGGGAAAACAATGTCAACCAGGTGTCACCACACACAATTCCAGGAGGCACCATTCACATCAACTTTCATCATAAGAGTCATGGATGACTGCAGGTCAAATTCTTTCCAGCATCTGCCACTGTCTTGTCCTCATCCTAGGCTATCTGAAGCCTCATCTCCAGGTACTTCCCCAGCCTATAGGGAAAAAATACTTCCACCAGTTTTTTCCACCTGGGCTTCCAGAGAGCTAAAGGTCTCCCCTGAACCTCACTTCCCTTAGGCCTCAGTAGGAAGACTTCACGAGATGCAGAGGCAGAACTGAGCATGGAGATAAAGAGGGTTGCTTTCGGGTAGCCGTGGGCCCAGAATGCCCCTCATCCCTTAGAGCGGAATTCTTTAAGCAAGGCTTGCTTATAATTTTTCCTCTAGAGATGTGAGCTCTTCAAATTGAGGGATCTCTCAGTGACAACAAAGTGGCTATACAATAACTATAACATCATTTTAAACAGATTAGGCACTCAATTAGTCCAGGCGCCATGGCTCACACCTGTAACCCCAGCATTTTGGGAGGCTGAGGTGGGTGGATCACTTGAGGTCAGGCATTCTAGACCAACAAGGTGAAACTCTGTCTCTACTAAAAATACAAAAATTAGCCAGGCATAGTGGTGTGCGCCTGTAATCCCCGCTACTCAGGAGGCTGAGGCAGGAGAATCGCTTGAACGCAGGAGGCAGAGATTGTAGTGAGCCAAGATTGCGCCACTGCACTCCAGCCTGGGCCACAGAGCAAGACTCTGTCTCTAAATAAATAAATAAAAATAACAGGTTAGGCGCTAAATTATTTCTTCCTAAAATAAAACTGAATGTGTGGGAATCAGTGTTCTCTATTAATAAAAAAAGAGGAATATTAAAAATTTCAAACAAAAATTTGGCTTGTACATGGTCTAGGAAACCTAGCAGGCAGCCTGCTTTTGAAAAGGAGAAGATAAGCCTCCACAGCACATGGTGTGACAACCATTTATGACCTCCCCAGAGACAATATTCCACATGAGACCATCTGATTAGAAAGCAGAGTCCATGAAATAGACTTGTCTTGCTATTTCTGTATGCTTTTAGGAAGCCTATGCTCACTGAGAAGAAAGAAATGAATGTTTCTATAAACTTGTGATGGAAAAGCAATAAAAGCCACCAGAGACATTCTGAAATTTTTATTCTAATATTTCACTGACCAGAAGGAAGAAGCAGGAAGCCTTGCAAGGTTTGAGAAATAGTTGTCGGCAATAAGGAGAGACTACATTTTTCTGCCTCGTATAAAGCTTAAAAAGCAGGGGAATGGGGTTCAGAGAGAAAAGAGCAATTGATCTAATTGGACTAGAAGAAAGTATACTTTAAAAATTTTTTATTATGGTAAAAATGCATAAAATTTGGCATTTTAACCATTTTCTTATTTCTTATTTTTTATAGACAGGGTCTTGCTCTGTCACCCAGGCTGGAATGCAGTGGTGCAATCATGGCTCACTGCAGTCTCAACTTTCTGGGTTCAAGTCATTCTCCTCCCTTGGCCTCCAGTGTAGGTAGGACTACAGGTGCAAGCCACCACGCCTGGCTAATTTTATTTTTACCATTTTCAAGTGCATAATTCACAGGGATTAATTGCAACTATCACTGCCGTCTTTTTCCAAAACATTCTCATCACTCCCCACAGAAACTCTGTACCCATTAAGCACTAACTCCTCATTCTCCTTTCCCCAGCCCCTGGTATCCTCTGTTCTACTTTGGTGTGTGTGTTTCTTTATGAATTTACCTATAGAAGGAAGTATTTTTGTGTACCAGGGAGCAGTAAAACTAAGTCAGTGAAAAGACTACCTCTTAATCGATTCAGTGCTGAATTCCGTAGACAAGCGAAGCCATGCAAGGTTTCAGAGCAAAAGATACAACCCAGCTAGAGCATTGCTTTCAGAAGCTTCATCTGGCAGTGGTCTGTGGGATGGACTGGGGTCTGGAGACCAGTTGAGAGGTTGTTATAAAAGCCCAGGCTGGGGGTAAGGAGCACTTGGAGCCACTACTGAAATGGGAAAGAAGATTTAGGAGACATTTTAGGGAATATACAGGAGGAAGCAGCCACAGGACCTGGCAAAATTACCTCGGGGAAAAAAAGGAGGGAGGATGACAGATGTTTTGAGTCTGGGTGACTCGGGTGATTAATTTTTAAACTATGCATTTTTAATTAGGCTTCTATAAAAAGTCACAAAACAGTCATTTAAATTATCAACAAAGGGTTCCAAAAAAAGATCAGAATCGAGTGTGATGTTCTTTTAGGAAAAAAACCTGAATCAAACAAAAGAATTCTATCTTCTAAATGTCAAGGTTCATGTGACATGACATGGCATTTCATAGGAAAGGAGGGAGGTAGGGAGGACCAGGGTAATCATTCAATCTAGAATGCTCAAAGGTAGGAATTCAAGGGAGGGAGAAGGAACTCACTCTATACGGAAGGCCATTATTAGTGGAAAGCATGTTGTGGCTAATATTTAATAATGAGAAGTACGATATTATGGCTAGAAGCATGGAGTCTGAATCCAGACTTTTTGAGTTCAAATCCTACTCTGTCATGAACTAGCTGTGTGACCTTGGTCAAATTGCTTAACCTCTCTGAGCCTCTGTAATATGGGGTAATATAATATCTATCTGATACAGTTCTTTAGTTGATTAAATGACTTAATATATACGGAATGCTTAAGTACCTAGCACATAGCAAGTGCTATACAAGATTTTGGCACCATTATTATTCTTAGGCTAATTTAAAAGAGCAAAGTAAAATTTAAAAACTTTCCCTGTAAGATTGAATAACTTACCAAGGAAATCAGAAATAAAGAAATCACAAAGTCCGACATACAGCCACAGCTGAAATACCTCTTTCTGTGATTTAAGAACACTGCCTTCTTAGGCCAATGCTAATTATTCACCTGCTTAGTAAACGTTGTTTAAGAAACACCTAAATTGGTATGATACTAACTCACTTTTTAAAATTCATTGACTTGGAATTTTTCTAACCAAGTTTAAATTTATTTGTTTCAATGGTCTGGGTCCATTCACTTTTTTTGCCCATGACAAGGGCTGCTGAGTTGAACAGGAAGTAGGGGTTAAATCAATAGACAGTTGACTAAATGAAGGAAATAATGATTTGTATGTTTTCCCAGGCGATCTTTGAGGTCAAGGTCTAAATTTAGGAATATGGATCTTTAAGGATTTTTTGCTTCATTTGTAACTAAAATCAGGGCAGCGGTTCAAAGGACAGACTCAGCTTTTACACCCGTGGTTTTTTTCAGTGATTTTTCTTCTGTGAGATTTAGAAAATGCTGTGCTTACCATCCAGTGCCTCTGTCGTGCACCCCTGTCCTTTGCTAGGGCTGCACGTCGTCACACCCACCTGGCCTAGAATGCCGCATCCCCCGGCGGGACCGGAAGACAGTCTACATCCGCACGCCGTGCTCTGCGGGAAGCGGTGGATACTGCTGCCCTCTGCTGGTCACCACTTGAAACACTTCTCCTGGGCTTTTCCGAGGAAAGGGGCTGTGAATAAGCAAAAATCGCAGCACGAGAAGGGAGATGGATTTGAAACCTCTGTAACCCGAAACCGTCGAGCTCACCTACCCACCAACCTCCTGTGCACCTTGCAAAAAACAAGAAAATTTTTTTTTTCAAAATAAAAACAGGCCAGGCGCAGTGGCTCACACCTGTAATCCCAGAACTTTAGGGGGCAGAGGGAGGTGGATTGCTTGAGCCTGGGAGTTCCAGACCGGCCTAGGCAATATAGCGAGACCTCGTCTTTACAAAAACTACCCAAAAAAAGCCGGGTGTGGTGGCGACCCCCGTAATCCCAGTTACTAGGGAGCTGAGGTGGAAGAATCACTTGATCCCAGGAGGTCGAGGCTGCAGTGAGCTGAGATCGCTCCACTGCACTCCAGCCTGGGCGACAGAGCAAAACCCTATCTCCAAAAAAGTATTAATTAATTAGTTGAAATAAAAGCAGTACTAAGTGGTACAGATGAGTGATAGGAAGTCCAATAGGGTTCTGATTCGTCCCCTGATTAGACCACATCTCTTGTTTAAATATTTACTAGTTAATTCTTTCCCAATGTTCCCTTTCTTGTTTCTGTGCTTTGCTGCATCAGCGGGTGGTTGAGACAGTGCTGTTTCCATATGTGCAAGGTAGTTTCTTCAAGTTTATCTTAAGAAATTGCAATGTACTTGCTGCCTGTGTTACCATAGTGCTCTGTGGCTGTGTCTTAGTTTCACTTGTTTGCTTACCCAAATCAGAGACTCACCCTTCTTTTATTTTTCTTTCGATATTCCATATTCTAGTGGTTACTTTTGAATTTATGCTTTTTATAGCGTCTCTCCTCGAGTCCTCTTTATCATTTTTGTTGTTAAATAATTACATTTGATTTCTGGAAATTGCTCCATATCAGCTTATAAAGATTTTCTTTCTTTATTATTTTTTACAGCTGCATAATACCCCATCATATGTTATGTACCATCGTGTATACAACCATTTTCCTACATTTGGGCATTTAAGTTGTTTCCAATATTTTACAATTTTAAACAATACTGCAATGAATAACCTTGTGCATGGGTATTTTTGAATTTTTGGAGATGTAGCTTCAGGATAAGTTCCCAGAAGCAGGATTGCTGGGTCAAAGTGTGAATGCACGGGTATTGTTGTTAAATTGCAGGAAATTGTTCTTCTTAGGGTCAGAGACTCCCTATGAGACTGCAAGTGACTAGTATTTATTGTGAGGATAATTTAACAAGTGGTTAAAAACGCTGGAATATTAGTACTCAAGAAAATAGGGTGTGACGTCAGCGAAGGCAAGAGGCATAAACTCAAAGAGTTGGGAAGAGCAGGAATAGTCGCATGAATTGCTGTTGTAAAGATGGTTTTGCTGCTGGATTTGCATGTAAGGTTGACCTAAGTCTTTTTGCCACATAGACTGATGATGATCCACCCCTGCGTGCCATCATTTTCTGTGGCTAGGCTCTTTTCTGTCTGTCTGCTTCTCCTCAGATTCCCTCTGGGCTCCTTTGCTCAGTAAGGCGTACCTCTGTTTCTCCTGCCCCTCGTTGCCCATGATTTCAGCCTGCTATTCAATCTCTGACAGATCCCAGCTGCTCTCCTCCAACATCCTCCCTTCTATTTCATGACCCCATGGTGTCTACACCCACTACTAGCTGGTGATTCTAGCCACAGTTTCTAATTCAGATTCTGAAAAGTAGAAGTCTGAGTGTCCCAGATCTTCCCTTTGGAACAACACTTTTCATGCCAGGACCCTTTGTAGGCTTCAGGTAGATGATCACTTGCAGTTCAAACTGCTTGCCTGGGTGTCATGTGTCTAGCCAGGATGAGCCCTACAGAAGGACTGTGGGTGCAACTAGAGGTATGACAGGTTAACATGATTGATATGTAAATTTTAGGCAATTTACCAGAAGTGGGAGGATGGCCACTTCTCAATGGCTGTGCTGGTTCAGCTGCAAGTTCGTGATTTTTCACATCATGTTCCTAGGATCGTATGCTTAGCACCCTGCAGATGACTGTGTGCTGATTTTCAAACCACAAAGAGGAAAACAAGCTAGAAAAACCTCTTCATCACCACTTATTTTATACACAAAGGGGGGTAATTATTAAAGGAACTAAGGAAATTGGCACAAAGTAACTGTCTTTAAAGAGGACCCTAACCCAAGCCCGTCATTTTAATCTGACCTCAAATATCACTTCATCAAAAAAAAAAACCTTTTCTATTCCATTCATGCATTCATGCCTTCACTAATTTTGCCACTAATTGAATAATTTTTTTAATGGTGTATTGCTTCTCTGTCTCTTTCTACCCTTTCCCCACCAGAATGTGAACCCCATAAATTTTGTGACCACTGCTCTGTCTGGTACCCCCAGCACACAGTCAGAGGTCTATGCTAACAGTGGGGTTGCATGAAGTGTGTCATCCTGGGGGACATATTTCACTCTCCCTGCCTTGTGCAAGTGTCTTCTCATCATGGAAAAGGAAAACTGATATTGCTCTCAGCAATTACCCAACGTGCTCCAGAAACAACAGTATTTCCTAAGCACTCTTTTGCTTTCAAAATACTCTTTTGGAAAGGAGTAATTTAATGAGGAAGAAATGAGCATGCTACATCAATTGATCATGATGCTGCAATAACCATGAAATTTTTGTGCGTTCCAAGCAGACACTCTATGTAAACTTTCCATCCTATGTGGTGTAATCAATAACTGCCTAACAGGAAGGATGCTGGCTGGAGCAGAGATAACTCCGCCTGCACAAACCCATCTTGGACATATGCAGGAAAGCTATAATCAGGGCCGCGCACATAAAGTATTTGAAATTCAATGAAAAAGCTGAAAGTGCATGTAATTAAAAGTGAGCAAAGCAGATAAAGTTAATTATACACTCAGAGGAACATTGTTTTATGCAGTGGGCATGGTAGTAATCACAATCAACAGCCCGTGGGGCCTGTACAGAGAGCTGACGACACTCTGCTCAGAATGAAGGAATCCAGTGCCCTAAATCAGAGCAGCCTTTTCAGAGCCATATAATCTCGCATAAAGGAAAAGTACAAAGGCTGAAAAGGAGGAGGGCCCTGCTTGGTGCAATCTCGAAACAAAACCAGGTTCTAATAGCAAAGGGCTTGTAACACAGATAAAAAAATGAAGAAAGAGTGATTTTTAAAATAAACCCTAGAACCAGAGCAAATAAGAAAAGGTATGTATGCCCTTAGCTCACCATAGCCTGTTTCCATCAAAGATTTTAATTTCCATGGGGCAGGATATATATCTACCAAGAAGATACACATTTGTTTTTCCTCCCTGAGATTACAAAAACCTCAGGTTTCAAGCTTAAAGAAGGGTCTTTGTAAAACTAGTTAATCCAGTCAAATTGAGTTAATGGCTACAAAGGGATTGATGGAATGGGCAATTTACTGTTCAATAATGAGTTGTCAATATGGGGCAAAGAGCTGCTTTGATCAGCTGGGCAGTCAAATCACAGCCACAGTTCAGGGTTCGATTGATTCCTCAGCAATTAATGGTTATGATAGTAAAAAGAGAATAAGACCGATCTGACCGGAAATTGGTCTCCTCTGTGCTGAGTGGAGAGGCTGACAGCAGGGCATTGTGCACCTTGAAGCTCATTTGCACCTGGAATAATGAAGAGTCGTAGAATCCCCTGCAACTGAGATTTTCTGGCAGTTGCAACCTTAATTTGATTATGCATCTATACTAAGACGAACTGGAAACCAGAATGTACCAGTCACATACAATTTAAACTGTTTATACAGGTTTGCTCCTATACTTCAACATGGGTTGTGGATCATATATCCAATTCTTGTCACAAATATAAACAGGCTGATACATTTAACTATTTAAACATTGTAAGCTTTTATGTTGAAGAAAAACCCCTAAAAATTTAGAAAAATAAATGAGGGAGGAAGCTGTGATACTTGGAAATTAACAAAGTTAATTTCCTTAAAATATGAAGATTGCTTACTAGCCAGTGAGGAAAGATTCCATAGAGAATTGACAAAGCCAAACAAGAATTTCATAAAACAGAAAATATATCTGGTCATTAAAATGTGAAAAAAAAATTAACCTCACCAATCGTAAAAGAAATGCAAAGGAAAACCAAGTGTTAGCAAAACTTAAAATGGCTGATGAAAGTACATTGGGAGACAGGTCTGATGGGGTTCAGGACACATAATCTCAAAATATCACACCTTGTGCTTTGAGGAAGGGGTAGAAGCAGGAAGGTCACTCTCACCTTCTCTGTGCCCTTCTCGCTTGAAGCCAGTTATAAAAGAATTCCCTGAACTTTCTATAAGGTAGGTCATAAGACCCTCATTCCAAAGATATTATCCCTATGCTCAAAGAAAAGAAATCCCTTATATATGAAGATACAGGCACACAGAGAATAATCTGAACACACAGAGCTTGCTAAGTCCCTCAGTTTATTGCCATGATGTCACACCCCCTTTGACCAATCATACTTCTACATAACTGTCCATTCTTCATCAAATTTACCTTACAAATCTACAGATTTCTTCATTTCTTTGGGTCTTCATTTCCAAATGTTCTCATGTCACCTAAAATTTATATTAAATATATTTGTGTGCTTTTCTCCTGTTATTCTTTTTTTTTTTTTGAGACAAAGTGTCACTCTGTCACCCAGGTTGGAGTGCGGTGGCACTATCTCAGCTCACTGCAGCCTCCGCCTGCTGCGTTCAAGCAATTCTCCTGCCTCAGCCTCCCGAGTAACTGGGACTACAAGTGTGCACCACCATGCCCTGCTAATGAGGTTTCACCATGCTGGCCAGACTGGTCTCAAATTCCTGACCTCGTGATCTGCCTGCCTCAGCCTCCAAAATGCTGGGATTACAGGTGTGAACCACCTCTCCTGGCCCTGCTATTCTATCTTTAATTATAGGTGCCTCAGCTATGAACCTCGCAATGGGTGAGGAAAAGATACTACTTTTTCTCCCCTGAAGTTTCTCTGTTTAATATTAGAGGCAATGTAAATTGATATATATATCATTTGTGGAAAATAATTCATAATATGCTTACAGAATACATCAAAATATAAAATATCAATGCCCTCTTATTCAGCAATTGCACGTCTAGAGATTTAGATTGAGAAATAACCAAGTGTGAAAATATATATGTACATGGATAACTGACACTGTAATATTAATGAGTGAAAAAAACAAAAATAACCCAAGTCAACTAACAGTTAAGGATTGATGAGGAAAAAGTTGGTATAGAAAAATAATGGGCTGGGTGTGGTGGCTGACACCTGTAATCCCAGCATTCTGGGAGGCTGAGGTGGGCGGATCTCCTGAGGTCAGGAATTGGAGACCAGCCTGGCCAATATGGTAAAACCCCGTCTCTACTAAAAATACAAAAATTAGCCAGGCTTGGTGGCACGTGCCTGTAATCCTAGCTACTCAGGAGGCCAAGGCAGGAGAATCACTTGAACCTGGGAGGCAGAGGTTGCAGTGAGCCAAGATCACCCCACTGCACTCCAGCCTGGGTAACAGGGTGAGATCCGTCTCAAAAATAACAAAACAAACAAAAATAAATATAATGGAATCCTATATGGTCAATCCATTGTCATCCAAGATATCCACAATACATGGTAGAATGAACAAAACACAGTTTGAAATGTGTGAGTATAGAATGATCATGTTAGTATACCCAGGTGAGTTTTAAAGAAGCTATGCTTCTCTAGAATGTAAATTCCAAAGATAGGGCTTTGTGCTCTTCACTGCTGAGTCCTTGAGGCCTAAGACAGTGCCTGGTACTTTGTAACCATGCAATCATGTTTGTTGAATGACTAAATGAAAGATGTTTAGAAAGTTTTTCACCAAAAGTTTAGCAGTGGTGGAGAGCTATTTAATAGTAATTTATTTTACTCTTCATATTTTCTCTATCATTCGAGTTGTCTTCAAAATGCTTGTTTCATTTTTATAGAAACAAATAATATATTTAAATTATGTGATGATGCCTACTGCCTGTGAGATGTGGCAGTCTCACCTGTTTCAGCAGCTGTGTAAACTGGTTCAGGTCTTTTGGAAAACCATTTAACATTAAATATCCCCAAGTCACAAAATCCTTCTTTCCTTTGTCCATTATTCCTTCGTGGGAATTTATGCTAAGGAAAAAGATGCAAAACATGAAGTGATCTAGACATCCAAAGTCTTCATCTAAGTTTTTATATTAGGTAAGTAAAAACTCTGGTCAACCTAAAGACACCTCCAACAGTGGGAAGATTGAACGTAAATTACGGTAAATCCATTAGATGGAATTTAGGGCAGGCGTGGTGGCCCACACCTGTAATCCCAGCATTTTGGGAGTCTGAGTTGGGGGAATCACTTGAGGTCAGAAGGTCAAGACCAGCCTGGCCAACATGGTGAAACCCCGTCTCTACTAAAAATACAAAAATTAGCCGGGCATGGTGGTGCAGGCCTGTAATCCCAGCTACTTGGGAGGCTGAGGCAGGAGAATCGATTGAAGCTGGGAGGCAGAGGTTGCAGTGAGCCAACATTGTGCCACTGCACTCCAGCCTGGGTGGCAGAGCAAGACTCCGTTTCAAAAAAAAAAAAAAAAAAGGAATTTAATGTAACCATTACCACCTCTGAAGATCTGTAGCAATATGAACAAAAGGAGGCTGAAAATGCAGGCATGTAATGATTTAATTTATGTGTAAACAAAACGACGATGCTGTTGTACTATGACGCAGAATCCTGGGTGCAGTCTTTTTTTCTTCTTAAAACTGCAGAAAGAATGTGGATTTTAGAGTTCTAGATAGGGCTTTTCATTTAGGCCTTGCAGCATGGCTGTTACATGACCTTGGTTGGTCAGTTTCCCTAACCTCTTTGTGCCTCAGTTGTCTTACCTACTAAATAGGCTAATAGTACTACCTCGCAGCATGAAGATGATTTTAATAAGATGAATGAGAGTAACGACTCGACAAACTATGGTGATTGTTTTTATTGATGCTGTTACTACATTTTCAGTTTTCAAAAAATTTTAAGCTCCCATCAGTTACAAACGGAAAGTAAAATAGCTAAAAAGGGAGCGAGAAACAGATTCAAGAAATTGTGCTTTTGAGTTGGGCTGCACCCACTCTGGGACTCCGCGGGGGTCCTCGAGGGTGGAAAAGCCCCGTGACTACACTGGCGCGCAGGCGCCCAGGCCGAACGAGGCGTTGCCGGAGGTGTCCAGCAGAGGACGCTGCCGTCGGAGACGGGACCGGAAGCCGGGCCGGAGACGGCCGGGCGTGTTCGCCGACTCCTCCCGCTTCCGCTGCCGCAGCCGGTCGGAACCAAGTTGTCTCCTGTCAGCCGCTGTCCCCATCGCCGCGATGCCGCTGGAGAACCTGGAGGAGGAGGGTCTGCCCAAGAACCCCGACTTGCGCATCGCGCAGCTGCGCTTCCTGCTCAGCCTGCCCGAGCACCGAGGAGACGCTGCCGTGCGCGACGAGCTGATGGCGGCCGTCCGCGATAACAGTGAGGCTCGCACGAGCGCCGAGTCAGCGGCCTAGGCCTGGGCCGTCCCCGCGTTCCGGAGCCTGCGGGGCCTTTTTTTGATGGAGCTCCAGATCCCTCTGACGGGGTCTCCAAGACCAGGCCTGGCTTCTCCGGCCCTTAGGGTTTTGCTTTGGTTTGGGGATACCCTGGGGGACCTCGACTTATCTCAGAGGGGTCTGCGTCTCTCTGTGCTGCCTTCCCCTGTAAGGGCAGCTTGGAGGAGAATCGTGAGGCATTAATATGTACTCCTGTGCTAGGCACAGCGTAAAGGCCCCGTGACTTACTGTCACTGGGGACTGCTCCCGGGCGTGGGGTATTCCTGTAGGAGAGTTCAGCTTGCCCGTGGAAGGGAAATTTGGGTTCCGTTCTTTTTGGCTCTTCTATAGTGAATGTGAATGTTTGAACATATGTATGTGAGTATGTGTGTATAAACGGTCTTTCCCTGTTCGAAGACTTTTGGAACAGAATCCGGCAAGAGCAAACCGAGGATTGCCCTCCCTCTAGCCCTAGTAGAGGTTGGCAGTGCCAGAATTGGCCCTCACGCAAACCTCCCACCAGCATACGTTTATGTTTTGCCAAGCCGATTATTAAGCCCCATCGCATGCCTTCCTGTTAGTGGGGAAGAGACTGGTGGATGACTTGTGGCGGGGCGGGGGATGAAATACGTGGGCAGACTTTGACTTGAGGGCACAAGTGTCCCCACTCACACATCCCTCTTTTTGCATGTTAGACATGGCTCCTTACTATGAAGCCTTGTGCAAATCCCTCGACTGGCAGATAGACGTGGACCTACTCAATAAAATGAAGAAGGCAAATGAAGACGAGTTGAAGCGTTTGGATGAGGAGCTGGAAGATGCAGAGAAGAATCTAGGAGAGAGCGAAATTCGCGATGCAATGATGGCAAAGGCCGAGTACCTCTGCCGGATAGGTGACAAAGTGAGTAGAGATGATTTTCCCTCTCTGTAGTTAGTATAGGCTAAAATTGGAGACTATTCCAGATAATCGTTTCTCGTTAAAAAAATTAACTTCGTTTTAGAAAAAGTATAAAGGTAATCATGCTTACTTGTACTAGTGAATCAATGTAAAGATGAAAAAGTTGTCTCCATGAAATGCCTTGTCATTTCCCCAAACAGCAGCTAGGGCTGTATTCTTCCCCATTTCACCCCATGCCAATAAAAACGTAAGTGTGTATCTACAGAATTTTATTTACTGCTTTCACAAAATTGGGATCATTTTCAGCAGTTTTCTCACTTGGTTGGGAAGCACTGGTTCTGGTGTCTTTAGTACCTTACACGAGTAATACTTAGCAGAAACTAAGAAACAGTATAGTAAATGCTGAAGTTCTGTTGATCTTTCTTTACTTTGTACCTGCCCAGGGATAGGCTTTTCAGTCCTTTTATTGTGCATTTATATAAACTTTTTGGTAATTTTTTTTTTTTTTTTTTTTTTTTGAGACAGAGTTTTGCTCTTGCCACCCAGGCTGGAGTGCAATGGAGTGATCTTGGCTCACTGCAACCTCCATCTCCTGGGTTCAATCGATTCTCTTCCCTCAGCCTCCCGAGTAACTGAGATTACAGGCGTGTGCCACCACACCCAGCTGATTTTTTTGTATTAGTAGAGACCGGGTTTCAACATGTTGGCCAGGCTAATCTCGAACTCTTGACCTCAGGTGATGCACCTGGCTCGGCCTCCGAAAGTGCTGGGATTATGGGCGTGAGCCACTGCACCCGGTCATAAAATCTTTTTTACGTAAAACTTTATATATAAAAGAATATAAATGCTCAATAAAAGAACCAATTTTTTAAAAAATTAATACTTGCAGAAATTTTTAATTCTACAGAATTTTTTTTTTTTTATGAACATGGGATCATAGTGTATTAGTGTAGTCCTGTTTGCCCTTTTCATTCAGCATTATGTTTAAGAGGTCTTTTCCATGCCAACATACATAAATCTGGCTCATCCTGGTTAACTGCTGCCAAATGTTCCACTGCAGAGCTAGCTCTGGCATAGTTTATTTGCCTGTTCAGCTGTTGTTGGACATACGTGTTATTTTCATCTGTTTTTGCTTTAGCAGACTGCTGCTGTAAAAACGTGCTTATGTATGTCTCTGTGTATATATGCTAGTGTTTCTCTAGGGTATAGTATATGAAACAAAATTGCTGGGACAATGAACAGTTTCTTTTTTTTTCTTTTTTAAAAATGTGTGGCCAGTTGTTCTGCATAACAGCCAGCTTCCTCCACCATCAGGGCACCAGAGGGGTACTCACCATTACTGGATCTTTGACATTTAATTGAGTAACTGTGTAATAGTGGTTAAGAAAATGGGCTTTGAATGTTTTTAATTTTAAATTATCTGCCCGGAAGTATTTAGGTATAGAATGACATGGTGCCAATATAAAAAATAAAAATAGTGTGAGCTCTGGAATGAGATTGCCTGGGTTCTATTTTCAACCTCGGTAATTATGATTTATGAAACCCTCAGTTTCCCCATGTGTAAAATAGGAGTACTGACAGTTTTTACTTAATGCGGATTAAGGATAGGAAAAAGCTTAGACTGGTACCTAGCACATAGTAAGTGCCTAAATGTTGTTTTGTAATGTGTATCTAAAACGAGGTTTTTTTCTCTTTTCTAGTTGTAAACTTAAGACGTGGTCATTGTAAAAATTTGGAAAATACAGAAAAGTTTAGAATTAGCTAGTGGTTTCCATTTACTTTTAAGCTGTATGTTTGTGGCTCGGTTTTAAAGACTAATATATTACATATGAATGAGAAACTTCAAACTTTTGATTCAGGTTTTGAAGAATTTCAACAAGGACATGCTTGAATCAGTATCAGGAAGTTGTAAAATGTTCTTATATTTCCTCTGTATTTATTAAATATTCTTCCAAAAAGAACAACTTTTCCCCTCCTATTTACTCTCCTTTTATATTTTATTTATTTTATTTAGTATTACTAAATACTTAATGGACTCAGTGGGCTTTTATTATTCACTGTTTACCACTGATGAGAGTCTTTATTCTTTATGGTGCTAAGTTTGTTGCAAATTTGTTAGCAGAGGCTCCTTCAAGACACTGTCTTTGTCCTTTTGACATATCTCATTAGTCTTATTTTCTGATAAAACAAAATGTCACAGGTTCACCTGTTATTTTCACTCTAATGAACCTAGAATTATCTATTTTTCCTAGGATCCCTGGTTCCTTTTAGTGGGGGATAGTATTTAAAAACCAAGATCTGAGTGCTAGGTGTATCCATTGCTGTATTCCCAGTCCCTTATAAATTTGTGAAATATAACTAATAATTACATGAGACAAACCAGGCAGACACATACTGAAAACTACCAAGTATGAATAAATTATTTTATTCATATTCAAAGCAAAGGAAACATCCCACAATGCTTTGAGAGAAAATTACATATTTACAAATTTAGTCGTATTCCAATAACGACTAAGATACAATTTCCAAAACCCTTCAGATGATACAAGTTATTTTGAAATAGTGTATTGTGATTATTAAAGAGAGAAAACATTGAATATACAGAACAAAGAAAAATACTTAACAATTGTGAATATGTTTTTCTTCAGTTGTTTTCCAGAATCTAAGTATATGCTTGGGCATTTCTGATGTATTTTTTATACTTTATACGGGTAGAGAAAGTAGAATAATAAACCCTTATGTACTTATCACCCAGCTTCAACAATTAACAGTTAATGGCCATCTTGTTGTACCTCTACTCCTACCTCTTCCCTCAACCTTTGAAGAAAATCCCAGACAGCTGATAGCTTTTTTTGGAAACTTGTAGCCTTTTCTCACCTATTGCCTTGGCTTTCTTGACAGGAGGGAGCTCTGACAGCTTTTCGCAAGACATATGACAAAACTGTGGCCCTGGGTCACCGATTGGATATTGTATTCTATCTGCTTAGGATTGGCTTATTTTACATGGATAATGATCTCATCACACGAAACACAGAAAAGGCCAAAAGGTACTTTCTAACAGTGGGATTATATTCTCTCTAAATTATGATGCTACAAATGAGAAGCTGATATAAGAAACTGCCTGTTTTGTTTACAGCTAGTAAGTTTGGTCAAATGATTGATGTACTTATTTAGTAAAATATTTTAAACATTTCCTTTTGGTTCAAGTTGTTACAAGTTGTTTTCTCATTTCAAATAACAGAAAATTTTTTAAAACGTGGCCTTGTCTGTTTCCAGACTATGATCTTACTGTTTTTATTTCACAGCTTAATAGAAGAAGGAGGAGACTGGGACAGGAGAAACCGCCTAAAAGTGTATCAGGGTCTTTATTGTGTGGCTATTCGTGATTTCAAACAGGCAGCTGAACTCTTCCTTGACACTGTTTCAACATTTACATCCTATGAACTCATGGATTATAAAACATTTGTGACTTACACTGTCTATGTCAGTATGATTGCCTTAGAAAGACCAGATCTCAGGGAAAAGGTAATGACCAAACTTTAATACTCAAATTTAAAGACTTGTTTTTTTGTTTAAATACACAAATCATTAAAATGTACATTTTTTTTTGGTATATGTTTTTAAAAATACCTAGGTCATTAAAGGAGCAGAGATTCTTGAAGTGTTGCACAGTCTTCCAGCAGTTCGGCAGTATCTGTTTTCACTCTATGAATGCCGTTACTCTGTTTTCTTCCAATCATTAGGTAAGGATAGAGTTGGTGTTTTTGATTATCTGTCTTCGTCTTACTCCTGCTCCTGTGTGCAAATAACCTAAGACGATTTTTCACCTATCTGAGAAATGTAGTGTGTAGGTAGCTGCATATCTTTGATCAGTATTCCTAATGTGCCCAGTTTTGTTTAGAAGAAGGGTCATCAGATTGTGGCCTGCTGTATGGCCCAGGAGGTAAGAATGATTTTTACATTTTTCAAGTGTTGTTTAAAAAAGGAGGATGTGACAGAGAGCTATGTAGCTTGCAAAGCGTAAAAATACTTAACTCTCTAGTCCTTTGCTGAGGATATTTGCCAGACCCCTGGTTAAGAGTCTTAGTGGGGTGTAAGGCAAAAGTGAGCAAATGGTTATAAGTATTGAGCTTCATGGGGACAGAAGTGAGGGAATTCTGAATGTGATTTGGGGTAGAGATTAATTGAACCTTGAATTCAGCAATGGTTTATTCTGTATCAGTAGCTAAATAGCTAAATCTCTGTGCTGATTTGCAAATCATTTTCAAGGGCTATGGGTTAAGAAAATAATCTGTTGAACATAATTGTATTCTTTCAAAGCTAGTTTGTAGTGATCCTGCCTACACACATTTGCTTGCTCTTCCCTCTTGTCCCCATTCTTTCCTGGCTATTTGGTTTCCTAATAATGACCACAAACTATTAAGATGATAGAAGAATTAGCTTGCATCAGGTTGACCCAGGGGTCTTTCCCAAAACTTAAAATTTCACATTGATATGTTTTCTTGTTTATGCTGCAAATTTCAGAAGGTGTTTGGTTAAATAGCATTGGGGAAAAGTGGGACTAGACGGTTCCAAATGACGATTGTTAATGTTTTTGCAGTGGGTTTTGGCCCAGTGTTTTTGGATGCTTTCTCCCTGCATACCAATTGGGCTGCTTTATGAGAACTCAGTACTTACCTCAGGTTTCCCCAGCATGATGAGTTACTCACTTGGCCTTATCTTCTCATACATACACACAAAGTCATGTTGCTTTTGCACATAAGGTTACATTGTAGAATCGCTCTTTTCCCTTTTTTATGCTTGAGGTCTCCTGGTCATCACTCAACTCAAATATGGACCCCTTCCCTGCTTCCCTCAGTCAGAAGAAATCTCTTACTTCTCTGCATTCCTGGGGTTCTTATTGTATGCCCCCTCCTTTAAAAAAACTGAGGAATAAATCACATACCATAAAATTACCTAAAGTGTACAATTCAGTGCTTTTTCGTATATTGGCAAGGTTTTGCAAATATTAATAATTCCAGAACATCTTGATCACCCCAAAAGGAAACCGATACCCATTAGCAGTCACTCCCTATTACTCCTTTCCCCCAGCCCCTGGCAACCACTGATCTACTTTATGTCTGTACGAATTTGCCTATTCTGGACATATCATCTAAGTGCAGTCATAAAATACATGGCTTTTTGTGCCTGGCTTCTTTCACTTTATAATGTTCCCACATTCGTCCATGTTGTAGCATGTATCAGTACTTCCTTTTGTTTTATAGCCAAATGGTAGTCTGTTGTATGTATATACTACATTTTATTTATCCATTCATTAGTTCATAGATTTTTGGGCTGATTGCACTTTTTGGCTACTATCAGTAATGCTATAATGAAGATTTGTGTACAGCTTTTTCAGTGGACATATGGAGTGGAATGGCTGCATCTTAATGGTAACCCTCTGATAAACTTTTTGAGGAACTACCAGTTTTCCAAAGCAGGTGCCCGCACCATTTGACATTCCCATCAGCAGTGTGTGAGGGTTCCAGTGTTCCCACATCCAGTACTTATTATTTTCTGTCTTTTTGATTATAGGTATCTTTGTGAGTGTGAAATGATATCTCATTGTAATTTTGATTTGTTTCTCTCTCATGACTAGTTTCGTTGAGCATCTTTTCATATACTTACTGGCCGTGTGCCCCACTTGCGAAAACTTAGCACACTGTTTTGTGATAATTTCCTAGTTTGCCTCCTTTGCGAATTAGAATTTCTGGGAGCAGACCTTATGCTTTTTTTTTTTAATCTTCATAATGACCCCGACAGCAGGACAGCACTTGGTACTAATGTGCTCTAAACTAATTCAATTGGAAAAGGAAGTAGTATCCTTTTCTGGATAATACCTGACTATATTTAGAAATCAAAGATAAACTGAGAAAGTGAAAGGTTTTGTATCTCACCTCACCCCCAAATCCATACACACATTGACTCACATACAAAATTTCTCCTGAGACAATGATTTTAATATTTTGTTTTATATCCTTCTAGACCTTTCATTTATTTATTTATCACAAACATAAGTATACTCTAGAGTCTCTTTTCTTGCTCACCTTCGATATACCTGTTGCTGTCTTCCTGCTTGCATTCTGAGTCTGGCATCCTTTCTGTTCCTGGGCTTCACCATGCTTTTCCTGCCTTCAGACTTTTGTATCATTTACATTGCTCTGTGCTTAGCCAGCCCCTCAGAGAGGTATTCCCTGTCCACCCCAATCCAGTGGAGGGCTTCCTAATCACTCTATCATGTTACTTTTATTTTCTTCACAGGATTTATCTTGTGTATTTGTTCATCCGTCTCTGCCCTTTGAAAATTTAGTTTTTGTGGCAGCAAGGGTCTTGTCTTTTGGTTCACTGCCATATAACTATCTAGAGTAGTGATATACAGGAGTTATTCAGTAAAATAATTTATATTTGTGTGGATTGCTCATTAATAAATACTCTACGTACATTTTACTGTCTGACTTCCAAAGATCTCTTCTGGATTAAGGCCATTAACTCATTGTTATAAATAAATTTTCTAGTTTATCATTTGTCTTCAAACCTTGTTCATAGTGTTTTGTTACGCAGTCTGTTTACCTGAACAAATAAACAGGAAATAGTCATCAGTCTTTGCTTTCTTCTGAGTTTTGTTGCTTTTTGAAAATGTCTGATTTATACCTTTTTTCTGGTCTGTATAAATCGTTTTTCACTGTACCTGCTGTTTCTCTGTTAGAATTGTTTAAAAAATGAATTTTACTTTATTTTACTTAAGGCATAAGTAGTTCTCCGTGGTTAAAATATTAGTATGTGAACTTTGTCATCTGTGAACAAGTTCCTTTAGAAGCTGAGCTCTTTCTGAGAGTGATGTCAAATAGCCACCTGTTACTTAAAGAAGATGTTTGCATACCTGGCCCCTCCTTTAGCACTGCTGTTGCTGCCGTTTGTTGATGACATGACGTGGAAAGGCTGTGAGAAATTTGATACTTGTTTATCTGTTGGACTCAACTAGTGTTGCTTTAGTTTTTAATCTTTTTATCTGAAAAGGGGAGTCTGTTATAATTTGTCATTTTATTCATTGCAGCGGTTGTGGAACAGGAAATGAAAAAGGACTGGCTTTTTGCCCCTCATTATCGATACTATGTAAGAGAAATGAGAATTCATGCATACAGTCAGCTGCTGGAATCATATAGGTCATTAACCCTTGGCTATATGGCAGAAGCGTTTGGTGTTGGTGTGGAATTCATTGATCAGTAAGTTTGAATAATGCCATACTAATTGAAGTTTTAAAGTTGCCTTTTAAAATATGTGAACTTGTACAGTTTTTTACTTGTTTACATTGGTTCCCTCAATCTTAACGGGGAGGGGTGAGGTTTTTTTCTCAATATTATCAAAACATTCATATCCTGTTGCCTCTGACTTCCTCATGTCTGCCCCTTGCACTAACAGATGGGAAAATGAGTTGTAGTTAGGCTAAGTGATTTGTTAAAGGTCATCAGACCAGTTGTTACCAAAAGTTGTCCTCTGTTACTTCTTTATAGACCACACCGCAGCTACGGTAATGACTCTTAGATCTGATATTTTACAGTTGGTCATATTCCCTCTGATAATTCCTTCCAGTTTTTAGGTTGCTGCTGCAATTCTGGTCAAATTGGTTGTTAAATGTGGGACTTTTAGTACTTGCATCAGTGATTGAACAAATACTTAATAAGCCATTCATTACTGTATGTTTGGTACTGTTTTACAGCTCCCTCTTCACAGACTTTCATTATAGTAGTAGGGAAGAGATGGCAAGGAAGCAAATAAATATAAAAGGTGATTTCGCACATAAATGAACCTATGGAGATGAGAATGCTATCCTTACATATGGCATGCTTGAGGAGGTGAGGTTTGCTCTGAGATTTGAATTGAGAGGAGTCAGCCATATGGAGTCCTTCTGCATGCAGAAAAGGGAATAGAAAAGGCTAAGGCTTTGAGCCAGGAATAAGCTTGGATGTTGTAGGAACAGAAAATGTCAGTGTGGCTCCAGCATAGTTGGGGGAGCGGTAGGAGATTGTGAGGATAATACATGGAGAGTTAGGCAGGTGATGATTTGTGTAGGGGCTTGTAGGTCATGGAATGGAGCTTGCTTGAGTTTTAAGTTTGATAGGGAGCCGTTGGAAGATTTTTGAGCCCAAGTTACATGGTTCTATGCAGTGTCTTATATAGAGTAAGGTGGCAGGGAGACCAGTTGTGCCGTTTAGTAGCTTTTGGAGAAGATGTTACCGTGGCGTGGACGAGGGTAGTGAGAGTAGAGTTGGGGAGGAGACATACACAATATGGGATGTCCGGATGGTATCTAGATCAGTGGCTCCCACATGTAGGTGTTTTTAAATGTTGATGGTGTTTTCAATGGTCTGCAGTGGAAACTTTAAATGAAGATGCATTTCTTTTAAATAAGACCATTCTCTTTTTAGTATTTTTGAAATTTCAAACATCCATAAAATTGTAAAGAATTGTACAGTACATTTTAACATATTTGCTTGTTATAATCTATACATTTTATGTTTTTTAAACACTTCAAAGTAGGTTTCAGACACCAACACATTTTTTAAATGATCCTTACCAAAATGGAAGGCTGATATCCCAAGGTTTTGTTCCATTTCTGAATTCTAGTCTGTGCAATTGAAGTCTGGTGACCACTCTAAGAGGGTTGTTCATTAGGGTGCTGGCTGGGCAGTATGAGTGTGTTTTTCATGAGTCAGTGGAAGGAGTGGCTTGTTGTGAGCAGTGCATGAGAAAAAGGGCTTGGCTTTGCTTCTTTTTCCAGCTCTGTGGCCTTGGTCAGGTTATGTCTCTTCAGTATTTTAACTGTAATATGGAGATAAAGCCTTCATTAGGGGCACACACCGCAGTATTCCTTAAGTCATCTTGATGACGAGTGAATGCAAGGCAACTGGTACCTTTCAGGTAGTAGTTGAATTCAGGTAGTATTTGAATTGTTCAGTTTTTTTTTCCTTCATGTTCTAAGACCAGCTTGAGAGGCAAAGTTTGTACCACTGAGCTCTAGTTGTTGTTACCTAAATACCTAAGAATTTTAAATCTGGGTTGTCATGGATTCTTTGTTCTTTTTTTCTCCCTTAAAAAGTTACATTTTAGATGAAATCCCCTTTTTTAAAATGGGCAAAGCAATAATTCTACATTTCTCCCCTTCCACTTGTTTAGACTAAGGTATGTTAGAGAGGGAAAGGGTTGTTGTTTTAGTAAATACTATTGCTGTTGACGTGTTTACCCATGGGCTGTGTTCCATAATTTTGTTTTAGGTCTTTTGTTTGAAATAGTTTACTGTTTTATCAGTTTTGGTCCCTAATTTTTCCTAACCTACAGTTTTTCTCTGAGTACATATGGTTTCATTGTTTGATCTACTTTCTCTCTGAATATGAACTTCTAGGATCATGCTTATTCTAGTAGATGATGACTTAAAGCCTGCAATACACCAGGGACTACCTCAACTACTGTATATTGCAATAACAAGCTTGAAGGGAAGCTAAATGTCACAAATTTAAGACTATTTTAATGCAGTTTGCATTTTTCTAAGAATTTTCTATAAAGCTAATTCTGTTATTTTTTTTTTTTTTTTCTCTAAATTAGGGAACTGTCCAGGTTTATTGCTGCTGGGAGACTACACTGCAAAATAGATAAAGTGAATGAAATAGTAGAAACCAACAGGTACTCTCATTTTGTGTATCATTTGTTACACTGCTCGGAATAAGGGGCATTCCTAAATCTTAAGTGCCTTAAATTTTAAAAGTAGGTCAACTATTGTCATGGAATAACGTGACTGGTAAATAATTCATTTTTTCTTGAATTTATTTATAGACCTGATAGCAAGAACTGGCAGTACCAAGAAACTATCAAGAAAGGAGATCTGCTACTAAACAGAGTTCAAAAACTTTCCAGAGTAATTAATATGTAAAGCCATGTAACAAAAGATTTGCTTTAGAGATAATTATTTGGAATTTTTATAGCTTACTTCACAATGTGCCCAGGTCAACTGTATAAAATAAATATACTGCATTGTTGTTTCTTTCCATTTGTTTTTTTCTTAAACACATAGGCCTTCTAGAATGGGGTCCACTTACATTAAAATAATGTCACTTGAATTATTCATTAATGAAAATCTGGTTTATAGCATAATGTTGCAGCCAGGTTCAGCTAGGTTCAGATCCTGACTGCCTCATCAGTAAAATATGGATGGTGACACAGCCCATTATTGCTTACCTTTAAATCTCTTACCTTTAAGCTTCCCGATTTTAGGAATAAGAGTACATACTATATAGTGGCCTACAATTAAACAGTGTCTCCCACTTAAGATAAAGAAAATAAGCTTTCCGGCAGGAAGTTACCCTTTTTTAGGAAGCTGACATAACCTGGATTACAGAATCTACCAAGGCTTATCTCAGTTTTCTAAAACCTTATACATAAGTATTGGCAAACTGAATCTTTTCTAAAACCTTATACATAAGTATTGGCAAACTGAATCTTTTTTCCAAAAGTAGGACCATAGTAATAATAGCAGCGAGGAAGACAAAGTTGTTCCCCTGTTTGTTTGAAACAGTTTATAACTAACTTTATTAGTTTTATCAGTTTTATTCAGTGTGTCAGAATAAGTGCTATAAGAAGTATAAAACCAGATAGATAGATAGAGATACAGGGTATAGGCTCTCTTCTGGGGTGCTGTGGAAGGCTTCTATGGTAAGGTGACATTTAAGTGAAAAGGAGGGAGAGCCCGTGAACATATGGAGGGAAGAAAGGGAAAGTCCCTGGCAATTTTAAGTGCGGATTTGGCTTACCTTTTAAGTCTCACTTATGGCATTTGGTGGCATGGATTGTACAGGCAGCTGGATTTGCTAAAAGATTTAGAATGGGGTGAGGAGGATGAGGGGGAGAAAATTTGTCAGAGGAGAACCTAGGCTTTTTGGCTTAAGTGAAAGACAGCTAGTGACCTTAATGAGCAGTTTTGGTAGAGGTGAGTTCAGAAGAGAATGGGAAATGGCATTTTACTGTAAAAGGCAGGGGAAGGAAAGAAGAGTTTTGAGTTTTTTTGTTTTAAAGAACATTTACTGATGGGAATGATCCCTGTTAACATATTAGTAGAAAAAAACACATGATCTCATTTGACTGAAAATAATTTGATACAATTCAACATTTCTTCATGATAAAAACTCTTCAGTAGACTAGACTATGAATAATAGGTTGGGAAATCAAAGCCCTATCACAAGGTAATTAATGGCAAAATATTAGAAGGTAATTAATGGCAAAATATAGAGACAGCAGCTCTCATCCCTGGAAGAAGAGCCATTGGTTATATGCCAAGGAAAGCAATGTGGCCAGAGCTCCGTTTTGAAAGGAGTTTCCTGTAGGCACTATATGGTGGAGGGGAGGCTTTTAAAATGCGGAATATGCCTAAAGTATTTGAGAATATCCACCTATGAATTTCTAAAAATGCTTATCTAGAAAACATATTTCTTGAAGGAAAACACCTCAGCTTTTTGGTTTTCTACAGAAAACCAAAGCTAGTCAGGAATGCAAAGGTGGCTTCTGAATGCTACAAAGTTGCAGTTGGTCACCCACAGGCTGCAACTGACACACCCTAAATACTTTTCCAAGAAAAAAATTTATAGTTACCACATAAAAGTTGACAGTTTAAAAACCACATATCTAGCTTCTCTGGAAAAAGGATAGATGAGGCTAACTCTGGACTCAGGCTCCAATAAGCTGAGCAACAAGCATAGCGTGTTTTCCAGTGTGCCCCAGTCTGTTCATATATACTGCCTGTCTGCCTGGCCGCTGCTGGCATTTGAGTTTGTTATCCCTGCATTACCCCCAATATTGTACATGTGAGGTTGATGATTAACAGCCTCCTGTGTTAATCAACTAAGACAGGGGTGTCCAATCTTTGGGTTTCCTTGGGCCACAGTGGAAGAATTGTCTTGGGTGACACAAAATACACTAAGGATAGTTGATGAGCTCAAAACAAAACAAAACACCACATAATGTTTTAAGAAAATTTACAAATGTGTGTTGGGCCACATTCAAAGCTGTTGTGGGCTCTGGGCTGGACAAGCTTGAGCTAGGAGAAACTATCCAAAGAATTTTTTTTTTTTTTTTTTTGAGACAGAGTCTCGCTCTTTCACCCAGGCTGGAGTGCAGTGGTGCGATCTCGGCTCACTGCAAGCTCCGTCTCCCGGGTTCACGCCATTCTCCTGTCTCAGCCTCTCCGAGCAGCTGGGACTACAGGCGCCCGCCACCACGTCCGGCTAATTTTTTGTATTTTTAGTAGAGACGGGGTTTCACCGTGGTCTCGATCTCCTGACCTTGCCATCCGCCCGCCTCGGCCTCCCAAAGTGCTGGGATTACAAGCATGAGCCACTGCGCCCGGCCCCAAAGAATTCTTAACCTTCATCCTGTCTCTAGTAGCTTTAACTGATACAGCTTGTTTTCTGCTTTTATTCAAGAAGGGTACTTCACAATATGAAAATAAGGTTATGAGATGATGCTAAAACAGTTATACATAGTTCCTTTTTCATGTTGGTAAATGTTTTCTTTTGAAGTTGGAAACAATCTTATTTTTAACCCTGGTTTCAGTCAAAATTAACTATCCTAGTGTGAAATGATATCACCAGAATAAACTATCTTTTGTGATTATTTTTAAAGCAAAAATGCCAGTTTCTCTTACCTCAGTAAAATCTGATTTTATAGCAAATCTATCCAGTAAGAGATAAATATTTTAAAGCTATGTCAAATTATGGTAATCTATTTCCTGTATTAGAAATAACAGCTTTAGGTCAATTTTTAAGTTATTAAATAACAGTGTCTCTTAGGACAGAAACAGTCTAAAAACCACTTTTGTTAAGTTAACTTTTACCTGCCCCAGATGGCTAGAAGGATGCCTACAACTTGATCACTAAGCATGCAATACTCAATACACTTAGGATTTTGTGACTGAACACATTTGGTCTTTTATAACCTGACCAAACATTAACTGATAAAAGGCTACTAATCATTAGCAAATCATTTCTGTAATTTCATATTCTGAATTAGTCCTTGGTGCTGCTGTTAACCTAATGTTTTTAAGAAGATGAACAGCTGACAGTTGAAATACCTGCCCCCATGATTATGGGGAAAAAGGGTGGAGGGAACTATGATAATCCCTGGCCTTCCCAATGCTACATAAACTTGTAGTTGCTGGTAACAAACCTGTGGCCTCCACGATGGCAATGGGGGAGTGAGGTAAAATCCCCATCTGGATAACATGAAAAGCTCTGATCATCACTAGTTTTGGTTTCAAAGCTATAGCGCCACAGATCTGCATTATGCTTGTGTTTCTGAAGGAACACAAAGGCTATCAGGAATTTGTAGCAGTCTGATCCAGGCCATTTTAACCTTGACATACATGGTCAAAGGGTATAACCTTTTTTTTTTTCATTTAAAAATCTCTTATAGTGGCATAACTTTCCCTGTACAAATTGGGTTTAAGAAACAAAAGGGACAATTTGCTAATCAATGATGAGCCTTTAATCCAACCATTATATATCCCCTTTCCATCCTGAGATCCCTTGAAGCGACCATTTAGTTAAGACTACCAACAGGTGACACCCTGACAACCTTACCAACCTTGCCTTTTAGAGGTGACCAGAGACCTGTGCTTTTCCAAAGTACTGTTATACGTGTAATTAGTGTAATATCAATGTGGGGAAACTCTTACCTTTGGATTTTGAGGACTCTGCTTTTCTTGAAAGCCTCTGGGTTGGAGGCTGTTTATTCATGTGCACCTCAGGAACTTGGGGCCAAGATGAAGTTCACCGTTTCCTAGTCCTTTGCTTGTTCTCCTGGCCGTTATGTTTCCACCTTCATTCAAAATGCCTTCTGTTTGAAGCTGCTTATAACCCACAAACACCATCAACTCACTGTGCTCACTGTCCTCAATCACACATCTCCAAGTCACTCTCCCCTCTTCATGCAGATCATCCCAGAACCACGCAACCCTAACTAATTTGAAATGGACAACCTATACAACACCCTTGACTTCACAGTTCCTCAGCCTGAATTCCAGTGCTCTTTTCCTCCATGCTGCTTCTGTCCACTGCCATGGTTTCCACCCAGGAATCACAAGCACCTCTGGCCAGTTCTGCTTTTGAAAATAATATTGGAATTCCAATTCCTCTGGCCAGTTCTGCTTTTGATAATAATACTGGAATTCCAATTCCTCCATTCCCTGTCCTATTCCTAAAAGTGCTGCATCACTTTGATAACTCTGGCCCTTGGATCTCACCTTGTAACCCCTCACTTTTATTGGCCATATGGAATTAATGTGGAGTTTGCTCTGTGACCCTGAACAAATCAATTGTCTAATCATAGAAAAAGTTACCTGGAAGGAGATTCCTAAGACCTAACAAGAAGGCAATTCCAATCAAACCAATGTCTTAAGAGCACCTGCACAGATTCTAGTGGTGGGCTTCTAGTTCTCTTCCCTGAATACCCAATTCAGACCATCATCAATCACTCAGCCACATCTTCACTCATACTCTTAATTCTTTGGCAATCTCCCTGCTCAAGTTCTAACTTTTCCACCCACCCAATACATGCTGTTCCAATTATCCTGGAGAAAACAGCAGGATAATAGGTAGATGCATAATGGAATCGACTCAAAACACCTAACCCTGTAAACCATCTCATTGCCTTCCCTTACCTCCCTTTTCACTCTAGTGCTCTTCTCCATTTGTCTTCACAAAAATAGTCTTCTCCAAGGTTTTATCCTGGGTTTTCTCTCTGGGCCATGGACGATGGGCTTCAGGTTTTTCATATCCTGGAAGTGGAATATAAAAATGTGGTGTGCCTGTGCCTCGGTCAGACAGGATCCATAACTTCATGTGATTCCTGGAGCCTGAGGAGGGGAAAAATTAAGAATCACTGTTCTGACAGACATGAATTACCCTGGATCTGCCACCTATTCATTGTGGGACCTTAAGCAAGACACCTTCTTAGGAGTTCCAATCAGTATGATTAGAATCAAAATACCTGCCCTATGAGGGCTTAGTAAAAGAGAGGATGTATACAAAATGCTTGGCACAGTATCTGGCATATTAACTGCTTAACTAGAGAAGTATTATTTTAACATAATAGCCAAATCGAATAGCTACTTAATTTTCCCAGGTAAACTCATCTACCCTTACGACCTCATTGATCATCTAAAAAGTGAAAGACAACTCTCCATCTTTATTTTCCAGCCCAAGCTTCCCTCCTAAGGTCCATGCAGCCTGTACAGCCAGCTGGGCACTAAACCAGAATTTCCCACCAGCAGCTCAAATCTATCGTTAGGTCTTTTTCCTTCTCTGTTGCCATATCGCACATTTCACTTAAAGCTCAACTGGTTTGGCCAAGCTAGAAACCTAAAGTCTTCTTAGACTCACTCTTCCCTTTAATGTTGAACAGAATTAGACCTCAAGGCTTGTTGGTTCACTTTTTAAAGATTTGTGAAATCAGTATCAGTTATCCTCACAGTCAGCCTTCGTTTGGAAACTTAATAGCTCTTACCTGGATTACAACAGCTTTGTAACTTACTTTTGTCCCGAGGTTCTCACCTGTTGATTCTTCTTCCATTGTTATTGAAGGGCCATAGATGGCAGAGATGTTTTTTTGACAAAGTATTAAATTATAAGTGATTCTCCCCTTCCCCCTGGAGACTTTTTCTTTGGCTGATAGCCTCACTCTCCCTTACCTCCTAAGAGATATTCTGGTCCATGGGTTTTGGATGTAGAAAATCAGGATAACAAGTGCCAAGAATTACAGCCTTACAAGGTGAAAGACTACTTTAATTAACTTCCATTAACAACAGGAGCAGGAACTTCTTACGAGAAAGAGGAGACTAAGAAAGGAATGAGAAGGGAGAAGAACTTAGACTTGATTCAGGGGAGTGCTTTTTGTTAGGACTGGGGACAGGGGCAGGTAAAGACAGATCTTTGAGGCAAAAGAGAGTGAGAATGCAAGAGATGGGGAAAGAGACTTAAGTGCTCCTTTGCTTTTCCACAGTTTTCAGTACAGATTTGAATGGCTTTGACTTTTGGCAGCTGCACAGTGCGCTAAGACTGGACCATGAAATATCTCTGGGCTCTGACAGTTACATTTGGGTTAATCTAAGCCTGATCCCATGTGTTCCTGGATGAGAAGCCCCATGACATTCAAAGTCCTTGACAGTCTGACACCAGCTTCTCTAACCCTATAAGGCTCTTCCATCCAGCAAACTTCTGCAGAATTATTCCCTGTCCCTCACATCTTCATACCCATGCTCGACGCATTCGCTCTCTCTGCCTAGAATCTTACTCTTGTCTGCCTTTCTGCCTGGTGAAATCCCACATACGCCAAAGATCCAACACTGCTAAACCCCTTTCCTTGAGTTGGGATCATCTTGTTATGCAGGACCGGGATACCTGCAAGGGAATGGAATTAAAAAGGGTAAGAGATTGAGCAGTTGAACCTTTTCTTGGGAGGTTTGAGGACAGCCATAGTGAAAGGATTTACCTACAGAGAGCACCTCGTGATTAGATTTGTGGAAAGTACTGAGTGGGTGGTTGACTTAAGTAAGGAGGGAATGGGAAGTCCATAGAGCAGTAGGAACTGAAGCCAACATGACTCTTTCATATCAGGTATGGACATTCTTGCTAACACACAAAGCAGTTGCTCCTCTTAAGCAACAAAAATAATTTATCAGAATGATTTGTTTGCAAACAGTAAAAATGTCTGGATTTCTAGAGGTAAATGATTATGCTGTATTCCAAATAATACTAAAATGCACTTGTATTGCCAGTAAGGGAGGTATATGTAAAAGAAAGGAAGAGATTAGACCAGGTCTGGATAAAAAGCTTATCTTAAACCAAAACTACATGTCATCAAATTTGCACCTAAGTACAAACAGAATGTGTTTCTCAATCCATCAACTCCCTCGTTTCCTTCACAAACATTTAAGGCCAGAATACAGTAATGTTCACTGTTTACACAGTTACTAATTTATCCAAAGCAAAGCTTTGTGCCCCCAGATGGAAACATCCCCATGCCTTACAAGTATTTAGCTTATATAAGAGGAAGGCTAAACTGAAGGGGCTTCACAAGGGTGTTCAACGCCAAAAGTGATGAAAAGTCAGAGTAGACTGAAAGGGTTTAGTATCACGAGGCAGAAACATGTAAAATATTTCATGCAGCCAACCTTATTTATTGAGAAGTCCTAATTTTATTGCCCGTTTAGTAACATGTTTGTTCCACAAGCTAATTTCTTATAAAGCAAAGCACAACCTTTTCTTATAAATAGTATAAATTATTTTATTTACAGAAACTTGTTACAAAACAAATAGACTATATATTTCTTCTCTTTTAAATATCCAAAGTAATTTTCTATCCCTTGACATTTGTTCATGTTCTATACAGCAGCCAACACAAAGTCCAGCTGAGATGCTCTTGATTATGTGTACAAATTATGAAACTATTCACACGTTTTTAACACAGGAGATTGCTTTTATAACCAAGCTCAAAAAAAAAAAAAACAAAAAAAACAAAAAAAAGCAAAATGCTTTCAAGGCCCTACATTCACACTGACAGTATGTAGTGCTCATTTAAATTATCTGCAAATGTAAAATGTTTTGCACAAAATGTAAAAATGATTATTTTCTGCTAAACAAACTTTTAACAATATTTTTTCAAAGCCCAATCCCCGCAAACCCCCTGGACAGAATGAGCGACATTAAGAAATTCCTTGGCAACAGAACTCTTGCAGGAAGACAGCTGCCTTTATAAGTTACATTTTTTCAAATTATCCATTTTTTTCAATGTTCTCAGAGGTACTTCTTTGTATTATATTTTTGGAATACAAAATATTTTAAATATTTTAAATTGTATTTCAAGAGTGAATAACAAAACGGACACATTGTGTAAGTTGCTGGCTGACAAAAAGATCTGTAACTTGGTGCCACCAGGCTATCCATCACCAACTGAATTACTATGAACCAAGAGGTCTTAATTTTAAAATACCTTATAAAATTACCAGCATTGGTAGTTTTCAACTCCTCCCCTAAAATTTTAGAAACAATATTTAGGTGGAAAAAGCAAACTCCAAAAGTTCAACTGAACATTCAAGTCTTTTTAAAGAGATTCTGTCTAAGCTTAAAACTAGTTTCAGGCACTTTCAGTTTTTTCCATTAGTTTTAAACCACATCACATACTAACATACATGTGCTCAGAGGATACACACACACACAGGCGCACATACACGCAATCACATACTCTCACACATAAAATACTAACAAAAGAAAAGCAGTGTGTCACTTAGTTACATGTAGTCTATCGGGCAACCAGGCAACCAGGAAGAAGCAATGCCCACTTCATCTGTATGAATCCACTCCCGAGACACTAAAAGGGACAAAGACTTTTCACAGAACAGAGGCATCCCTTAAAACTGTAAAGGAGGCAGGTTCTAGAACTATTGGCTTGGCAGTGAACCACTTCAAATTATAAAAAGGTATTTACTTTTATTAATTAATAAATAAATACTAGATGATCTCAATTGTACCAAAACAGGATATCAGAAAAAAAGACCTGTGCAAAAATACATATTTAAATATGTACAATTCATTTTTAACAAAATATGTCTTCTGAAATAGGGATACTTCCATATTTATAATAGAACAAGAAATTCCAAAATAAAGATACAAAAGTAGGTTTTGTATAATTCTTTGTTCATCATTGCAGCACTTTTTTTTTTTTTTTGTAGGTTAAGAAAACTGCAGGAGTTGTCATGAAATTCTATTGGAAAGAATATAAAAATTATCTTGGTTTTAAATTGATACCAAAGTCTGTCTAGAAACAACCCAACCACTGCAAATTTGGTTTTTGCAAGTTAATTTAATTCAAAAAAAAAAAATACTTGTACTCCCGTGTTTTAAATGGTCTTAATTATTCATCATCATAAAAAGTAGTGTAGGAGAAAATAAAATATTTGAACAACAGTCTAAAATTTAATAGCACTGTTTAGAATAGGTCTGTTTGTGGCAGGCAGAATCCGAAATGGCTAATTTCCTAATCCCGATGCTCTGTGTATTACCGGGAGACATAATGAAATTCAATTAAAACCTCAGTCTAAGAAATCAAATGTTCAATACTTGCTAATCTAAATATCTACATTAGTCTGAATCAACTTGTTATCGTGGATCCTATTCACATCTTTCGGAACAACATGATCTGTCTGTAAATTCCATTGCTAAAGGCAACTTTATTTATAACCATCAAGTCCTCTTGGCTCTGAAAATAAATTCTACCCATACCCCATTGCACTTGTCACCAAGGAATCAACTAGGTATGTTCTGATTCCCTCTCACCTCCTCTCTTTTCCCCGACTGGGATGGAAACCAGACTGATTTCTCCCAACTACACCAAACTGGCCCATCCATGCCCTCTCCTTACTAAGCTCTCCTGTAGTATCATTTTAAAAACATTTACTGATTGATTGCATAATAATTGAACAAGACACTGTTCTCTCCTTCCTTTAAAAAAAATCAGTATTTTACATCAATTTATAGCTAAAGTATCTGCATAAAGTTTTTGTTTTCTTACATAATAAGAATAATTCTGTAGCAATTCACATTATTAGGCTGGTAACCAAGTTTATTCATTCTACCTGTTGTTGACTTGAAATTCCCTGAAACTGAAGTTTGAAACCCAAGAACTGTAGGAAAAAAAGAATGTACTGACTGGCTCTCATCAGGCCCTGGCCAGGGCAATGATCAGCGCCTTGGAAATTTTACCCTGTGTTCGGCAACTTTGTGTGTTCTTCTAAGCAACAGTGCCTGGTTCTCGTGTCAGGAGCCTGTAGTGATGGAAGCACCCATTTAAAGGCTCCGGCTCATCCCCGAATTCAATGACACCTTTCTCCAAGCAATGCTGTTTTAACATATTAAGTTCTTTAGGGGTGGGGGGTGGGGTACTAGAAATAATATCCTAGAGGGCTCCAAAACTCTCAGGAAGATGGCTGGTATAATCCCAAGAAAGGAGGGTGTGTGTCAGGGCAATCCTACACACGCATCACAAAAGACCTTCAGGTCAGGACTTACACGTTCTCCAACTCCCTTCCCTTGGTGTCTGCTCTCGTCCCCAACCACATCCAAATAAACATCTGGAGTGGCATGAAGGGGAGTGCATACAAAAACACACAATGCCAGACGTGCTTGAAGCGGAAATCTACACTTAGTCCCAGGACAGTATCCAAAGAGGAAAACAAGGGTAATGCAGAGAGTGCCTTGGAAACATTTAAGTGTATCTAATAATGTCACTTTAAAAGGTGACTTTTAAAAATAGACCAGGTAGGACAACCAACCCAATCTGCCATACTGTTTACTATGAAAACTTAAGGATTAAGAAAATTTCATCTCTTTGGAAATCTTGAAAAAAGTTTTTTCTCCCTATAGTGATTTTAACTTCCTCACTCCCACCCTCCCCCAACCCAATTTGGCCTTCCTTTCTCAAAACTAGCTTGCATTTTCTTTCTTCTTAAAAAAAAAAAAAAAAAAATCACACAGAATTGCTTTTGTATCATGAAAAGTAAGCCTCCAAAATGATTTATACTTGCTGTCTGGGCATCAACAATTTCAAACCAGTTTGTAAGTTAGAAACTTCTGACAGCTTCTTTTCCCAAATTACTCTCAAAAGGCTGGGCTATTTTGTTATGGTGCCTTGGGCTGACATCTGTATTTCATTCCTGGAACATTGCTATCAAAATCTAAAGCCTAATTCCCTTCCTCAGAGGGTTGCTCGGGATGCAGCCCTCTGCTCTCTGGAAGGTTTCTGGTCTCCAGTTAAGGTGCCTAACTGCTGGAGAGTGACCTACAGATGACAGTGTTAAAAAAAAAAAAAATGGTAGTAAAAGGAAGGAGGGAGAAAGGTCTACAGTAACGTTCTTGCCAAAACATTCTTTTGCCCAGCCAATCTACTTGAAGAGTGGCTCCGTGATATACTGCAAGTTAAAAAACAAAACAAAAACGAAAACTTCTCACAGATTGGTAGCAAGCAGTCCAGACCACTTTAACACTGATAAAAGCAATTCGGTGGCTGAACTTGATCCAGTGTCCTTTATGAGTACTCACTGCTAGAGACATAGCTTCAGGGAAATCCTCGTTAAAACAACAGCCCGGCAGGTTTCTACCCTTGAGGCCCACAGGAGGTTGGGAAAACAGACTCAAAGGCATCGTGGAGTCCAGAGTGCTGAGTGGAGGTGTAACTTGTCCTCAAAAGTGTCCGCATTATTCCTCCCCGTGCTATTTTCAGCTGTCAGGGACGTGCCTTTGGCTTTCAAAAAAGAGGGGGTGGGGAAATAATGAAAAGGTAAGTAAGCGTTTGTACACTGCACTCTATTGATTCTAAACAAGAATATTCCAAAGGCTGCACGCTACTAAAGTCTCCATTGACTGACAGACACCAGGAACAGTCAGCTATAGATTTTGGTCTTAGCTTTCAAATGCCTTCACTACTGGCACAAGATTCACTTCTAGCCAACTGGCTAGAAGACATGCAGGCCTGGGTTTCTAACTTAGAGAAAAGGCTCTTATGTTTGCCTGTTGGTTTTATTTACTGATTTTGCGTCCTTGAAGGTATTCCAGTGATTTTGTGTCCTTGAAGGTATTCCAGGTTGTTAACTGAGAAGGGAACAAGGTCAAGGACTAGCACACACAGGTGTGACAGTTCGCACTCAAGGCAGTGCCCATGCTGGGGAGGAGGAAACTGGCATTCACAGTGGGCTTTTACGTCTTTGGTAGCAGAGGCCATGAACAGACTCTTGGGGGTGCCTACCCAACCCCATGATCTCCTAGGCTTCCCAGCATGTCCCACTCTTCATCCCCTTGTTTAGAAAACTTCAACTAGCCCAGTTATTTTTGTTTTAAAGGCAGCTCCACAAGGAACAGCAAGTAGAGGTCCCTACTTTTGTAACTGCAGCATTCTTTAAAGCATTTTGGGGTCACAAGTCCCTTTGAGATTCTTATGAAAGCTATACGATAAATGAACAAAGACATAAAAATGTGCAATACTTCTTGGGGTTCAATGATCCTTTGATCTCTAGGCAAGCAGCCCCGCTCCTGCCCCAGGATTTGTGTAGCATAATAAAAAGTATTCCTCTGCACAGAGAAAATCTCTCTGAAACACAAACTTAAGTCGAAACTGATTTTAAGGAAAAAGCCCAAAGTTAGGCTGTCTGTGTTGTTCTAGTAAGACACAGTGGCACTACATGGTAAAAATCAAAGGTGGTAAAATGGCAGGTCATGAGCCAAAGATGGCCCACAGATACATAGGCTATACCAGATTTAAGAAGAGAAAAAAAAGCATGTGTGTGTGTGTGTGTATACACCCACACACACACACACACACACACACACACACACATCTCGACTAAATTTCACATGCAAGTCCAGATCTGCAGCCTCTCTTTAAAACTGGTAACAAATGTTTGGAAGCAGCCGCTCCATGTCCCCCGATTTCTAGTAGGCACTGTCAATCTCTGCTGTGCCCCACCTGGCCCCCTTCTGTCCTTTTTGTTACCTGTGGGCATTAAGATCTACACTCCTGTTTAAATGAAGACAGTGTGCTCACTAATACAGATGTGAGATGGACATTACAGCACAATGGAATGCCCCTCCCGTGGGGATCATGTCTCTCTCAAAGACGGTGTGTTGAAGAATGAGTACACCATGTCTTCCGTGTTTATATTGGACTGTTATGCTTATAAACTGTAATGAGTAACTACAAACCAAGAAGGAAAAGCACACTTCTCATTTGTCCAGGAATCCCATGATCAGAATGCCAAACAACATATAATAACCCATAATGTATGCAGCTAGTTAAATTCACAAATATTCTCCCCATACCTTTGGCATTGGGTGTTAATTCACCCAAATATTAGAGGAAAATTATATCACACTAAGAAAATACTAAGAAACTTCTTGGTATTTTCTGAAAAAGTCCTAACCTGGCTGGCATTTGAGTTAAGTTCTGAAGACGAGGAAGGGGAAAAAAAACCATGAAAAAGAGCCTCACATTTTAAGTCAGGGCTCTGGGGTGATGTTGCTGAAATTCCTGTTCGTAAGCAAGGTGAGGAGATATCCTGATGAATAAAATAACAAGATGAGAGATGAGCTGGAAGTTAGAGCAAAGGAAGCTGGAAGAAACAGCTACAGGTGAGGTCAGTAACAGGCAGAAGAGCTGGGACGAGACAAAAATACAGCCTAAGAGAGAAAGTCATGGTTAATTATGAATCCACAACCACTTAGCCACTTCTCTACTGATGGGTTCATATGCAGACTTCTTTTTACTATGAGCTTGGAATGAGACTTCAGTCTTCTGCTATGCCCATACTGAATCCTGTTTTCCTGCCTCCCTCAAAAACGGGAAGAGAAAATATGGGGTGAGATTTAACCAAAATATCTGAAATTCTTTTGAGAGGGAAAAATAATAAATTTTTTTTTTTTTTTGAGACACAGTCTCATAGGCTGGATGGAGTGCAGTGGTGCGATCTTGGCTCACTGCAACCTCCGTCTCCTGTGTTCAAGCAATTATCCTGCCTCTGCCTCCTGAGTAGCTGGGATTACAGGCGTGCACCAACACACCCAGCTAATTTTTGTATTTTTAGTAGGGACGGGGGTTTTACTATGTTGGCCAGGCTGGTCTTGAACTCCTGACCTCAAGTGATCCACCTGCTTCAGCTTCCCAAAGTGCTGGGATTACAGGCGTGAGCTGCTGCGCCCAGCCTCATTTTAAATCTTAAATTACCCCTTTCTAGATCAGTTTGATTTTAGCGCAGCTTTCCTCAGTAGAACATACTAAAGAACCACTATCCAGGAAACGATGCCTGCTTCCTTCCTTAAAGCCTCGAATGGCACACACTTCACAGCATTGGGATAACACATTACTGGCTATTTCATAAAGGGATGCCCCTCCAATTACGATTTTGCTGTCATGCCCGATGCTGGCAGAAGTGCCTGTTTTACCTTCATATGGCTGTGAACCTTTTTTTTTTTTTTTTTTTTTTAAAAAGACACCATGAAGCTGAATATCTGTTTACAAACAAACCAACCAACCCAACCAAACACATTTCTGAGCTGGCAAAAGATCTTAAGGAGAAGAAATGGGCATTCCCATGGGGCTCACAGTCCATTTCCTACCTGATGAAGGAGGGAATTGTTCATCAGTCCTTGTGCCCCTGGGATGGCGCCCGTGTGTTTCATGTGGACGTTGTTCATGGCTGGCACTTTGGCAACCTTTGTGGGTTTGCTGCTGCTGTTGTTGATGCTGCTCGAGCTGGGTGAGCACTTTCTTTTCTTTCCTATGAGTTTGTCTAGAGGAGTGTGTGAGTGGGAAAAACTGCCGTGGGAGTTGACAGGCAGTTCATTGGACTGGTGAATGAATGGCCCAAGAGAAAGAGTAGAATCACTGCTGTTCACCATCACACTCATCCTCTTGATAGATTCAGCGGGGCTCCCGGTGGGGGGGCCCCTCCCTGACTGGTCATGCCGGACGTTCACCGCATTTGCTTTATTCATCACACAGTTGAGGCCGATGCTATGGGAAGATGTTACCGTTGAGGGGTAGGGAGGCCCAGAGTGAGCCACACAGTTTTTCCTAAAAGACTCCATGGAATGAGAAGAAGAGGAGGAGGAGGAAGAGGAGGAGGAAGAGTGAACCAACAGTGGGGAACTGTTTTTGCGTTTCTTTCCTGAGCCGCCACTGGTACTGCTGCTGGCATTTTGACAGTTAGTGCTGTTACCAGAAGACTCCTTGGGCCTCAAAGATTTGCTGGATTTCAATTTCTGAGGTTTCCTGGACATAGGGGAGGAAGGAACCGAGGAAAGGCCAGAGGGCGTGGAAGGGGATGAGGATGAAGAGGACACTTGTCTGGACTGCATACTGCACACAGGATCCATCGCCCCTGAGGCAGCAGGCTGTGCATTTAGTGTGGTTCCATGAGCTGGTACCGATTTGCTATTTGGGGAGATGCAGGTAGATGAGAGCAGGACTGGGGATGTAGAGACGGTGGCTGCTGCCAGATAGCTGACTCCACATTGTGATGTCGGCACAGAGTTTGTCCGGTGAGGAATACGTGTGGAGATGGGTGAGGTGGTACTGGGCACTAGTGGGATTTTCCTGAAAAAAAATGAGAGGACAGTGAATAACGCTGACCACAGCCATTCACAGAGACTTTCAGATGGCACCACCCTCTTTGTTTATGACACAGAGAAACCATCCACATCAAAGCAATCACTGAACTACAAAGCCAATCCTGTCACCTTTCTCCTTCAAATTCTTTAATGCCTTCCTGGGGCTCTTACAGTAACTGTGTGCAACTCCCCCCTGCTATTGCCCCAGCCTCTAGCTCCACCTCCCACCCCCAACGCCCCCATTCCCTGCTTCCAGCCACTGTACTTCCTTATATTCTGAGAAAATGCCATGACCCAATACCCCAACTTCTGCTCAACCTTTAAGTGTCAGATTGCTAATCACCAAATCCTCTGCAGAGAGAGTCATCCCCAGCTTAATTACCATTGTAGTCCTAGTGTTCAGCACAGTGCAGGAAATACAGAAGGCAGTGAATAAATGTTGAGAGAAGTCAGGAACGAAAGAGAGAAAAGGAAAGGTGCAGCTAATTAACAGCAACTGCTAGGTCATAACTATTGGCCTGAACAAGGGAATAAAGTCCCACAGTATCAAGGGATATTCAGCACGGTGTTGTAACAATGGATTCTGTTAAGACTGTGTGGGCAAGGTATTTATTAGGGGATGCGGAAACCATCTAAATTCAAAGCAGGGAGGGTCTCCTTTTATTTTAGCTCTGAATCTTAAATGTGACTAACAAAATTTCAAAAACTTCTTTGGCAGAATTTAAATCAAGGTGGCAGAAGAGAAAAAGGCCTGACTGGAAGGCAAGTGCTAGGACTGCCTTGATCCTGACTTAAGGGGTAGCCCTGGCTGACCCGGCCACTACCGCAGTGAGAGAGCTGGCCTAGACTGCTGCCCAGGTGATTTTCAGATGCTTTTAAAGACTACTGTTATTAATAAAATGAATTAATGACTGCAAGTATTTGCAAATGCTTTAAAAATCCTATTCGGCCAGGCGCAGCAGCTCACAACTGTAATCCCACCACTTTGGGAGGCTGAGGCTGGTGGATCACTTGAGGTCAGGAGTTTGAGACCAGCCCAGCCAACATGGTGAAACCCCATCTCTACTAAAAATACAAAAATTAGCCGGGCGTGGTGGTGTGCACCTGTAATCCCAGCTACTCAGAAGGCTGAGGCAGGAGAATCACATGAACTGGGGAAGGGGAGGTGGAGGTTGCCGTGAGCTGAAATCACACTACTGCACTCCAGCCTTGGTGACTGAGTGAGGCCCTGTTTCAAAAACAAAACAAACAAATAAAAAAACCTAAAACCCCATTCAAGGGTACAGCTCTGGCCTGATGTTAGTGCTTGTCAAGTCCAACTGTTGCACATTACGGTCACCTGTGGAGCTTAAGCCACATCCATAATGATTACACCAGAGTCTCTGCAGGGAGTGGGGACCCACATCAGTCATTTCTAAATCTCTCCAGGGGATTCTAATGTGGAGCCAAGATTGAGAGGCTAGGCTCTCTCTCCGCACTACTCATAGAGGAGGGTGGCCCACACTGTCATTAATTACCTGAGAGGTTCGTTAGGAAAACTGAGTTCCTGGGCCCCACCCTAGAATGATGCATCAGAAGCTGTATGGCAACAAGGCCCCTGGGTGATTCTGGAGCATTCAGAATCCCTGCTCTAAATGAAGTCCAGGCCCTACTGCTCACTGGGAGCAGTGGCTTCTCATGACCACCAGGTGGCTCAGGAAGCCAGGGCCTAAAGACCAGGCTGCCTGGAACCAAATCAATCTCAAGGAAAGGAAAAGCCTTCTAGAGCAGGGAAGGATGTGGATGTCTCCGGGAGGCAATTACAAGTTCCTCTTAGAAAAGCTCATTTAAGTAGTTAATTACTCTTTTGTGTATAAAGAGGCAAAGTAACAATATGTACTCATACAGACTTGTGTTTGCATAAATAAACTATGTAGAGATACATAAAAAAATAGTAAAAATGTCTGTGGGGGCTGGATGGAAAACAAGCATGTTTACACAGGAGGACTCAGGGTTTTCAATGTACGCCTCTTTATACTCGTTTTTCCTTTTTCAGACGGAGTTTCGCTCTGTCGCCCAGGCTGGAGTGCAGTGGCGCGATCTCGGCTCACTGCAAGCTCTGCCTCCCGGGTTCACGCCATTCTCCTGCCTCAGCCTCGTTTTTCCTTTTTTAAGCACAGTGATTGTATTACCATTTCAAAAAGTAAAAAACAAAAACAAAACAAAACAAAACAAACAACACCAACAAAAATCTTTGAAAACCATTCCAGCCCCTTCTTAGGGAATATGGGATACTGGTCCCAAATCAACAGAGGACAAGCAGTTCACAGAAATCATAGGAGGTGGGCAGTGGCCTTTCGGGTTATGGCCGTGCTGCAGAGAAAAGTGCTGGTCTAATTTCACCACTGGCCAGAGACTCCACAAACTGAAGTTTACTCATTTCATACTCAATTCCCACTTCACTTACCTTCAATTTTACCACAATAACCCCGTAAGGAAGGATTTTGGGCTGAGCCAGTAGGGTGGGACCTGGATCACTCTGAAAGTTTCCTTGAGGGCTTCAAAGATGCCAGGTGAGAACAGTTCTCTGGATGAGAAGTGCTGAGCTCCCCAGAGCAAATCTCAGGGGCTGCCTGAAAAGGCCGCCAAAACTCCTATGTTGGGGGGCAACACCAAGTTCCCATCTGGCCCAAGCCTACGTGCCAGCTCATTACTAAGCAACATGTCCCTTGTTGCTGCAGACTTTTTAAAAACCAATGGTCATGCTAATGGAAAGGGTTGGTTTCCTTCTCCCCGGAAGCAAGTAGGCAGCCTTGAGACAGAACGGAGAGTAGATAGCGGAGTCAACCTTATGATCCTGCTTTCTAAAAAGTTCACAACATCAAGAGGAAAGTCTCACCATACAAGCCACTAGGAACTGAAACTATCTTTGCCCAAACTGTTGGCCATGAGCCACATAACATAATGTGGATAAAACATTAAGAAATCCATTCTAAACTCTTAGGAGTACATTAAACCCATAGTTTCATGAGCTCAGCATGCTTTCCAAGTCCCAATGGGTAGTCTGAAGAAATATGAAGTTGAGATTTCATGTATCTTAGGGAGTTCTGGTGTGGAAAAACCCCTGCAGAACCCCCAAAACCAGTCCCCTGATTCTGTGTCTAGCCAGGGACAATGTTCCTTCATAAAGAAGAACCTCTTATCCAGCAAGAACCAGAAAGAAATATGAAAAAGAAAAGCAGAGTAACAGTGCTCTGGATCTGGTGTTCTAAGGAAACAGATGTAAGTCCTGCTAATGATCATGGAGATGGTTCTTTGGGTTGCAGACAATCCAAGGCCTCCGACCAGCATCTGACTTTATTAGGAAACCAAGGCAGGGAGGTAAATGAATGTACTGGCAGAGTCCATTTAAGGAGGCACTAGTAAACAATGCCGAAACAGAGGATCTGGGACGGCCTGGGGATTACTGGACAGTCACTTTAGCAAAGCTTACTATTCACCAAAGTCACTCCCACCGAATACTAGTTCTCCAAGATGTTCTCCTAAAAAAGGTTCCGAGGTGAAAAGAGCTTGGGACATGTTCCACATTATACATGATATTCCGTGCTTCAAGAGTTACAAAGCACAGTGCCCATTAGGGCTCCGAGAAGTTCTGCAGTAAAAAAGTTTTTTTTTGTTTTGTTTTGTTTTTTACAGGAAAGACTGAGTTAAACCTTTTTGGCCATGAACTCTTCTTCCACTTAAAATCCTGTTTGGGAAGCATTAGGTACATAATATCACACAAGGTGTCTTAAATTGCAAACTGGAGCACATGGCTCCTCTACCTAAAACCTTCAACACTGAAGCAATTTCAGGGTCACCTGGCCCCTGCTGGTTTCTTGGACCTCATCTTGCACTGTGCTCACTTTCCTGCTATCTCTCCAACAAGCCGTCTTTTCTGACTCAAGACCTTGACACAGCTGCTTCCTTCTGCCCAGAACCCAGTCCTCCCTACCATCCCAGTGACTGCTACTTCTCATCCATCCTTCTCAGTTTAAGGACTGCCTCTTCAGAGAGGCTTTCCCTGAATCCCTCTGGCCTGTATATTTTCAGCTCTTTACTTGAAAACATGTTACCGCTAGGTTCAATTCCTGGCCCTACCACTAACTTGCTGCATGACACTGTATCTGTTTTGTCATCGATTAAAACAAAACAAAACAAAAGAAAAACCAGGGGTGGGGGGAGGGTATAATCATGGTCACTGACAGCGAATTGTGACTGTTAAGTATATTTAAGTTGTTTGGTGTATAGTTGGCTCTCAGTAAGTCTTGGTGACTGTTATGGTTTCCATTATCTCACTTAGGACAAGCTATCATCTCCTTATTCTTCTGTAGACTGTAGTTTTTTTCTCCCCTCACCCAATCCCAACTAGACTGTGAGCTCCATACATGTGGGAGTCCTTCTGCTTTGAACCCCAGCACCCAGAACAATCTGTAGTTGTGGAGTTAAATGAATGAATGAAGGACAAGGCACCTTCTTCTCAGGGCCAAAGGCCAGCTTCATTTAGATAAGCATATCTTCATAACATCAGTCTCACAGGAAATAAAAGACAACACAGCACTGTGTAAACTCAGCTCCTCTCCCAAGAACAACAGGCACTCACTTCCATAGCTGTGCATTCAGATGCTTCTCCACCATGAGGTTGAGGGCGCAGCGAAGTCGATTCCACCTGGAGTCAAACACGTAATAGCCTCTTCCAATCTGCCGGCTCCCAAATGTGCAAAACTGCAAGAGAGAACATAGCCGCGTGCTTGCTGACTCCCACAATGGCATGCCCAGTCGGGGTTCTCGCTCCTTCAGGAAAGGAGCTAATCAGGAAAGACAGAACTGCCTCTGAGTACCGGAGGCTGTGAAGCATGAGTGACAATGCCTAGCCCTGAGTGTCATGCAAGAGAAAGGGAAAAAAGCATGAGATGTCCCCCACACAGTGTGTGTGCTGCTTCTGGGGCACCCTGTTCTGAGCTTCTCTCACACCTTGACCGCATCCCACACATACGGGCATGCCAAGGTCCCTGGCGCACCCCCCTGCAGTGCCCTGTCCATGCTGTGTGGGGAGGGTCAACGCAGGGGTGGACGTGGAACTTACAGATGCCGGCTGAGGATGATGACCTGAATAATGACAGTCCAGTTTTTCAACAGACTCTTCTTTGTCATCGCCTTCGCCCTCCTCACTGGATAACCGAGAAGCTGGCTCAGTGGCAGGCAGGGGAGGGTGTGGAGATTCATGGACTGGAGGAGGGTCAATGGGGGCACTCCCACCTTGCTGAGCAGGGCAGCCTGGAGGCCTTGGTGAGTAGAAAGCGCAGCACGGATCAGATCACACACCTGGGAATCAGCCGCCTTAACTGAGATACAACAGTGTGTCCAAAACAACCTAGCAGAGGCCTGGGTTCCACCTCTAGCACTGGGGGAAAACAGATGTTGATCCAGGTGGCTTGGGAGTAAAGGAACCTCTCTCCTGAACTGCAGGATGTTAAGTTCAGCTGTTTGCCAGATACAATCAAGGTAACTTAGAATGAATCCTTTCTATTGCCATTTGGGTGGTTCAGATCCCTCTTCTATTCTCCCCCAAAGAAGGGGAAATACATGTGGAATTTAACAGAATTCTTTGATTCCTCTTCAAATTTCAACTGGATTTGGTTTACTAACACAATAAATGAAACATAGTCATCCCTCGGTATCCATGGGGAATGTGAGTCCAGGACCTCCCAGGGACAGCAAAATCTGCAAATCCACAAATGTACAAAGTGGCCTGATATAAAATGGTGCAGTATTTGCATATAACCTATGCGTATCCTCCCGTATACTTTAAATAATCTCTAAATTACTTTTAGTACCTAATACAATGTAAATGCTATGTAATGTATTGTTTAGGGAATACTGAGACAAGAAAAAAAAAGCCTATACATGTTCAGTACGACACAATTTTTCTTTCCCCAAAAGTTTCAGTCTGCAATTGGTTTAAACCACGGATGCAAAACCCATGGATATAGAGGGCTGACTGTAATTTGCAAAGTGCTCTAAGATAACCTAGGAGAGACAGGAGGTGATACAAGAATAAGGTGGTATTACCACTTTATGTGGATAGCCTACAGCCTCTTACTCAAGGGCAGTAATGTATTTTTCCTACACCTATAATGGCCTCTGGAATTAAGCTTACATTTTTCTAGATGCAAAAACTTGAATGAGAAGAAGACCAAAGAAAGGACTTGGGGAGGAATCTCTGGCCAGGTCCTGACCACACTCTGAGGAGCCTCCTCTGATGGCTCCTCCAGCATACTGCACAGAGACCACAAAGCTCACGTTGCGAGAGGTTCAAACAGACACCTGGGTTTCCACGAGGGAGGGGCTTCCACCTTTATGCAACCATTTTAAAGATCAGACATGTGAGGGCGAAATGGTAAGCAATAGCAACCGAGGACTGGCACATTCCTCAGCAGAAGCTCTTGCTGCCAATAAATGAACAGCCAACACTGAAGCCCCTCTTTCTCTATGCCTTTCTCTTTCTCTTCCTCTGGAAGCTAGGTACAGTCTTTACTTCAACTTGGTTCAGTATGTAAGCACAAACACACACATATTCCACCATCACTCTCTCTGAGGTATGTGTATAAGTTCTCATTAAAACATTCTGATCCACTGTTTACTCTGCTACTAAAATGCTAATACATGCTTGGGCCAAAGCCCCAAATGAATGAATGAAAACACATTGATAAATGGATGCTGTAAAAACTCAGGCTACATGGCTTGTCCCCAGCAAGAATTCCCACTGCTATATAAAGACAAATGAAAGGGAAACTGCTGCCAAAGCCATGTGAAGAGTTCCTGTCACTAACCCGCAGGAAGGACCCAATTTCTGCCTGCTCAACAGAGTTGAGACACTTGATGTTGAGCAAGTATAGAGCAGATAACTCTAGCTTTATTCTGCTGCTTGCATTTACAACCAAGAGGAGCCCTGGTTGAAACTTACTGAACTCAACCTTTTTTTTTTCTTCTTCATAGTAAAACTCCCTTAAAAAACTATCTCCACAGCGAGGCTGAGATAAGTTTCTCAACATCATGACCATACTGAGATTTTACAGTATCTGTAAGTCTCATCTCTGAAGGTGGGAGAAAGAGTTGGAGGGCTTGGCTTACCTTGGAAGACTGGGGGTGTGAGGTTTAGGTTTACTAGCTACAAAAGGCTTTGATTCGGAAGGAATCACTCCGTGAGGGTTTTGGTGCGGCTCCTGTGACGTTCTAGGAGGGGCGGGATGTGGGTCCCTGAGAGGCTGCGGTGGTTGCTGAGAGTCCGGATGGCGAATCAATTCCTTTTCCCTGGGTTTGTTTTTGTGCTCGGCTAATAACACATCAAATCGTTTTCTTCTACCCTGGACAGCCCTGCGCTGGGTTAAGGAATGTGTCTGCGGACCAAAAAAATACAGAAACTGAGGAATCTCATTAATAATTTTTGGTCTGCCTTATATCACAAAACACCACTCCCAATAAATAAGCAATCTAGACCATAAGCATAGTGAAAGGCTACTCAGCATTTGATAAGCTAAAAACCTTAAGAGCCCGTTATTTTCTCCCTAGACTAGAAGCATACATTCTAGGCTCTAAATGCAGAAGAATCTGGAAATGTTATTTCCATCAGAAGAAAAAAGAAATGTGAGCGGTGACACCTGGTATGTAACTAAGTGCAACCATTAGTGCTATACGACAAGTACTCATGTTTTGTGACACAATAGCAATTTGGTTTTGGGGGCTCCTCTTACCAACTCCATTAGAAAAACCCTCTTTGGACCATTTAAAATTTTGAAAGTTCATGTAAACGGAAGAAACAATTATTCCATAAAACATGTATCAGAAAGTGTTCTTTTAGTAACTTCCAGAGAATAAAAATTAAACACAATTGCATCTCTCTATTCCAATGAAAATGCCGTGTAAAAATAGAAAGTGGCCCAAAGCATTCTGCAGACAGACTGCCACAGCCAAGGAGCACTGGACAGAAGATGAGGCTAAGAAGAAATGCTATGAACAGGAAGGGAGACAAAGTAATCCCTATAGATAGACACTGGCTATGGAAATCAAGGAAACGGGATGGACAACACCCTTGGGTCTTCAGACAATGTCTAATTTCAGAATTAAGAAATGGACACACAGAGGAAAAAGAAAAGTCAAATTATGGCAGTGTTTGTCTTAAGGCAACCAATACACACACCTGTGGTTGAAGCAAATCTTGTAAGAAAATGTGTCTGTAGTCCAAACGCATTTCATAGTTACTGGCATTAAAACAAAACAAAACAAATAAGCCTAATACTATTGCCAACAGAAGATAAAGTTGAACGTACAAGTGTGAACTGGTCAGAGTTGGGCAAATCTTATTGACAGTTGAGTCCAATCACTCAAGTTAAACCTGACCATTCCATACTGCTGAGATCTCAGTCTGCAAAAATGCAAGGAGATGCTAATCCTGAGGAGTGGATGAGTTTACATGAGCTACAGTGGCCCCTAATCACATATCCATAAACATACATGAATTAACCCACGTTTCCTTCTTTTATATTACAAAATACTGTAAATATGTGTGTGCATGCCCCTACACATAATACAAATGTATTGGCATAGTTGCTACAACTTTAGGGACTTAAAAAGGGAATTATGCTTCTAACTACCATTTTCCGTTGAATAACACAACCCACCTCCTTATGAGACACACTGCAAACTATGTCTATCTAAATAATCTAACCTGGCACAGATAAATGTGTTTAGCTTTTTACATTTTTACTTGATTTTCTTTAACATGGAAAATGTCCGTAAGAAAGTAACCTAAACGAAGACCAGGAACTTTGTTTTGTTTGTGTTGTACTAGCATCTAGAAGAGTACCTGACACTCAAATGCTTCGAACAAAGAGTTTATGAAAATAATGGCCCTCCAACGTGTGTGGAAAGAACGAATGAACGTATAATATTACTGGTCCACCTGCCTGTCTCTCCAAGCAGATGTATAAACCTCTCCCCAGCTTGAATGTTCCCGGTGCCTAGCACAGTACAGCCAAATGAAGAAAGCAGGCAGATACATTTTCCCAGCTCAGTTTGAAGCGTTAAGTAGGGTTTCCACTGAGCTGTGAAGAACATTCCAAACAGAAATCCGACAAGGGTTGCCCAAGGCTCACAGGATAAAGACTGCCTGCATAACTAGGCTCCAGGGCCCTGCACACTCTAAGACCCTTGCTTACTGCTCCCTGCTCCTTTGGTCCCGCGTACCTCTTCTTCCCTCTTTCTGTTCAGCCACCTGGCTGGCTTTAAGGTTCTAAGGAATTTGCTCTGCCCCTGTCACAGAGCCTTCACACATATTGTTTCCTCCACCTCTCCTACCTCTCCCATCCCTCTCAGCCCAGATAAAATCATCATATTGATTTCAGCCCCATGTTCCTATGGCAAGAAAGCCTTCCCTGGAAAAACTTCATTTTTGCAGGCTTTCATAATGTAGTCCTCTCATCTTTTTATAACTCATCAGTGGTAGTTTTACACTTATTTTGGTGATTAATAACCTCCATCTCTTTCATTAGACTGTAAGCGCCACAAGCATACGGAACAGGTGGTTATTGTGCTAAACCCTTTATTCCCTGGGACCTAGAACAAGTGAGGCCTGTGCTCACAGATGTATGTAATAAAAAGTTCTACAATGGACAAAGGCTACAGGAGTCACAAATCTCTCTGCATGGAAGGCACAGAGGACATTCGACGGGATATTAGACAGATGAAGAAGTGAGGAGGGGCAGTGAGGGTGGCAGACAGACAACAGAGAATGAGTAATGGGAACGAACAGCAGCAAATCCCCTGACGGTGAAGAGAAGAGATAACGTTCTAAGTCTAAGACAGAAGAGACCTGGCAGCAACTTGGGAAACACTCAGGGTAGGGACAAGCAGGCATGTTTAGCCCTACCGAGCTTAACAGATTCAGACCAAAGTGAAGGCAAGGAAAAGGAAAAGAACCGACAAAACAATGAAAAAAAGTCAAGGCATCCTGTAAAAGGGCAGGCCTTGTGGATGCTGCATTTTCTGCCAGTTCTATGCTGATCTCATGACAAGCTGGGTCTCAAGACTTTTTAATGCAATGGCAGGCTTAGCCCAATGCCACGGAGAGTAATGACACCCTTAAAGAAGGACAAGGGGAGCACATATCATTTGAAAAGGAAGATGGGAGAAAAATGCAGACCCTTTCAAAGTCAGTCTACCTAGCAATAAAGGCACAGGAAGAATGCTAGTCAAGCTCCTTGAAGATTTTGAGTTGAAAAAAAACTTCTGGCAACCTCACTTCTGGGTAGTTATCCAAAATAACTGAAATCAGAATCTCAAAGAGCTATTAGAACTCCTATGTTCACTGAAGTATTATTTACAATAGACAAGATGTAGAAACAATATAAATGTCTGTCAACAGGTGACTGGATGAAGATGACGTAGTATATACATACATTGGAATACTATTCAGCCCTTAAAAAGAAGGAAATTCTGCAATATGCTACAACAAGTATGAGGTAAGCTTGAGGACATTATACTAAGATAAATAACCCAGTCACAGAACGATTAAACACTGCATGATTCCACTTATACGAGATCTATAATCAAACTCACAGAATCAAAGACTAGAGTCGTGGCTGCCAGCGGCTGAAGGGAGAGGGAAATAAGGAGTTACTCATCAATGAGCATAAAGTTTCAGTTATAGCAAGATGAACAAGTTCTAGACATCCGCTGTATAATAGTCTATCATAGTCAACAATACTGTCTTGCACACTTAAAGGTGTGGTTCCCTGCCACGCCTTGTAAACCACTGAAAAAGAACATCTTGGGTTTGAAAAAAGCAAACCTCATTGCCCACAGGTACTGTATTACTGAGAAATCCATGTTACTGAGAGTCAGGTGGGCAGAAGGAGAATGGCAAGTTGTGATCATGATGTGGACAGGGCTGAGGCATGCTTTCACACATTCTCTTGGGGACAGCTGAAACTGACGTAATTCTACAGAACTCAGGTGGCTATCTTCATACACCACCGTCACTACAACACTGTGTGTCCAATTAGTACCCTATTAAAAAAAAAAGCAGTTTGTTTTATGAGAGTATTTAATCTAGAAATCCAAGGATGGGCTTGGGGTGGGGGTGTCCATTAATTCAAGATAGGAAAATTCAGAATGTGTATGTGTATGCACTATTTTATTCTCGGAAGATGGACCGTGGTTTTTTTTTTTTTTAAATGAGATATTTAGAGGTACTCTTGACCAATCCTTTTCCCCAAAAAGGTTCTGAACCACTGTTGTAAGACAAAATCTATACACTAAAATTAAATTAGAAGCTTAAACTAAAGTAAGAACCACTTAAAATTTTCCCACTCCACAAGACTGTAACATGCCTCCACCGGCTGGGGCATGGGGCAGGGCCTGAAGTCCTTTATTCAAATACACTTTAATAAAATTTAAAATAAAACACTAACAATTTTATTAATTTTTAGAAGAAAATGCTAACTTTTATCATTTTGACCCCCTCCCTCTCCCTCTAAGGTTTTAAAATTACATGCTTCAAAGCAGTGACTCTGAATGCTTCTTGAACCTTTCTGGGGGGTAGCTGGGGACACCCTCCAGAGAAATGCACATCAACACACAAGCTCATTTATGGAGAGGTGTTCACTGATGACCTGAAGCCACCCCACACCAATAACCCTTACTTTTCAGCAAATATACCTTATTAGCATACTGGCATTTTAAAAGAAGTAAGGAAGACCCCAGAGCAAAAAGGAAGACCACTGCATTTTCTTAGCTTGTATATAAATTATTAATATATTTTATCTAGTTTTTTGTTTCTCTTAAAAGAGATGGGTCTCGTAATGTTGTCCAGGCTGGACTTGAACTCCTAGACTCAAGCAATCCTTCTGCCTCAGCCTCCCCACTAGCTGGGACTTACAGGCATGCCTGGCTTGCAGTATTTTTTTTTTAAACTAGAAAACAGGGCTATCTCAAAGTCACAGATTTTTTAAAAAGTGGTTCTTTAAAATTTAAGACCATGGGTGACACATTTTTTAAATGTTCATACAACACGCAAAGGAAATTTCCGGACTTGCTTTAAGTCAGTATAATTTAAAGCACAGTCAAGGGTAGCCTATATGGAAATATGAAAAGTTTTTAAAAATAACAGACTGACTGGGAGAGAACACTATTCCTGTGGATACAACACTGCTTATTAGAAACAAAACCTCTGTCAAGATTGTAACAACACGCTTCACATTTTGTCAATCTGAGGCTTTCTTCAACAGAACCAAGTTATTCCTTCACCTACACAATTCAGAACAATCCACAAAGCATCTTCTCTGGGTTAGAGAGACTTTGGGAGCAGTGTGGTACATCCCAGTCACCCATGTTTATCAGGATAGTCGGCTTGACTTTCAGGAGTCCACCTACCTTGCATGTCAAAGACCGGGTGCAGGGCTTCTTGGTGTCGAGATCAATAACCCCACAGTGGATGTCAGGATCAAACTCTCTTTCTGTCAAAAGAACACAGGCATTACATGAGGCCTGACAAACTCTCCTCCATGTATTTTGTAAGTAAGAAAATAGAAGAAATCAACAGTTAGATAAATTATACCTGGAATAAAATCCACATTATCATTAAAATAAAAAATATACAACGTGTGAGCGCTGCAACAAAGCAGCAACATTACTAACACGGGGTGACTACTGCCATCAGATGACAGAAAAGATATTAAGTCTGTATTACTTCCTTCAGAAATACACCACTACAAAGCTACTTTTACATGACCTACACACACAAACACACACACACACACACACACACACACACACACTCTCTCTCATGCTCTTTAAAAACCAAGAATGAAGAGAACAAACGTATTAACTAAGGAACTTCCTCCTAAAGCTGAAGTTGACCAGTTTTAAAAATAGGAATTCTAGATTGCAGTTGATTTGCTCCCCATGAATGCCCATTTAATATATAGAGAAGCATTATGAAGAAAGAAAATTTCAAGTTACCTGATAATCTCTTATTTAAAAATTTCCTATTATTGGAATTGTCTTCAGGTTTCTTTTCCAGACCGGGCGGTGCAGGAAGCCCTTTGCCATTCAGAATCTGTCCAGGTGAAGGCAAGGTTGGCTTTGGTATTGAGGGGCAGTTAAGGCCAGGCTTGACTAAGGAACTCACAGTAGCAGGACAGGTTGGCCCCACCGCAGATTTCAGTAGTGTGCCATCCATTTTCGGATGAATCTTTTCCACTTTCACAGAGGGTGTCATGCTGTCATAGGAGGAAGTGAGAAAACCAGTACCTGAGTGCCCCAGCAGCTCCCAGGTGAATGGTGAGCCAGAGGGATGAAGGTAGAGCCTGGGCCTACCCAAGTGCTGAACAGGGCCAGCCTCTTGGAAGGCTCCTTATGAATTTTGTTAGTAAGGTTCATACTTATTAAGTCCATAAGCCCTTCTGGTGAGGCAAAACCCTCAGTGGACCATCAAATTTGCCTGGTCTTTCATCATTTCAAAAAATTTTACACATGAACCAATGGGAAACTTAGACCTGATACCCAATGCAATGCAATTTCTGTAAGAAGCAAAACATGAGAAGGTCTCAAAGAACCAAAGACTATTTGCAGAACCCTTGGAGAACATCTTTTGAGGACTGCCATTTGTAAGAAAGGATTCATCAAAACAAAGTAAACTTCTGAGTGAGCAAATATTTCAGAATAAATGTCACTAAAGACTTATGAGAACTCAAATATGCTTAATAACATATCTCCAAGAAGAGGTTCTTTGCTTCTGTCAATAAGGGAGACTAGTATTTAATAAATACATGTTGTGTCACTAAAGTGGTAATTCTCCAGTCCTTGAAAAATGTTTCTATGACAGGAGCTTAGGGAATACCTGTGCCACTAACAAAGAAATGAATCTTGGAATCTTACTGACACTATCATTTTGGTTGGTAAAACTGAAAATACTGGTAAGAAGCTAACAACTGGCCTGGTTCCTATCTAAAGGCCTAGCTCTACGCAAATATTTGAATAAATGAGGTTGTATAAACTTTGTTCAGTGGAGTCAGTGCTCTAACAGCTGTGAAGCTGGCCAGTGACTTACACACTACACTGGCACCGTTTTTGGCTTTCAGACAGCTCCCAGAACAAAAACCATGCTTGCTGTACTGTACTTCTGACAGAAGAACAGGGGCTGGGGGCTTAGCAACCAGGACAAACAGCCCCAAACAGCTGTACCTGGAATAGCCTGACAGCAGTAGAGAGACTGCAAGATGTCACATCCTCTCCCAGCTGGCAAGGTCCTTATGCAGCAGCAGGTGCTGGATCCCACCCTGAGATTAACCAGGTTACCAGATCTTGGACCTACGATGTGTGCTATACCCTCCAAAAGCAGGCTGGCCCGAGAAAAGCCATCCGCCACCAGGCTGAGGGATGCCATGACAAGGCGAAGTATGTTTCTATTGGAGTACATGGCTGCTCCCTCACTGGACCTCAAGAAACCTGTGAATCTACTGAGTGACCATGGAAACTTGCCAAAGCCATGCCTGGCAGGTGTGAACTTCCTTCAGTCTTCCCTCATCACTGCTGTGATGTGAACCTAAGGCTGAAGGGAGGAAGCACTGCTTCCCTATTTGCTCTGCAGACCCCCAAAAATTCTGCAGCAGCATCTGGGGATCTCTGCATCTTTTTATCATTACTATTATCCACAGCAGCAGTAGCAGGAGTGCCAGTATCCATTTGTTAACCGTCTCCTATGGCCAGACACTATGGCAGGTGCTAGGCATATATTAACTAAAATATTCTCAATAACCCAGCATAGTGGCTGTTATTCTTAGAGAGAAATGGTGCCTTGCCCAAACCCCTACAGCTAAGAAGTGACAGAAATGGGACACAAATCCAGGCCTATGTGACTTGAGGCCTTCTTGGACAAAACTCCCCCACCTCACGAAGCTTCCTTCTCCTCATCTGGAAAACGAGGATAGTAACAGTACCTATTCCATAGGGTTGCTGTGGTAAGTGACATAGTACACACATAGAGTTAGGTTTCAGTAGCTAGCACACAAGAATGGATCAATAAATATTAGTAACCTTATTATCATTGCTATTACTACTCTGAAAAGTTTCCTATGACATGATAGGGAAACATCAAGAAACAACGTAACATACATTTGAATTCTTCCCCAAGTAGGCTCTCTTTTATATTATTCACAGGCACTCTCACATGCCACTGGTGTACACAGTTCCATTTCCAGCAGGTAAGCTTTAAAAACCCTCCTGGCCATACTCACATTCTACCATGGGGAACTCTACTTTGCTGAATGGGATGCATTGGCCTGGTGTTCCCCCTGAGCTGCAGTTTGTCTTTGGGTGATTTCAACAACTTGGAACTTGATGAGGATGCACTAAGAACACCTCCACTGGAAGAACGGTTGCTTCCACTTGCACTGCCTCCTTTGCTTTTGGACAGAGAAGGGAAGAAGGAAAATACTGAGGTGGGAGGAACGGCCAAAGGCGGCTTGCTGGATGAGCTATGTCTTCTTTCTGAAAAGGAAAACAAAGAAAAAAAAGACATCATGTTTTAGGCAAATCTCAAATGTAATTCTGGAAGAATTCCCCGAAATCAACATATTCAGGTTAAAACACGTATCATTAAGTGAAGATATGTTAAACTCAGCAGCCTTCAGAAATGGCTCATGTAGGCCCCACAGACTTACTTAACACTCTAGGTGCTTCTGTTTCGGAAGTATCTCAGCATAAAGAGTTTTATCACATACACCCATCAGGAAATTAGACAACCATCGTAAACATGAGAATACTGCCTTTTAGGTTTTGCGTGCTAAAAATGAACCTCACTGGCTCCAACTTGCATTAAGAGAGAGGAAAATCATTCATTCATCTGCAGAGCTCTGCTAAATGACACTGCAAGCAATTCTTTCTTCTTTTCTAACACAGCACCTCTCTGATTTGCAAAATAGCAAAATCTTAAAAAAACAAGTTGTACCTTCATTTTTTTCCCTGTCACTACCCACCAGCATATGACACCAAATAAGAATGTGTCTAGGGTTATCTTATCATTCCCTAAGAATCTGTGCTGAAATTTTCCAGTGAATCATTTCACTTCCCACCCCCCCCCTTTTTAATAATCTCACTTGACTACAGATGGCATAGCTCCGGTTCACACCACTAAGATGCCAAAGGCGCAAGACAAAAATACCACAAATAGCTACGCCTGTTTTTTAAACCAGGAAGTAATTCATGGTTAAGTATAGACTACAAAGGTGTAGCTGAAAATAAATCTATCCACTGGAGAATCAGGTTTTCTTAGAGTAAGGTAATCCATACTAATATAAATCAAGAGCTGTTGAAGAATGTTACCATCGGAAACAAGTAAATTATTTGGTAACTTTATCTGCTTGAGTACCTTAGTGGCTGCCTTTAATTAATTAATTTAAAATTACACATTTTCTTAACTCTAAGTTTTAAAATGCACGCGATCCAACATTGACTTATCACAATACAGGAGCTATAGGAGTATTTAAAACATTAGGCACATGATGATCAATGACCACAAGTAAGACTTCAATGGTTTATTTCCAAAGATCTTCTTATAGCAATCCTGAGCTTCTTGGTAAAACTGTGGTGACTTATTCCTGGCAGGGCATTACTGCAATGATGGCTTATGAAGTACTTAAGAGTGTGTTCCACACCAGGACAAAATTATTATCCTAGCTATCTACAGACAAAATTCAAATTTCTATTCTCCAATTCAACTATACAAAGGCTACAATCAAGTTAGGAAGGTTAAATTGATAGTGATTTATATTATAAGTGCCTTTTGCTTTTTGTTCACCCCAAAATGAAAGCTGTGTATAAAGGAAGAAGAAACTAAAATAAATTCAGTTTAATAGTTATCCAAATTTGGCATCTGAAGATGTTTTTAAATTTAGTTTTTCTCTCTTTTATGATCCCAAACACTCTGAACATACTTTTAAGCATCAGCACTTGTCAGCCAGGATTGCAAACATGTGTTTGCAGTTTTGTCACCTGCCTTAGACAATACAGCTTCTGTGGGCCATGTCTCCATTGTCTTTCTCTGTAAGGTATGGGACAGAGGTCTTCAATTAACTTCTGCATGACTGGTAAAGCTTTTCTTGTGAAAAGGAGTGATTTTGGAAGGCCCTAGACCAGTGGCTGTCAACCTTGGCTACCCACTGGAATAACATAAGGAGCTTTAAAAACACTAATGCATAGGTCCCTCCCTCAGAGACTGACTTAATTTGTTTGGGGTGTGGACTAGGCATCCAGATTTTTGACAAGATTCCCTGTCTGATTCTATTGTGCAGCCACGGTTGAGACACTACAGTAGACCAAGGCATCCAGATTTTTGACAAGTCTCCCTGTCTGATTCTACTGTGCAGCCACGGTTGAGACACTACAGTAGACCAGGCTAATGCCTCAAGAACCATTAACCACAGCTGAGTAAGTTATCATGTGCATGGCACTGAGAATACTGCCTGCTGCATGGCACTAAAGGGTTTGTCAAATGAAGCTCACCACTACTACTTGTCTTGAATTATCGTTTTCCAAATTTTCATCAACTGCAAACTATTTTCATCGTTCTTACCAAAGCTACATAAAACACTATTTTTTAAAACTCAACATTTTAATTTACATCATCAATTCTATCATCTCCTCCTCCTTATTCTAATACTAGCCAGTCTCTCATGGGGACATCATTGGTATTTTGGACAGGACAATTCTTCATACAGGATTTCAGGATGGTTAGCATTCCTAGTCTCCTACTGCTTCTTCACCAGTAGTGCCCGTCTGCCAAAGACAACCTGAAACCACCCCCCAATCCATTTCCAGATGGGCTCCAGGGTGAAGCAGGGCACCTCCACCCTCAGCTGAGATAGGTTTTTTCCAAAACAATAGTATCTATGAAACAGTAAATTCAATAAGCTTATTATATAAACTAAACATTAAAATATTCATCCATGTTTATCTACAAAAATTACCTTGTGTACCCCCTGAAACAGTGCACTAAAGGAATAGCATGTCTGCGATATGAAGAAGACAGAGAAAACCCTCAACTAGAACTTTGACTTTTAAGAAGTACACTCTAGGTATCAGAATTCTCAAGCAGTTGTCTCAGAGCAAATGTGCGATGTATTTTCTTTGAAGATCAAATGATTAGATAAAATTCTCAATCGAATTAAATACCCTCAGTTCTGCTATGAAGCCTGTTTTGAGAATGCAAATGCATTCCAAAGCCACCGATATACTAAGAAACAATTTGAACATACTGAAATTTTGCATTCGCTTTTTCATGATTTTTGTCTGTAAGAAATACCAGGAGAACACAGAAAACTATACCTGGCTGAAATGAGCCACGTGGGAAAACACAAAATGCACACCCCCTCAAACCTCCACCATCTACCTCAGTTCACCACCATGGGTGTTATTAACCACACCCAAACACAGCTGATGCTACAATTTTTCATCCAATTTCAGATAACCTCCTTCCATCACTTCACAGTCAAGCTGCAACCTTTCCCACGCCTTCCACAAGCAAATGCCAGGTCTTTTCAAGGTAACTAGCATGTTTATTCTAGTATTTATGTATTTTTTGACCACTTAACATTTGTAAGACTGTGCTACCCTTTTCATTAGGTTCCTATGTTTTTCTGTGTGTGTCACTGATGAGGTCTTTGAGTGTTGTGCCATAACCCCGTTTTCCCAATAAGCCTCATGTGGTTTTTGTTGCGTAATTTTGCATTGTGCAGTAATTTTTTAGGAATGCATGTTGTGTTATAGCAGAACTGACTGTAACTTTAAGCTTGTCCTTTCAATTTTCTGTTCCCATCATTGTCCACCCTCCCCCTGTTTTCTTTGGTTAAAATCTTCTTTTCTTGCCTATTAACTCTTGATATGAGATTCCACTAGAAAATCAAGGTTCAAAGCTTCTTAAAAGTCTGCCGACGTATCGATAATATTTCCAAAAAAGTCTATTTTCTACTTCAATAACAATAAAAACTATTTAAAAACTAAGAATGACAATCTATCATGTGAATTTTTCATTCACTAAAATTTGAAACAGATTGTGTGTGTGTAGTGTGTGTAAGTAACTGAGATTCTGGCTGAAAAGCTCCAGCTCAAATTCTTGTCACGCTACTGAATTAAGCTGTTCCTTAACATCACGGACTGGTAACTTACTCTGTGAAAAGGACAGCATCTGGCTTTCCCCACCACAAGAAAGCAAGAAGGAAAAACCAAATTTAATTGCAGTTGAGTTGGACTCCCCTTATCCTTTCACTGTGAGTTCTTATTTTTCATAAGATTTTAAACTGGGCATCTAGCTCTTAAAAAGTGTTTGTTCAGGCCGGGCGCGGTGGCTCACGCTTGTAATCCCAGCACTTTGGGAGGCCGAGGCAGGCGGATCACGAGGTCAAGAGATCGAGACCACGGTGAAACCCCGTCTCTACTAAAAATACAAAAAATTAGCCGGACGTGGTGGCGGGCGCCTGTAGTCCCAGCTACTCGGAGAGGCTGAGGCAGGAGAATGGCGTGAACCCGGGAGGCGGAGCTTGCAGTAAGCCGAGATGGCGCCACTGCACTCCAGCCTGGGTGACAGAGTGAGACTCCGTCTCAAAAAAAAAAAAAAAAAAGTGTTCCCAGATCAGAAGAGAAGTCGGCAAATTATAGGTGGGGTTAGGGACCCTATCTTAAGTGGACAAAGTGATGGCCAGATGCTGAGCACAACTGCAATGTGGTCTGCTGAGGAGTCCAAGTTGAGTTTTCAAAGCACTCCTCTCTCCAGGATCTGGCACCAGCCCAGAGAAAGCATACTCTGTCCCTGAATGAGGAGGGCATGATGAATGGCTCCAGCAAGGGAGAGACAGGCCGACTGACAGACAAGTATAGACACAAGAAAAGAGCAGAGACAAAGAAAGACAAACATGCCTAAGTGTGTATGTGTGTGTTGTGCTGGGGAGAAGAGAGGAGACAGAGCTTCATGGGGCTCTTTCCCCTTGTGGCTTCCATATGTCACATGGCAAGGACAGGATATTAGTAGTGGTGTAGGAGGGTGGACAGCTCTCTATAGGTCTTCCAAAATAGAACGCAACCAAGAATACTAAGCTTATAATTCTGAATTCATGCTGAGATTTTTTTTAAATTATAAGTATTAACACCCAGGTACACAACAAAATGGAGTTCAAAGCAAATAATTAGATCTTTTTATATCATAAATATTGCTTTGAAAACAACTAAAAATAATTTATAATGAGCAAGTGTCAACATTAGGGCACAAATCTAAAAAGCAATCAAAACAAATTGTAACTCCAAATGCTAACATTCATACTTGAAAATAATCTAGAAGGATATATGTCAAGCTTTTTAAAAAGTGGTTATTCCCGGGATTATAGCTCTATTTTTAAAAACAATTGTGTATTGTTTTTCTATAATGAATATCGTTTACTCGGTTATCAAATACATACTTCTAAAGAAGAAAAATTTGGTGTTCTGGTTTCAGTTTTACACATGCCAAAATAAAGCAAGGCATACTATCATTCCTGAGCATAGTATCAATTTGTCCCATTCTCAACGGGTATCATGCAAGTGGCTAACTACTAAGAAACCCCCACAGAACCTGAATTAAATATCTTCAGTTCTGCTATAAAGCTTGTTTTGAGAATGCAAATGCATTCCAAAGCCACCGATATACTAAGAAACAATTTGAACATACAGAAATTTTGCATTCACTTTTTCATGATTTTTGTCTGTAAGAAATACTAGGTGAACACAGAAAACTGTAACTGGCTGAAATGAGCCATGTGGGAAGATTCAAAATGCACACCCCTCAAACTTCTACCATCTACCTCAGTTCACCACCATGTGTGTTATTAACCACACCCAAACACATATGATGCTACAATTTTTCATCGAATTTCAGATAACCTCCTTCCACCATCTCATGGTAACTCACAAGCTGCAACCCTTCCCATACTCTTTATTCAGGGCTCTTTTCTTATATCTTATTAAACCTTTTACTAATCTTTTTTTTTTTTTTTTTGAGACGGAGTCTCGCTCTGTGGCCCAGGCTGGAGTGCAGTGGCGCCATCTCGGCTCACTGCAAGCTCCGCCTCCCGGGTTCACGCCATTCTCCTGCCTCAGCCTCTCCGAGTAGCTGGGACTACAGGCGCCCGCCACCACGCCCGGCTAATTTTCTGTATTTTTAGTAGAGACGGGGTTTCACCGTGGTCTCGATCTCCTGACCTCGTGATCCGCCCGCCTCGGCCTCCCAAAGTGCTGGGATTACAAGCGTGAGCCACAGCGCCCGGCCTACTAATCTTTTATAATCCAAACAACTGGCTGATGAGAAATCTCACCTTCAAGAACAACAACATCAACAACAGCTGCTATTGTGTATTGTGTACAAACCACATGCCAGGCACTATGCTACGGGATTTACATGGATTATCTCATTCAATCCTGACCATCTTTCTAACAAAGTAGATACTATTATTAACCTCACTTTCCAGATGAGGAAGTCAAGGCTTTAAAGGACTCAAGTCAGTCGTCAAACATCACATGGTTACTTAAGAGGCAAAGATGGCTGCAATCCCAGGCAGGCTGACTCCAGCACCTGGGTGAAAGCACAAGGCAACTTGCCTGCTCTGAAATGGCATTATTAGCAAGTCATAATACATGATGGAGGGGCAGGCATAAAGGTGAGGGCTGGGGCACAGATCAGTAAGAAGCCCATCTTCCCCAAGTGCTCGGCAAAATCAGGTTGTTAGTGTACAAGTCTGCATAGGCTGAACATTTGTCATCGATGACAGTTTTTTGGTATATTCAGGGTGGGATCGAGAATATGTTTAAGGGAAATCCAGATTGTTTTCGATTTCATCTTTCCATTTTGGAAGTTGCTAAGCTAAAAATCAGCTATGGGTGTGTCAGCCAGTGTAGCAATTCTCTGCTTGGAGGGTCTTAAAGCATCCAAGATGGTTTTGATAGAGGCAGACAAATGCCTAAAAAGATGGGGGGGTCTCCGACGAAACCCCACCTCCAAGTCGAAGACGGTTTAAAGCCTGAAAACCAAGCTACAAGTTAAATCCTAGGACTGGATTAAGAATTTGTCTTACCGTTTGGGATGCTTTCTTCTAATTGGTCCCCACCCTTCACCTATTTTTATATATACCTACCCTTTCCAAATTGGTTTTTCTACACTGTCATGCCCACCTTTGAGTTGTGCCTTCCCTTTAAACTTTTTTGCATACTCACAAACCAATCAGCAGGCACTCCCCATTCTGAGTCCATAAAGGGCCCCAGACCCAGCCACATGGGGAAAATATTCCCCTCTCCCTGAATCCTCTCTCTGCTTGAAAGCCATTTTCATTGCTCAATAAAATTCTTCTCCACTCTTCTCATCCTCCAATGTTCCACGTATCCTCATTCTTCTTGGGTGCAATACAAGAGCTCAGGAACCGCCAAACGCAGGTACAACCTTAACACAGGCAAGCTGTGACACACCCAGCGTGGCCGAGGGAGGCCCAAGCAGGGCATATCGCTGGCCAGGCATCCCTGGCTTGCAGAGTGACCAAGAAGAAAAATCCTGCATCAGTTTGAAGAGTGAACTGTGACAGAAAGTGCCAACTGGGGCTGTCTTTATAGCTTGGCTAAAAAGAATCAACTTACACAGTTTCCAGATGAGCATGCTCTACAAAAGACCATTAGCAAACACCTGCTCAACAGGGTAAGGCTGGACCCACCAACCAATACTCAGTACAATATGCATGCTTCCAGTCACTCTCAGGTTGTTTATGGTCACCTTCCCAGCAGAGGCTCAGGGCTGTTGGGCACAGTCTTGATATGTATGGGTTGAGTTCAGCCTGAATAGAATCCAAATCAAATAAAAAATACTTTTTAAAAGATTACCTGAAAAGGGCAAGAACTTTAGAGTCAGGGATATGTGGGTTCATATCCTTGCTCTGCCAGTTACTAGTTGGGTGACCCTGGGCAACCAGCTCACTCCATCCTCGGCAGCATCTTCAACTGCCAAGCCTACTTTGCAGGACTGCTGTGGATTAAACGATAAAGAGTTGCAAAGCCTGCAGCGCAGAGCCTACTATGGACCAAGTACTGGGAACTCAACAGCACATAAGACAGAGGCCCCTGTTAGCTTGGCTGATGCCAGCTACAGGCTTATTTATTTAGACAGAAAAGTACTCACAAGTAACACCTCCTGACTTCTAAAGCAGGTAGAAATCATTTAAGAACAAACCAAACCCTCTTTACTGTAAGTTATCTTCTCCAGTGTGATACGGATTTAGTATACATATTTTTACATGCCATTTCAGGAAGATATCAACCTCTTCTAAGATAGCTCAGGGGAGCAACTTTAAGAATTCATTTAAAAATCAGCAAATTCACACCAAACAAAAAGAACATTCACTCAAGCTAAAGTTATTTTACAAATAAAAGGTTGGCTCATTTTCCTCACAGAACTCAGAAGACACTCAGGAAGAACTGCAAGTAGAATAAAATGAAGATTAAGTCTCAAATTCAGCTTACAGATTCAAAGGTGGAAATTTTGGGCAGATTTTCTAAGTAAAACTCACAGATTTTTCTTTAAATTAAACTCACTCACACTTTGAGATAGACTCAGTTAAGGTTAAACAGAGTGTGCACTCTGTCTGCATGGATGGGCCTTATGAGAAATACCAATGCATGCTTCAAGGAATGCATGACTTCATGCCTTCTGACAGCTCCATTCCACAAACATCCCATAATGACGCCCATTTAAAGCAAGGACTTTCAATAATGAAGGTTATACATGGCTATAAAATGTAAAACATAGGTAAACATGCACACAGTCTTTGGCCAGTCACAGTAAGTAACAATGCATGTATCAAAAGCTCAGTTTAAAAACTTAGGTCATTCATTAAGCTGTCCCTTTACAAAATTATTTATTGTTTATTTTTATGTCCAGGTTGAAAAATGACTGCAGCTTGCCATTATACAGCTCCCAATTAATCCAAACTGTCATACTCCATTTCCAGGCCACCAAACACAACTCGTGAGGTGTCAACTGGCATCATGTGTCTTTCACAAGGATTATAACTCCTTAAGAAAACATCCAAGAGCAGGACCTGAGAAATAAAGACTGCGTTAAAAAAAAAAAAACACACACACACAAAAACTCAGCACTTTTTTCTTACACGTCTACTTTGTTCCAGACTAGTGTTTTCCCTAAACTTTTGTTATTCACAACAAATCAAATTTTGGATCCTTTTCCAAATCTGCACAATATCTAGACCATTATTTACTTAATATATTTTTTAAAATTCAGTGGCTGACTAGGTACTAATTTAGCATTATCCTAAGCAATAATATCTCTGAAAGAATGACTTTGTATTTGATGTAGGAGTTTTATATATATATATATATATATATATATATTTTTTTTTTTTTTTCCTCATGAATATTAAAAAATACTTGGCATACCATTGAAAATCACACTATGGACTACACATGAACATCAAGCATTTAATATTTCCTCACTACTTTCACTGTTGTCAACTTTTCCCTCTACATTTTCTTATTCTTCTTAAAAGCACTCACATGTAGCCTGACAAGAAAACATGGTCCTACTCCATCCACTCTTTGTAGTCACAGGTCCTTTTTAATCCTAAATCAGCTTTATCTTTGATCCAATTTCCTTATGTTCCCCAGGCACTTGATGAAACTATTCCAGAGAGACCTGAGTGTAGTCTAATTGCTTAAAAAAGGAAGCAAGTCGGTGGGACTGTCCCTGGAACATTCAAATCTCAAGTTGGGGAATTCAGAACTGACCTCTGACATGCAGTGCCTCAAAGGACAATTACCCAAAATTGGGGCTGTGAGGCAACTCCAGAGCATGCTTAGGTGGGTTACAAATGGCACTGGAAAACACTGAGAAAGAAAAAGTCCTTGCCACAAAGCACTCGGCATCATTTCCACTAGAGAGATTTAACTGAAAAGGATGATTTCAACACTGGCTGCCCTAACAAATTAGTCTCCAACTGCTACCTCTGCCAAATGCATCTCTCCACCCCCTAATGCAGAGGTGCTTTTAAATTAAAACATAAGGGGAAAGTGCAGAAAAGAGAGTCATTTATAGCACTTGGGCCACTTGAAACAACTTTTCACCAAAGGTCCTAATCAAATTATCAAGCTCTTGAAGTCAGTGCTTTATGACAGAAATAAAGGCTCCACTAAAGTATTCGGGTCTCTTGGCATTTCCACGTCTCTGGGCAGAGCGCGCACTGCAGCATACCCATTCACACTGGCTGCATGAAAGAGAACAGATCACAAAGGGCAGATTACAAGGGAGAACGACTCCACTCCAGTGGGGGAAGGGACAGGCGTGAATGGATTGTAAATAATGTTGCTAAGAAAGGAGCAGAAATATGGCAACCTCAAATAATCCTCTTGCCAGGAATTCTTCCCAAGAGGACTGTTCTTTCTGAACTCTGCTTTCAAGTATGTGAGAAATATGAAAAACTTATTGAATATCTGGGGGACACTCCTTCCCTGCCTAACTTGTTGCTTTTTGCAAACATTTGTAAAAGGGCTTTAAAAAAATCCAAATATTTTATTGAAAAAGATGGAATGATAGGGAAAAAGAGGAGGTACAGAATGTTATAACAGTTGATCACCTTGGCTATGAGTATAACACCCTTTTTTTGTCTTTCATAAAACAGCTTGTCTTAAGTAAAACCGAGTGGTCTGAGTCATCAGTTCAGTTCCTGAAGGACGCCCTTTTTATGCTCCTGCAACCCTGTTCAAGGTGCAGACTTTTGACCCGAGGATTATCATCCTCTCTAACACATGCATACACACAACACTTAGGGAAAGTACCTTTTGGAAAAAGGATGCTGTTGCTTTTGAGCATTAACACAACCATCCAACTGTTTACGCCACCTCTGTGATCTTGCTGTCACTGTTTCTGACTACAGATACCACACAATGAATGACATGCTGGCTGACACTTCTACTTTGCTAACAGCCATAAGGACTTCTCTCTGCTATCCTCAGAGAGCACGGTGTTACCCAAATGATGCTGACAGAGTACAGCAATAAATCACCCTGGCCGATTTATTTGACCTCACTATCTAGGTGATGCACATCATTTTGTAAAATTTCACTGCCCTTTCTTCCTCTTACACCATCATTCACTTGAACTGTTTCTATACCTCAGGTATACATGTGAGAAGAAAAGAGAGAGCCAAAACCAAAATCCACCAGTCTCTAGCTACTTTTGATTTAATCCTCTATCTGTTAGGGAAAAGAACACCTTAGAATTTTAGCAATTTACCTTTATAAGGATAGCCTTCCTATTTGTTTTACTATCTGTAGTTCAAGCATCAAACACACTCAGTCTTTACACAAGTATCTCTATAGTCTCAATTTGGTCTAGGTCACCGTTTTCCTAAATGAAACATATGGGCTATTACCAAAATGCTAAAAGACAATTAAAAAAACAAAACTATGCCGTTAACCACTCCAATCCAATTTTTACAAAAACACAAAAAGAGAATAAAAGGAACCTGGTAAAACTCAAATTAGAGGAGCTGCCTGGTTTTTGTTGTGTTGTTTCTGTTTTGTCTTTTAAAATAGAAATTTCTGTGTAGGAATCCCAACAGGGAGCATCATCTTCCCAGTCCAACAAACAAGAGCAACTCTGCAAGGTTCAACGAAATGACAAAACCATCTGCTGAAAAGTGCTACACTGAGCCAGTCACAATCCTTATTGCTATTTTCCACGAGTTTTATATCCTTTTTATATCAGCTTATTCTGGGTGGGGGAGGGCAGAATACCTGAAGACCAGAACATGGAAATAAGAAAAACCTCACATTTTGAACACAGCCTTACAGCTTCCTTCATTATACATTCTTTTAATAAGGAATGAGTGATTAATTACCCAGGAATGCCAATGTTTTCAGTGAGTCTGCAACACACATTTATTTTTTAGAGAGAAACAGTATCTGCTCCACCTGCACGCCAGGGCTGTCAACTAATAAAACATCAGAAGTGACATGCAAAAACGAAAGCAGAAACAACGAACCTAAAACTGTCTGACAAGAGTTTTCAGAAAAGATCAATTACAGAGAATCAACAGCAATTTGATTAAAGGTTTAAGATCTTTTCATATTTAAAGTCTACAACTTGGGAGCTAAATTTCAACCTCAATTAAAACCATCCGGTCAAGCTCATTATTACACAAGGCATGAAATCTGAACCTCCTGAAAACTAAAGAACTCAACTGACACCTCACTTCCTGCATGAAGACATAAGGTCTGAGACAGGTAAGGTAATATTGAGAACAGCCTCCACATCCACCCAAGAAGAATCAGCTTAGCTCTGCTGGCTACCTTAATAACACAACTGAAAAAAATCATCTTTTCTGGCAGTCAGTCCATAATTAAATTTTTATACACTCAATTTAAGTTACTGAATGACTTCCTAGGGTTACTGTTTGTATTTTGAAGTTGTTCTTCCTCTTGACGCAGTGTTCTGTTTGAAACTTTGCTGTGGAATTGAAGTATCTGACAAAACAGCTTTCAAACACATTCTACAGGAAACACTGCAAACTGCCTGTCATGAAACCTCACTTACCACAAGTAAGATAAAAAACAAACAGTTAAAGCGTGTTACAACGTTCCTCCATTTTTAGAGAGCGACGTAACCAATACTCTCTCTGTTTTGAGATATGGGAACTGTTTGGTGCAAACCTCAGCATTTTGTTGGAGTTAATAACAAACTCGACTCCTGTCTGCATCTGAACTTTGGCCAGATCACTCAAATGACATTTCAGAATGGCTTCTGTGGACAGCTTGCAGCAGCTAATCCCTGTGGCTGCGATTACCCACGCTGATCCCCTAGTTCTGCAGGCTCCCTCCCTCCACTACTTGAGCAGCGGAACCCTCCTGGCCTGCTGGCAGGGCAAGACAAACGCCAGGAGGAAAGAGGCCTGCATAAACTCTTCTCAAATCTGCTTGGTTCTATGTAAGGTTAGCAAAGACCTACCCCACCGTCCACAGGCTCATCCAGAGCTGGGCCCTGAGCCAAGCCAAGCCTCTGAAAACTGCCTCAGAAAACTTACCCAGTGGAGCTTTCAGCTCCTGCGCAGAAGGGCTGCTTTGGAGAGGCGTCTTGCTACCTTCCATTCACAGAATTTGGTTGTGCTTCATTGCACACTTGCTACTGCAGGCTTGCATCATGATTTGGGTCTGCCCACCAACTCCAAATATGCTCCATGTTTGGGCTTATGTAACATTTGCTACTACTGTAAAAAGCACTTGAATTACAAAGGTCCTGGCAGATCAACAGAAAACAGGGGGTGGAGTCTAATTTCATCTAATATGGTCATACAAGGCGTCCTGGCCGGTGTAAATTAATCTTTCTATTTGAAAGGCAACTTGTCAAAACTGGGGAAGATGGAATTTGTAAGCTTAACCTGCTAAAATGCAAATTACTTATACTTTGTGAATTTTTTTCTGAATACCTTTAAACTGACAAAGTTACTACCAGGTATATTACAAAACTTACATGATTTATTTAAAAACCTACATTTTAAATCTCAGTAGACCTAAAGGTCTTAAAGTTAAACATTTCCATAAAATACCTGCAGCATTTTTCCAGGTTTTATTTCCCCTATACTATCTATAGTTGCTAAGCTTTTCAAAAAAAGTTTATTATTCCTAAGCATACTTTTCCTTCCTAAATCTAGTAACAAAAAATCTGAACCCACTTTCTGTGCATATCTGTAAAATATGTATAATTTCATATCCACGTTTGTCCAGTTTGTTGTTTAATCACTGGAGGACTGACTAAAGCTTTCATACTTTTAAATCCAAGAATTTCTCTCACTGAGTGCCCCCTTGAAAATAGTGTCTTCCTGGCCTGTTTCCCTATCATCCCTATCATGCTCCCTCTCTCTGGCTGATCAACAAATCTACTGTCAAATGACACAGAATGGGGTGTAATGGCTCACACCTGTAATCCCAACTACCTGGGAGGGTGAGGCAAGAGTCCAGGAGTTTGAGGCGGCAGTAAGCTATGACTGTGCCACCGCACTCCAGCCCAGGTGACAGAGCTCTAATAAAAACAAAACAACAACAACAAAAAATCCCCACAAGTGACATGGAAAAAACTGCCAAGTGATCTGAGTTTTATGATAATAATGACTTAGATACCTGATAGTTCAAAACGAACTCTTTTAAATGTCAAAAGAAGCAGCAAAAGATTCTTCTACAGAATCCTATCACCCCACACAGAATATTTGGCAAAAGTCATGAATTACATATGTGGAAATGATTTAGCCTGAAAGGGGTGGAGAAGAGTTCTGAGAGAGGCATGAAAACGGCTTCTATTAGACAAAATTCTAAATTGACTCTAAAACAAAAGAACAGTAGCTGCACTGCCCTATTTTCACAAGGATTCAGATCCCAACCCATATCAACAATACTAAGACCCAGGGGGTTTTCTGAAACCCACTTTTTCTCCCCCCCGATTCCTTACAGTAACGTTCATACAATCTAAAACTATGGTAGCCCTTAGAAGACACTAGAAGAACGCAAGGGAAGAGCCATCAGCAAGCCTTAGAAGCACAAGATGAGGACACATCTCCCAAATCTTTTCAAAAGCTCATAAGCGAAAATAAGAATTTTAAGTTAATTCACTGAAGCTTTTCTTAAGCTAGAAAAAAAAAAAATTCCATGGCTGTACAACCTGATTGCCACAGGTCTTAGTATTGTTCATCCTACTTCACCTGCCCTCCCTGCAGGGGTGGCCAAGGAATCTCCTTAATGCCATCAATAGCAGAAAAGAACAGGGGAGGAAGATCTTTCTCGAGCTAAACCTCACTTCCCTATCACTGTACTTGTACGACAGAACACCAGAGTCCTTGCTGGCCTTCCTAGCACAAATGCTTGCCTTTCTAATATTCCCTTTCGTACACAGTGATTGTACCAGTGGTGAAAAATATTATTATGAGAGTCAGCCAATCCAAGACAGTTCTAAGAATCAAGTCGTTCTGCAACCCTGTAGAAAACCAGGGTGAATTTTAGCAAATGTTCTTAAATGCTACAAACAAACGTCTATATTTAAGTTCACAAATAAACAAGAGAAAAACCAATTTTAACTTATTTTTAAGACCTACATCAGAAAAGGGATGAATGAATGGTCGTGTAAGCCAGGAAAATGTAATTTTGTACACCAATAATACAGACAAATACACAGAAACTGAGAACAAAGCTCAGATTAAAATTTTAAACACTCACATGTGCCCCTCTTAATGCCCTGAATAAAATGTTTAAGCAAATGCTGCTTTGTTCTGCTTGTAAAGCATTATCACAATTTTCTTCAAACCATTTCTCGATATTCTATCCAAATAAAGTGTATTTGATATTAAATATCCCGACAACGGCTCAGATGTAAGTGTCTAGGTCTGGGGGCATGGTCGTATTTCTTTTTCCCTAAGAAAAAAATGAAGACTACAGACTAAAAAAATACTACAGACTAAAATAACACCTTAACAGAATAACATCCGTGCCTCACTGCCCGAAAATTATATGTATCAGCTGTGGTTTGGATGGTGCACACATGTCAATTTTACTCTAGTGCACAAAGGGAGTTCTGAACTGTGCATTAGCCTATTCGTAGCAAACAAGCAAACTTGCAGGAGGCTAGGAGGAGCACTCAAAGTTTGGGTTCAGGGGGCAGCCAGCCTGCAGTCTGAGCACTTCTAGCTGTGCAGCCATGGGCAAGAGACTCAGGAGAGCTAAGGACTGATACTGCCTCCTCCCACAAGCCTGGGGTGAGGAGTAAATTTGGGATAACGCAGGCAATGCAATGCCCAGCACTTGTTAAACGTTCAGCAAATGTTAGCTATTATGATTACAACCAAGGAGACACTGGATGGATGATAGAAAAGAAGAGTTAAACAGAAACAGAAAAACTGAGGTTTCTATCATAGAAATTAGTCAAGTCCCCTACAAATCTTGGGATTTCCTCAACTGAATCCTTGAGAAGGCAGCAGAGGTGTCATTCAGTGCTCTGGAGGTCAACAAACAAGCTGCTGGCAGTTATGAAATACTGTGTTCCTGTCACTGGTGAAAGCCAGTTCTCCATTTTACAGGAATACAAGTCTCCACTAACTCCACTTCACTGTCTCAGCAGGCCGGGCGAGTTGTAATTGGCCTTAATTGGCACTTACAGGAGCTTTAACATTCCTTACCTGCTGCCAAGGAGCACTTGAAAGGGGAAAAAAGTATTTTCAAACTTGGAAATACCAAGCAATTCATTCGGCTGTGGGCCTGGAAGCCTGCTATCCAGAATCAGATTAGCTTCACCTAGAAATGTTGCTATGTTATTATCCAGAGCTCATTAGGTACTCACACTGGATTAGGAGAGGTGGGAGATGAAATTTAAATGGGGATAATTCACCTTGCGGGCTAAAACCATGCAGCAGCCTTCCTCTAGCTGATCTTTTGGTCGATGGCCCTCCAGGGCTCAGGCACACTTCATGTGTGTAAGGCAGGCAAATAAAATATATCTTCATGGCCTGATTTACACAGGCTTTGAGTTAACCACACCGTGACCTCAGCCCAGTCATTATTTGAAACACGCAATGAACACTGTTATAAGGTGACCAATCATACCAACTGCAAAGAGGATAGCGTGATCAGAAACAAAACTGGCCATAGTTTTTCCTTGGCCTTGCAATTAATCACACTCAAAATTGTTATCCTTTAGGAGGCCTCACATTTTGCATAGCGGAATCCTAGCATAAGAGAATGAGATTTCTTCCTTAAATTCCATACAGAATGAATAAAAACTTCCCACAGGTGCCAGGGAAACTGCCTATAATTGTTTAAATATTTTTTAAAATAATCACTCGTTTTGAAAGATCCCTTTGTCTCATATTATTAAGCATTACCAGACTCGTGCTTGTTTGAGAAATTTATTTCAAATTAAAATTAATCATACGTGTGTATGTGTGTGTGTGTATGTGTCTAAGGAACATTGTTAAGAGGCTTTAGAAAATTAAACGGAAGCTTAGAAAAATAAATACAACACCTACTCCTTTGGAGATACTCTCATAGCGGCTGGTAGAGATATAAAGTATTATAGCCTTTTTGGAAAGCAATCCAGCAGCAGCTATTAACACTGCAAATAACTATCTTTTGTGACCCAGGAATCCCTTCCTGAGACTCTATCCCACAGAAACTAAACCACCAGTAATTAAGTATGTATGTACCAGAGTGGTTACTGCTGTTTGGTTTACACAGACAAAACGCAAGAAACAAAATCAATGTCCACAGAGGGCCTGGCAGAGGAAGCTACAGCACAGCCACACTTTAGAGCAGTATGCAACCATTAAAAAGAGGGGATTAGTGTTATGCAGGGCTGTGAATGGATTTACATGAGCTATTGTTGAGTAGAAAAGGAACAGAAGTGTGCATAACAGGATCCATTTTTTTTGTAAAACTATCACCAAAAGCCCCTACTAATAAAATACATGATTCTATGTGCCTGGATAGAGTTAGAAGGATGAGAAAAATATACAAGGATGCATACTAAGTTACATACTAAGAATGAAGCATGTATGATTTATAGCGTAGCACGGACTGCTACTTAGAGAAGGCAGGTAAGTTGAAAGAGCCAATAAGAAATAAGAAAAAGGCTGCACTGAAAATAGTTGAGATGATTACATTTGTGTATTTATAAAAAAATACATTATAGGTGCATATATTTCATATATTCATATGCCGATCAAAAAATCTATAAAGAAACAGGTCTAAAAAATTTGTGTTATAAAAATGCACTGTGAAGGTAGCTAAGAAAAATTAAAGAAATACAAAATTCTGGCCAAGTGTGATGGTTCACACCTGTAATCCCAGCACTTCAGGAGGCAGAGGCAGGTGGATTGCTTCGGCCCAAGAGTTTGAGACCAGCCTGGGCAACATGGTGAAACCCTGCCTCTACAAAAAATACAAAAATTAGGTAGGTGTGGTGGTGCGTGCCTGCAGTCCCAGGTACTAGAAGGGCCGAGGTGGAAGGATTGCTTGAGCCCGGGGGGTGGGGGTTACAGTGAACCGAGATTGTGCCACTGCACTCTAGACTGGGCAACAGAGTGAGAATCTGTCTTGAAGAAGAAGAAGAAAAAAAAAGAAATACCAAATTCTGGTATTACATCAAACAAGTGTATCTTGATTATTGTCACTCTCTTAATTTGTTTGGCTAAGCAGACTGAGACTTAAGTAGTGCAACAGACCACAGTGGAATCAACCAGAAAAAGGCCTATTAGCCACTTTGGCAAAATAACATCTTAACTCTCTAAAGCTCACTACAGATCTTCAGTATTAGAAGTTGTAGGCCAGGCATGGTGGTTCACGCCTATAATCCCAGCACTTTGGGAGGCTGAGGCAGGCAGATGACTTGAGGTCAGGAGTTCAAGACCAGCCTGGCCAACACGGCAAAATTCTGTCTACTAAAAATGTAAAAATTAGCTGGGTGTGGTGGCGCATGCCTGTAGTCCCAGTTACTCGGGAGGCTGAGGCATGAGCATCACTTGAACCTGGGAGGTGGAGGCTGCAGTGAGCCGAGACTGCACCACTGCACTCCATCCTGAGCGAGAGAGTGGGACTCTGTCTCAAAAAAACAAAACAGAAGTTCTAACAACTTTTTTAAAAAATATATCAAGCATAAGAGGCAATGAAACAAACTTCATTCCAAAGTATATTTGTGACCTGAAGAGAATACAAACCAAGAACTCTATATTGTGTGATCAGGGGCTATTTGTATTTTATTTTAAATGGAAATAATTATCTTTTCTTCTTCTTTTTTAACATTCAAATGCACAAGATAAAAAGGTATAAAATTACTTTGAAGTAAACCTCAAGAGTGGGATTTCTACACACAAAATGTGGGATGAGGGAAATAGGTAAATTTAGCTATTGGGCCCCTCCCAAACCAGTTTGTTTTATGGACTTGAACTAGTAGATACATCAGAGGAATTATTCAGTCATGGACTAGTAGATACATCAGAGGAATTATTCCAGTCAGGTAGTAGGTACCACAGCATTAAGAAGTGATAAAAACTCCCTCTTCTGGTCATATGTAAGACCACAGCTTACTAGGGTTGAAATCGCAGGTGTGTTTATCTTAGTCAACGTACAAATTAGTCTTGTGAAATGACTGTCAGGAAAAGTACTTTTTAGAAAATATAAATAAAATATGGATTTATATCCTGAAATATCTCCATTAAAGCTGAAGCATGGCGATCCTATAATAGCTAATGATTTCTACATGTAGCAGGCAAGTCAAGAGTGACACTGGTGAATATCAACAATTCATATATATATAGAATAATAATTTCTTGCTTAATTTTTATTAAGCCTTTTTTAAAAAAAATTTCCAACTGTTTTTCCCTCTATTAAGGTAAAATGACAAATAAAAGTTCTATATATTTACAGTATAGTGTAATGTTTTGATACATATATACATTATAAACAATTTATATATATATAAAGATAGATATTGCCAGAAACTCACATTTTCACTGCCTTATTATTGTGGCAACCCATATCAGAACTGCTGAAGTAGTTCATCAAATCACAGTAGTACAAACCTGGAGGGCACTGTGACCAGGTTCCATGTGGAGAATCAATATGCTGAAATACTGACAGACATTCCCAAAGAAGGACGGTCCTTAGAGCACTGTATACAGCAACAAAACACTGAAGATCTAAGCGTCCATCAACAGGAGTCAGGTTAAGTGGAAATACATTAATAAAGTGGAATAACAGGCAGTCCTTAAAAAGACTATAGCAGAACAATATGTATTAACATGAAAAAATATTTTAGATAGATTATTAAGTAAAAAATGTAAATTCACACTGAATCTACTTTTTTTCATGTGAGGGGGAAAAAATATACTGGTAAATATTAGTTTGTCCAGGTTCTAGGAACCCTCCAAGAGTACATGTCAAACTGTACCCCTGAAAAGTAAGATGAAGGAGCTTTGTTCATTCTGATTGCATACTTATCCTCTGGTTGTTTAATTTCTTTTACAATGTATTTTATTTTAATAATTAAAAACAAATTGAAATGTAGCGGTCTTTGTTAGTCAATAAATTTTCACAATTACCCAATGAATACACGAGAAGTCCCAAGAAAGAGCACACAGTTTCTTTTGTTTCCTGGCTTATATGACTAGATTACAGTAACATTAAAAAACCGAAAAGAAAAAATGACCCCCCCCCCCAACTTGGCATCACTGCAATAATTATTTTCTTCTACAATCTTTAGAAAATGCCTAAAGACTTAATATAATACATCAACACTTTTTATTCAGGTCAGTGCACCTCATTAAAAATAAATGCCCATATACAAACTGAAAGAACAACCTCCCGATCCATAAGCTCAAGTAAATTCATCCAGCTGCTTGAGCCAAAAACCCCATGAGTCATTCCTCCTCCCTTCCTTTCCCAGTCCATCAGCAAGCCCTGCTGGCTTTATACTTCCGATGCAGATTTTAATTCTGTTCACACTTCTCTGCCCCTGCTGCTACAATCCTAATCTAAGCTTTCTCTCCTGATCCAGCTCTCACCTTAACTAGTATAAAACAGCTCACTAACTGGTCTCACTGGTTCCACATTTGCCCCCTGTGTTCCGTACAGCAACCATGTGATCGAAACACTTCCTGGCCAAAATCCTCCAGTGACTTCCCATTGCCTGCACCATCCAATCCTGATTCTTCTCATGGCTTGCAGGGCCCAGTGTCATCTGGTCCTGGACTCACTTTCTCCAGTTTCAACTTGGACCCCTTTCCTCCTTGCACACTGTCCTTCGGCCTCCTCACTGGCCTTTCTGCCAAGACCACTTCCATCTAAGGAACTCCGCACTTGCTATTTCCTCTATGTGAAGCACTTGTCCTCTACATCTTCAAATGGGCTGGCTCTCTTTCGTCACTGAGTTTAAACATCAACTCCAGAGACAGGCTTCCTTTAACTAGCCTTACCTAAAGTAGTCTGCCCCAGTCATTTTCTCTCACATTATTCCTAACATTTATCACTACCTGAAACAATCTGATTTCACAATTTCATTTTTCTCTCTCCTCCTTAATGCAATATATTGTATTAAGTTGGAATATACGGTGCATGAAATCACAGACGCTGTTTTTCTACCTCAGTGGAGGGCAATGCTTAGCATATATTAGGCACACAGTACATTTTGTTAAATGCATGAATAATACCATTGCTAGTTTAATTCGTTTCTAAAGCAGCCCCAAAGGCACAGACATTCATAAAAGCACAGATATCAGTAAGAGGAAAAATAAGTACATTTTATAACTAGAAATTAAAATGTTGCTCCTACAAATGACATAACTTTATTTTAAAGATATCTGCTTATAATACAACTAAAGAAAAAAGAAATTTATATTATCTGAGAGAGAATAAACCTTTATCTAATGCTACTTAAGTTATCTGAAAAATTTAATTAGCATTCTTTCACTTGTAGCAGAGAAAAAAATGAATACACTGTATGTCACGCTATCACTCTCTAATATTAATAACAATAAATGACAAGTGAAAGAAAAAACATTTTCTTTCTTTATCCAAAAATGGTTACTTAATGACAAGAAGTTTAGGGCAAAAGGCCAACCTGGAATTTCCTTCCAGAGTTAAACTAATGTCCACCTTGACATCATTCATGTTTTCATGTGTCTGTTTTGGTTAGCTCCCATCCCTGGCTCATCCCCCGACTGCTGGAGAAAGACCTGGTACAAGTCTTCCAAGCAAAAGAGTGAGGTAATTTTTTTTGCTCTGCAACAAGTTTCAGTCTTTATACTGACTGCAGAAATAAACATGTCAGCCAATTCTCTAAAGAAGCTACAAAATGTTATGAGTCTCATACAAAAAGAGGAGGAGTTTGGCTTTAGATAGTTACGATGATTTAGAATTAAATAAAGTAGAACAGGCAGAAGAGAAATCCAATGACTATGCTAAATCAATTATCTACGTGCCATCATTATATCTTTGAATTACTAAATGTTCTGAGGTAACAGGTTTACAATACTGATCCAGCTTCTCAAAGCAAACTTAAAATTCTACTTCAGCTAGAACATCTGTCACTAATGATAGTTTTGTGACACAGGCGATTCATATTGTCTCCGAATTTTTTTTTTAACTCAATACATCCTTATCATGCAAAATAAATCAATGTTATTAGGTAGAAAAGATGGTCTGGTTGGTATATTCTATCTGTGTGAATGAAATTTAATTTACGAGTTTGATCTGTAAACTACCCATAAAATCCATTCAGTGGATTAAGAACAGGAAATAAGATAATACATGCAAAAATTCTCTGTAAATCACCAGGTACTATTAAGTTATCATAGTAAGTAGACTTAAATTTAGCATACTTAAGAGAAAAAAAATTCTCTTTATCAAAAACAGTTTTGAGCTAAATAAAATGACATGTTAAAAACTATCTGAACCTGCTACTTTCCAGGTCTAAGTTAATCAGAGAGCAAAAGCCGAGGGAAGTGTTCTGTATTAAATGGTAAAACCTCTGCTTTGTGATGCAAGATAATTACACGACGGCAAGTGCTGGTCTGGACTATGAGAAATGTTGTCAACAATGAGAAGCAGCATTTTTGCCAGAGCCAGCCCATCGGATCTCAGAGTAAAAATTCATTTTTCTTATAGTACTAACATTTTTCTCTTATAGTACTAACATCCTTTGAAACCAATTACTCGGCTCAAAAAAGTATGAGTCAGTTCTCATACGAATATATGAGTAATTTGCTCATCCTGATGAAAATGGTATTTTAGAAAATATAATTTATACTAGCATCTAAAAGAAGCCAAGCCACCTCAGTGCATATCAAGGAACATTAAGTCCAAGCAATGTGTGTAGCTGTTAATTTTACAGGATTTGTAATATGTGCAAGGAGAGAAAGCTGTAAGATCACAGGAGTGTTTCTACTAAAACTACATTCATAAAGTCATGAAAAAGCCAAATTTTGACACTTCTGTTTGTGAACAGTCTGAGAGAAAGGCAGATGTTTTACACGGAAGCCTCACCAACAGACTCACATACCATTCACAGTGATCAGTAGTGGCTCAATATATAAACACATCGATAGATGACAAAGGGTATTTGTCTTACGTGGTCTTTCTACAGATCAACATGAGATTCTAAAATTCTGTTTTCAAGGTCTGTTATTTCCTAGGGCTAAGGCTGCCCTCAGTAAATAGCTCTTTAAACATATGATTTAACAAAATTCAAGAACTTGAGCTGGTATTTCCCAACAGTATGGAGTAGGTATCACTCTCTAATATTAATAACATCAAATGACAAGTGAAAACTTACTCCCTTTCCAATCTCTTTCCATTTTCCTGATAATATCACACTACTGTGTGGACAACACTTGCCTAAAATGTGCTAGTCTCCATTTTAACAGAGAGCAAGCCTCAGGCTCAGAGCCAGCACTGGCAAAAGCATCAACATAAAATTAAATAATCTTCTTTTCACAGCATTCATTTTCACATTTACTATTTCTTATAGCAGACAACACTAGTTTCCCCCTTTATTGTTCTACTAAGATTTTCCTTGTAAATTGATTTATTTAAATAAAAGTGGTCTGATTTAAAGAAAAATACTAGGTGGAATTAAGTCAGCAGATGATAAAGCCAGCACTTGATTAAGGTTGGGAAAAGGTGGCTGCTCCAACCTGCTCAGACTCAAGCTGAGCCCAAAGGTGAACAAGTGGATCAGCCTAACTAATCTGAAGCAAATACTTCAACAGCCAACATCTGAGTAGGGTTTCAATTAATCACAGAGATTCTAAATGTGGTACTTGTCCAAGCTGAATAAACATCATTCATCTATTTCTCCTAGGTAAGATCACCCCTGTGTCTGCATAAAAGAGAAACATTAAGGTATTCTTCATAAGCAAACTCAGTGAAGCTGCAGAGCACAAAATAGCAATCCCTGGGAAGCTCTCAGTATACAGCCTCAAAAGCACCCCACAAGTCATCTGCTAACCCTGTGCTAATCCCACCATTCAGATCCAGAGTAAACGCATGTAAGTAGTAGTACACAGTTTATGCTATTCAGTAGCCAGTACAGGACCAACACACTTATCGCTAAACTAACTGAAGAACTTAAGATTCCCACCTCAAAAGAATGGGGCTTCTGACCTTAGGAACGTCACCATCTCAACGCTGCCTCCTACTCAGTTTTTTGGCAATTAATGTGACATCTGCAGCACACAATACACATAGTTTAAAAAGTAGGGTCCTCCCTTCCTGCCATTCTGGTTGGCTCAACTCATCTCTGAGCACCAATCTCTGTCAGTCACTATATGTCTGCCACTGTATGTACCAAGCAGCAGCTCCACCAGAGTGGACTGTATCTGCATCTGTGAAAGCAATGCATCCCAGCCAGCCAGTGTGTCAGAATCAGCCCAGGGAGCTGTTTAGAACGCAGATTCCTGGGTTCTATCCCTGGAAATTCCCATTCAGAGCATCTGGAGTGGGCCTTGGGAAGCTGCTCACTTAGAAAGCTCCTCTTTGATTCAGATGCACAGCAGGTTTGGGATCCACTGATTCGAATTATATTTTTAAATCTGAAATTAGCAGTAAGAAACACCTTACTCTTTTTTTTTTTTTTTTTCTTGAGACGGAGTCTCGCTCTGTCACCCAGGCTCGAGTGCAGTGGCGTGATCTGGGCTCACCTTCAGGGTTTCAAGCTCCACCTTCAGGGTTCACGCCATTCTCCTGCCTCAGCCTCCCAAGTGGGAGCGCACACTACCACGCCCGGCTTATTTTTTGTATTTTTAGTAGAGATGGGGTTTCACACCTTACTCTTAAAAATACTAAGTAACTGAAGAGAAATATGAGGCACACTGGAGTATTTTAAAACATTAAAACAACATCAAGAAATCATGGTATTACTATGTAGTTTCCAAGAAAGCAAACTATGGTATGAGAACAATCAGACTGAAAAACTGGAAATGCCAAAACGGCAGCAAGATCATTCACCATCATTGCTCAAATGGAAATCCTGGTTAATTGTTAACTCCTAAAACTGCAGCTTGGCTAGCAAAAAAGTACAGGGCTTCTTAACTACTCTAATAAGCTGCTCACCAATTCAGAATAATTTTACCACCAACATTGACTGATTTTACAAGACTTGCTGCCACTGTAGCATGTTTTCTTGTCCTGGTAGCAGTGGTTTTAACGGAACTGCCTGCTGGAGTTTGTAGGAACTATTCATTTGTTCATTAAAGTCACAGATGGATATCAGCAATACATGAATTCACAGAAGACTGCCGACACATTTTCACCAATATCACTGAAAGAAAGAACCATCCCTCTTTTGGCGGTAAATAGACTACAACAGTCACTCTGAAAGATTCTGAATTTGAAAACTGTTTTTGTTAACTGTGGAAAACGATAATGCAACAACTGGCTTTCTAAAAATTTCAACAAAAAAGAAAATGTTCCAAAAATAATCTTTCCTGTCACAACCGTTGTCCCCAAAAGATAGAAGAGACTGTGGCAGCACTGGGAAAGGTTGTTGGTCCTGGGAACCCTGCCCACCTCTCCTTCCCTCCAAGTAAGTGGGGTGTCACTCCAGGGCCACATGATGCCTCCTTCTACTTCACGCAGTTACTCTCCCAAACCCCCATCCACCACTAAACCTCTTATCGATTCCACCAGCAGCCACCTCCTCCACTGCTGATTCAAAGAGGACATTCCTTTCACATTTCCCAGCAGAATCCCTCTCTCAGAGCACTTGGCCCTCATCTTTCTGCCAGGAACTCTCCTATCTTTAATATTTCCCTTGTCACTAGAGGGACCTCAGACCTCCTACCTAGTGGCTCTGTCAGTCACATCTCCTGCCAAGCCACAGGACACCTTGGAGTATACGAATCTTGAATTCACACTTTCCCATTTACATGTTTGAAGTTACCACCAACCCTCATTCAACAAGCATCTTATTAGGAGATACCGTGCTAGGGACTGAAAGGCAGGAAAGGAGAAAGGCAGAAAAATGTGATTTTAAGATACTTTCCTGGCCGGGCTTGGTGGCTCATGCCTATATTCCCTGTACTTTGGGAAGGCGAGGTGGGCAAATCACTTGAGGTCAGGAGTTCCAGACCAGTCTGGCCAACATGGTGAAACCCCATTTCTAATAAAAATACAAAAATTAGCCGGGCATAGTGGCATGAACCTGTAATCCCAGCTACTCAGGAGGCTGAGGCAGAAGAATTGCTTGAACCCAGGAGGCAGAGGTTGTAGTGAGCCGAGATCGCGCCACTGCACTCCAGCTCGGGTGACAGAGCGAGATTCCATCTCAAAAAAAAAAAAAAAAAAAAAAAAGACACTTTTTCCTACCCATACACTGATATTCTAAGAGGGAAATGAGAAGATTAAAAAAAAAATAAACTTCATATAAATATGCTGTAACCAATGAGTAAATGCTCCTAGAGCAGGTCTTCTTTCTACCTAAGGAATCCACTCTACCCATCAATTCTCTGGGGCACCACTAAGTCACATCACTCTGGTTCTAAAAAATCTGCAACAGGTCCTCACCAACACGTCCAGAGCAGGGAACTCCGATTGGCATTGAGGCCCTATGAGCTAGCCCCAGCCTGCCTTTGCACTCCACTCATCCACAGGTGGGTACATCAGTTCTGGCCAATGGTGACTCGTGCAGCACATCCCAGAGAGCCTGGAATTTCCTGCTCCTGTGCTTGCTCACGTCAACCTTGTTGCCAACCTGGGGCCACAAAATACGGTTGTTCAGTGCACAAACTGTGCAGCCATATGCGGCAGCTCTGCCTATCCCCAGTAAAACACCTCCCATCTTTAGTGGATTACAAGTGATTTTTCCAAAATATTGTCTGTATTGTCCACAAGTCAGAAGCAGGGAAATGACATCTTATCCACCTCTGTACCCACTCTAGTGCCTACCCTAGGGCTTCTCCTAGAAGCAGGAACTCAAAGAATCTTTTTATGGTTAAATAAAGGATTTATTCCTTGAAAAAAATGGTGGAATGTTGCTTATGATGGTGTGATTCTTAACCCAACAACAGTAGTCTCAACAGCAAGATCTGTAAATTCTAACTTTAAAATGTTTCTTGGCTGAGCGAAGTAGCTCACGCCTCTAATCCTAGCACGTTGGGAGGCAGAGGTGGGCGGATCACTTGAGGTCAGGAGTTCGAGACCAGCCTGGCCAACATGATGAAACCCTATCTCTACTAAAAATACAAAAATTAGCTGGGCGTGGTGGCGGTTGCCTGTAGTCCCAGCTACAAGGGAGACTGAGGTAAGGGAATTGCTTGAATCTGGGAGGCGGAGGTTGCAGTGAGCCAAGATCTCACCACTGTACTCCAATGTGGGCGATAAGAGTGAGACGCCATCTCAAAAAAACAACAACAACAACAACAACAAAAACGCATCTCAAAGCTATGCAGCCTTCCTAGCTCTACTGCCAGATCTTACTCTCAGTCCAGTGTTACCTCTAGCCTCTGAACTATTCCCCCTACTTCTGCCCTTCTCCCAGAATTTATTCTCAGCAAATCAATCACCGAAATAGGACTGTGTTACTCTCTTACATAAATCCTCCAGTGCTCTCAAGCTGCTTCTTAGCCTGGCCTATGAATATCAGGTTCCTGCTTATAATGCTGGATTCCTCCAGTTTCTACCTCCCTTCTCTAAATACTAAATACTCTTGAGCCACACAGGCCTTCTTCAGGTCTGTGTGCTGGCTGTTCCCTCTGCATCAAACGCTCTTATTCTAGACTGCTGCCTGAGTTGCTCCTTCTCATCACTTAGGACTCAGCTCCAGTGTCACCTCCTAAGATGCTTTCTTTAAACACTCTATCTATAGAAGAACCCCAGTGTTACTCTATCGCAAGCTTGCATTTGTAGCAGTAAGAGCAATGAGGAAAAAACCTATAGTTATTTTTAAAGTGTATCTAGTTAGTTTTGCCTGCCTCTCCAATTAGACTGTAATCTCTGTGGCGGTAAGAATCATACTACATACTCAATGCCTGAAACAAGGTAGGTATTCAAATACTTATGATTTGCTATTGAGCCAAACAGGGCAGAAAACCAAGTTTTAGAATCAGAATCTTATCTTAAACACTTTAAAGGCATTATGACAACGCCAACTAACTGTATTTGGACTCTTCAACAATTAACACCCAATATTTAGAACTATTGAACAGAGAAGTTTCAAAATCACATTTCCTTAAAAAAAAAAAGAAAAAAAAAAGCCCATGCATCCATATTGTGAGTGTAAATAATTTTAAAATCCACTGAATTGACAACCAGGGGCTCCAGAAGGAAACACACTTGTAATTATACTGATGCAACATTTTAAGAGAGATTTTATAAACTATACTTTCTCTAATTTCGATAAAAGCCAAAAAAATTCCTATCACTTTTAATAAAAATTTAAAAATACCCAACATCTGATAGTTATTAACCCATTGAGTAAATTAAAAAGTCTACTTCCTGGTGGGGGAAGGACATGATGCTCTATGCATGCCATCACTGTTCCTTAGTTTAATCTTGCTTTACCTTTTACCTTCTATTAACAATTTTTTAAGTGGTTAAGCACTTACCATAATGTGATTGAAATGCCTGTGGTTTGACAACCTGATTACAGTCGTTACACACCACCAAGTAGAAATCATCATGGGCTGGACAGAAACCAAATATTGGCATGTCTGCAACACAGAAACAGAGCATCACTCACTCATCTGGTTCTGACTGATATAAAACCATTTTGGGAAACAATACTTTCTAAAGGAGTTGCCTTATTGTAAAGCGTACCAGGACAAATGAACTGATGTGGTAGACCACCACTATTAAACAGAAAGAAATCAAACCAGGCTTACAAACACACTTTAAAAAGGGTTAAAGTGTACCAAAAATAATTATGATGAGATGAAACAGACAATCTTTAAAAATGCAAACAATGAATACACTTGCACAATAAAGAAACATGAGATGAACTCTATCAAGAGTTAAGGGAAAGAATCTGCAACCATATAAACTGCTTAGTTCACAAGGCTGTACCATCTAATGCTTTTATTTGTTTAACTGTGCATTCGATTCCAGCTCTCTGGTTCCTGAGTTCTATGGAACAATTAAGAAAGGGAGCAGAGACAGAGGAGTAAAATTGCTGGTTTGCTAGCATGTCATATAAAGAAAATTATTTTCATATATTTTTTCCAAGTCATAGCAACCTCTAGTCCTTTTGCTTACATACTAATGCCACCAGAAAGGCAGAATGAACTTTAGTACAAACAGCATTTCACACATTAATCAGTTTGGTTACCAAAATAGGGAAGGATATGAGCTGTTTGTTTGTTTTAACAGTAAGATAGCAACTTAATTAAATGCAAAAGTAAAACTAAACTATCTGCATATACATGAAAACTGAAAGTAACTTGATATATGGTAAATATGGTTAACTAAAACATCTCAATCATTCAATTAATTATGAAAAACAGTTTGGGGAACAGAGCTAAAAGTTCAGATCCAGAATCTAACTTTTTAAATATTTCAAAATCAGTGGATTTTCAACAGCATTTTACACTATATTCACTATTTAGAATATCTGCAATGAATGGATAATTAGCACACTTCAATTTAAGCAAATGTTTTAGTAGATCAAATACCAAGTTTAAAGGACAAGGGGGAAGATCCAAAAAGCTGATAAGCATCTACTTTCTTTCCTATGAAGATTTCATTTCACACTGTCTCCAGCCCGGGAGATCCTGGTGGTTTTAAAGGGAGAAGAAAATTCCTTAAGGAGATGTCAAGTGATGATAATCTCTAAAATATCAAATTACTGATCTAGTATCCACACATGGCTACGGCTTGAATTTTCTTAAACAGTTTCTATTATACTGAATTGCACAGATAGCTAGCTATAATCTGAAATATACTAGAGTCCAGCACGATTTGGGGATGTACTTGCAGCACCGAGTAGTTTCTACATGCTATTATTTCATTTTATCCTCACAACTACCTAGGTAGACACCATTATATCCCCCCTCTACAGAAGAGAAAACTGACTCACAGAGGGGTAAAGTACTTTGTCTAAGGTCAACAGCTGGAATTCCATTCTGACTTATAATGTAGCTTGGATTTCTTACCTCTCGAAGACTAGAGGAATAATGATATCTAGAGATTCCTTCCAGATTCCAATGTCAATAAATTGGAATGTCAAGGCTGACCATCATTGACGGTATAAACTGATTAGATAAGAAGCTTCCAGTAGACTACAGACTTCTGTGACTATGCTTATTTAATAAAAAATAAGAGCCAAACAATATGCTATTTTCCTTGAAAGCCTGCCCACATTGAGTTAAATATAGTACATGTGGGAGAAGGGGAAAGGTTATATCTATGCAATGATATACATGTAATAAGTCATTTTCCAAGATTACAGTTTCTTGACATTTCGTTCTGAAAAATAAAATTTAAAGTCGTTTACCGTAAGTTCCATATGCTTCTGTGCTAAATGCCTCTGATACATCTAAATTACAGAACTGGTATAACATTCATAATTTACAACTGAAAAGTGTGAGATAGATATCAAATGAACAATTTTATTAATTAAATTAACTCAATTAGTTTTATTATTAGAGAGCAGTTAAAACAGTATTAAATAAACAGTCTTAGTTTAGTTTTAGGTCTCTGCAACGTGCTGCTGGTGGTCTCTGTGATTTCCCTCAGTTCTGAATGTAAAGCAATGTTGCTGAAAATAGATCACATTGCCAGATACCAGATTCTTCTGTGGACTAACCCTCTACCCCTTTAAAAATAAAGCAATTAAGAGAAATAAAAACCTAAACTGATCCTTTCAAATAATAAGGATTCAATCTGTCACATGATGTTTATCATGTACAAAATTATTCTTTTTTGCCCTGGTTCCTTTGATCCTTTTCTGAGACTTACGACTAGTAAAACTAAAAAGGTAGGGATTATCCTGTAAGGAACCAAGAATCTATACTTCTGTAAAAATTTCTGTCTCCTCAATAACTTAAGATCAATTGCAACTGATGATGACTATAATGATAACCAGCTGACATTTACTGAGAGCCTACTATGTGCCAGGCCCTATGCCAAGCAGTTCTTACATGGTTTTTCCCATTTATTTCTAACAATAACCCTACAAAATAATCCCCATTTTACTTATGGAGAAACAAACTTATTTAGTATCATTCAGCAAGAAAGCAGCATAACCAGGACTCTGGTTTGTGTGACCGGAAAACTCGGTTCTTAATTTCTCATGAGCACACTGAATCTCTCTAAAAAGCATGCACACACACATCCACTCTGCGGAAAGAAACATGGTATACTTAAACCTAGTTCATTCTACCCTGTGAAACTGAGCTCCCTGGGCCAGGCGTGGTGGCTCATGCCTGTAATTCCAGCACTTTGGGAGGCTGAGGAAGGCGGGTTACCCGAGGTCAGGAGTTCGAGACCAGCCTGGCCAACATAGTAAACCCTGTCTCTACTAAAATTACAAAAATTAGCTGGGTGTGGTGGCAGGCGCCTGTAACCACAGCTACTCGGGAGGCTGAGGCAGGAGAATCACTTGAACCTGGGAGGTGGAGGTTGCCATGAGCCAAGACTGTGCCACTGCACTCCAGCCTGGGTGAAAGAGTGAGAAAAAGAAAAAGAAAAAGAAATTGAGTTCCTTTTATGAAAACGTAAAGCAACTTTAATTTTAGCTTTGTAAATACTTTCTGATATCCATATTTGGAAGTAAACTAGAGGACACAAAATAATTTAAATAAAATGTCTTCTTCAGAAAAAAAAAAAAAAAAGGAATTCTATATTCTTTTTCTGCACTGGGACATTCCAGGGGCCTTAGCAACAGGAATAGAGTGTGGAATGTTGTGGCAACAGAAAGAAATGAAATGATGTGTGTGTGAGAGACAGTATGTATGTTCCTAAATATTTTAAAGCATAAATTCACAATCAACCCATCTGCAAATTAAAATAGGGATCTCGCTCAAATGCTGTGAAAAGCGTGATTTACTACAGAAAATAAAAATATCAAATTAATAAAAATGAGTTCATTATTCAATTAAAAAGTTTACAAAATACACTTGTAATATACAACTTAGGCCATTAATTATGTACTTGAACATAAAGTTTAAAAATTGTACTCGAATTAATGGATTCTAAACTAATTTGAAAGAATGGATTTTATTGTTGTGTAAGCCCTAAATCTTTCTCAGGATTTAGGTCACCCCTATGTTCCAATTAGCGAGTAGGCCAGCACCCACATCTAGGCCATCATGTACTTTGGAGACCCCAGGCCAGCATACTAGGGAGGATTAGGTTTAAGCACAAGGACACTTGAGCACATGTATATGGAAACTTCCGTCACATGCAGAATGAAGTCCCTCTGCTAGAAACCATACCCCAAACTGTGGTGAATGTATTTACTTTGGTGTTGCTATCTCCATTTTGAGGACTTGTTCAGTAACAAGAAAACCTGAATGGCATTGCAAAGCATTTAACACGCCCAGTACCCTGTGCGTCTCCCTTTTCCCACGCGTGCCAAACTTCTACATGCCACTCACACGTTTCCATCTCCAGCCCAGACTGCTCCCAAGCTCTGTCTAGTTTCACGTACCAGGCTGCCTACTAGACATTACCATCTAGATGTCTTATATACATTTCAAACAGAACAAGCATGTCCAAAACTTCACTCTTGACCCCTCTCTGCTCCTCACCCAACAACCTTCCCCATTTTGGTTAAATAACACTATTCATCCCCCAACAGCTCAAACTAAAAGTCCAAGTGTCATGTCCAACTCTCTTGTCCCTCATCACATTCAGGCCACTAGCAGACCCAGTTAAATTCTACCCTAAAATCTCCATCCACTTCTCTCCACTGCCATGGCTGCCACTATTAGGCCTGCCACCAGCACCCTTTCAATGAACTCTGGAAGAAGTCCCCTAAGTAGTCTACAAACCTTTCCACAAGGCTGCCAGAGGGATTCTTTAAAATTCCCCACCAGATCACATCATTCCCCTGTTTAAAATTCTCCAATGGCTTTCTACTCCTCTTGGAATAAAACTTCAGCCCTTACCCTGGCCCCCAAGGTCCTGCCAGATATACGTGCACTTCCCCCTCATCCTCTGTTCCCTCGTTCCCCACTTCTCTCTCCTTGGCTCACTCTGCTGCAGGCACACTGACCTCCCATCTCTCCTCAGACCCAGAAATCTTCTCCCCAGCCAGGCTCTATGCTTGCACTTCACAAGATGCCTGGTGTATTCTCACACATCAGGTCTCAGCTCAGCTGTCACCTCTTCAAAGGGCTGTTCCTTCCCCCTTCCCAGTTAGTTACTATCACTGGCATTTTAAGCAGAGTAGCTAAGAGTGTGGGTCAGTATCACTCTGAATCGCGGTTCCCTCAAACAAAAGAAACGTGACCTTGGGCAAGTTATACAATCTCTTCAAATATCACTTTTTTTTCAGACACAAGGTTTCTGTCGCCCAGGCTGGAGTGCAGTGGCACAATCACAGCTCACTGCAGCCTCAATCTCCCAGGCTCAAACGATCCTTCCACCTCAGCCTCCTAAGTAGCTAGGAGTAATCACAGGTGTGCACCACCACACCCAGCTAATTTTGTTTTATTTTTTTTGTAGAGACAGGGGTCACTGCCCAGACTGGTCTCAAACTCCTGGGCTCAAGTGATCCTCTCACCTTGGCCTCCCAAAGTGCTGAGATTACAAGTGTGGGCTACTGCGCCTGGCCAGCATTTTCTTTACATATTAAATCGTGATGATCATAGTACCTACTTCACTGGGTACTTCAAAGGACAGAAAGACTAAGAGAGCTACTACATGCCAAAGTCTTAGAAATGCATCTGGCCCTAGGAAGTGCTCACTCAATGTTTGCCCACAGCCTATGAGATAAAAGTCATGATTGTATTTGTCAGGAAACTAAGGCACACAGGATTGAAATCTCACAAACTAGTGTATAGCATAACCAAGGTTTAAACCTAGGTCTGCTAGACTCATAAGCCCTGGCAATTTCCAGTATTCTCCCAGAATCACCTCCTCTATACCAGTGCCACTCCCACTGCCAGTGCCCAAGGTCAAGGTATGGGGCCTCTACTCACCTGAACAGGTCTCCTAACAAGGCCAGAGATTGTTCCTCTTACAGCCTCCTCCTCCCAGCTGCCTGAGCCCACAAACTTGTAAAGCAATAATACCACTTCTCTACTTGAAGACCCCTGCTGGCTTCAAAGTGAGGGTTGGACTCTGGACCTACTTCTCTGCAACAAGGCACCTACCTAGCATTCTGGTCCCTCCCATCTCTCCAGCCTCAGTCATGTGCTTCTGCCTCAAGTCTCCTGGCATTCTCAAAACCTGTCTTGTTCTCCCACAATTCCTTTTTTTTTTGAGACAGTCTCGCTCTGTTGCCCAGGCTGGAGTGCAGTGGCACAATCTCAGCTCACTGCAAGCTCCAACTCCCAGGCTCACACCATTCTCCTGCCTCAGCCTCCGGAGTAGCTGGGACTACAGGCGCCCACTACCATGCCCGGCCAATGTTCTTTTTATATTTTTAGTAGAGAAGGGGTTTCACTGTGTTAGCCAGGATGGTCTCGATCTCCTGACCTCGTGATCCTCCCGCCTCAGCCTCCCAAAGTACTGGGATTATAGGCGTGAGCCACCGCGCCTGGTCCACAATTCCTCCTTTCAGCCAGAACAGCTCCTACAGCATAGAAAGCTCTTCTCTGCTCTTTCTACAATTCCCACCATTCGACAAGAACTAGCCCCAATGCCCTCTCTGCTAGGCTCCTACTCATACTCTTTATGCCTGCCATTTCAGCCCTTCACTCACTGATTTATGATTTATGAATAAAAATTTACAAATGGAAACCTCAGTGGTCCTGTCTGGACAGCAGACTCTTTGCCTTGCCTAGCACAATACCTGAGAAGTACCCTATCACCATGTGTTTATGAAGTAAATGACTGGCATATGGAACTTTTCTGTAGCTTTCGGTTGCTCTTAGGATAAAAACAATGATCCCCGACCTAGCCCACCAGCCTTGAACAGCTTGGCCCTGCCTCTCTGCATCTGGATTCTCTGGCCTTGGTTTTGCTCCTGAAGCACACCACACTCTCTTGTCGCAGAACCCTGCGTGGTACTCGCTGCTCCTTTTGCCTGGAACTCAGTTCCCCCAGACCTGTACCTGGCTTGTTGCTCTACTTCATTCAGTCTTAGCTGCAATGTCGCTTCCCCAGAGACTTGGCTACGCAGGGCTCCTAGCCAAGCACTATCTCCCATTTGTAATCATTCATCCAGCTGTGCGAGCCTTAACTTCTTCCCACTAGACTACATTCCATATCTATCTTGTTGACTGCTCTGGTGGCAGTGCCTAATGGTGCCTAACCTGGCCGACAGAAAGTAGCAATGAATATGTGCTAAATATTACTTGATGAATAATAATTGAAAGATTAAGTCGTTGTGATGCCACCATAAGTCAGAAGGTTATAATTGTGCCTTTACGTCATTTAGTGACACATGGTCATCATCTGCTGGAATTGGGTATGCCATTCAGTGACAGAGAAGTTCAAGTTTAATAGTCTTCCCTGAAAACATTTTATACCTAGAGGCAGTTTCTAGTAAAACTTCTGTGTTTCAATGTCTGATTCTCAAATCTGCATGTTGGCAAATTCTTTTGTGCTAGTGAATCCAGCACAGTAGCTAAAAGCAGTTCTGCGGTGGGACTACTTGTATTCAAACGTCTACTCTTCCTCTTACTAGCTATGTGGGCATGGTTAAATTATTTAACCTCTCTGAATCTCAGTTGCCTTGTGTGTAAAATACAGTTAACAGGACCTGTGTTTCACAATACTATTGTGAAGACTAAATGATCCATGGAGAGCACTTAGTACTACTGATAATAATCACTCAATAAATGTTAGCTCAAGAAAACAAAAACACAGGTCGGGTGCGGTGGCTCATGCCTGTAATCCCAGCACTTTGGGAGGCCAAGGCGGGCAGATCACTTAAGATCAGGTGTCTGAGACCACCCTGGCCAACATGGTGAAACTCCATCTCTACTAAAATTACAAAAATTAGTTGGGTTTGGTGGTATACACTTGTAATTGCAGTTACCTGGGAAGTTGAGGCAGGAGGATTGCTTGAACCTGGGAGGCAAAGGTTGCAGTGAGCTGAGACTGCGCCACTGCACTTCAGCCTGGGTGACAGAGCGAGATTGTCTCAAAAAAAAAACCAAAAAAACAAAATAAAACAAAAAACAAAAAAAGAATAACTCACAAAATTGATTCACATTAGAAATGTTTGTCTCAAGTTCCCCGGCTCATACTAATTCACAGAAGTCTGGTCTACAGTAATCCCCGCTTATTCATCGTTTTGCTTTCTGAGGTGTCAGTTACCTGTGGTCTGAAAATATTAAAATGAAAATTCCAGAAATAACTTCTAAGTTTTAAACTGCAAGCCATTCTGAATAGCAGGATGAAATCTCACACCATCCCACTCCATCCTGCCCAGGACGTGAATCATCCCTTTGTCCCGTATATCCACACTGTCTACACTACCTGTCCATTAGTCACTTAGTAGTTATCAGATCAACTCCTGCTATTGTAGTACTTGTGTTCAAGTAATACTTATTACTTAATAACGGCCCCAAAGTCCAAGAATAAAAATGCTGGCATATTGTTATAATTATTCTATTTTATTAATTAATTATTGTTGTTAATCTCTTCTGTGTCTGACTTATAAGCTAAGCTTTATCATAGCTATGTACATACAGGAAAAAACAGTATATATAGGGTTCAGTACTACCCTCAGTTTCAGGCATCTACTGGGGATCTTGGAAAGTATCCCCCACAGATATGGGGGAACAACTATATATACCAATTAGCAGCTGACTATTTCACAACGTGAGCTTAACTCTCAAGTGTTCTTGTGCTCCTACTGCTGGCCACACACTCCTCCCTGCAGGCCATGCAAGGGACAGGTAGGGGAGGCATGCTGAGGCTCCAGCAGCAGAGGGCCAATTCTGCAAGCCAAGGGCAACCTACGACTTTCAGCAAGGAAACCACGTGATCCAGAAGGTAACTCTGCCATGAATGTGTATTGACCTAGGTAAGGAAGGCAGCCCCCAAAGCCTGATGCAATAGAGTGAGACGGGAAGAGACTATACAATGAAAATGAGTGAAACCAGACTGAAGACATGGTCTAGAGTACCCTGCAAAGAGCTCAGGAGACCATGGATGTGACGCTGAGGCAGAGGAAGGAAACCAAAGATGAGTCTGTAGTTTCTTCCTTCTTGATTGCAGCTAATATCAACACATGAAGGGTTAGGCACAGAATAGAAGAACTTAAGTTTGCTCCAGCAATAGATCACAGAGGTTAAAATACAGCCTTTGGAGCCAGACTGGCTATGTTCAAATCCCAGCCCTGCCACTTACTAGCCTATACCTCAATATTCTCATTTCTAAATGGGTAAAGTCAAAGTACCTACCTCACAGGCTACTAGGAGGACTACACAAATATATGTAAAGGCTTCAAATAGTGCCTCCTACACAGTAAGTACTTTGGAAATTCAAGCCATTTTTATCATCTTCTCCACTGTCGTCCTTCGGTCTCTGAGCTGGCCATGCTTACCAGGGCCCACTCTACACTCCCCTTGCTCCCCAGTAACCACAGTGATACTCCTAAATCATAAATGTCATCAGGCCCAATTAATCTCCTCAGTGGTTCTACAATGTAGTCAGAATAATAACAAATACTGGAGGGCCCTGCCTAACATCGGCAACCTCAAGACACACTGCTCTCTTCGAACTCTCCACTTCTGAAATCCTTTACAATCTGAAATCCTTTACAATTATGCCAACCCCACTTCAGGCCCTTTGCTAATTCTGTTCCCTCTGTATGGAATGCTTTACCTGCCTGGTTCTAGGCTTGAGCTCATATTTCATTGGAAAGACTTTCCCTGAACACCCAACTTAAGGCAGGCCCCTGTGGCTTCACACAATTCTCTCTTGTCACTCAGTTATTTCTTATTTGTGTTTTGGCTATCTCCTTCATTAAGATTTAAACTCCATGAGGTCAGGGGCCACATGTGCACAGCACAGTACCTGGCACACAGGTTTTCAACAAAAAAATTTGAGAATGGCCTCTGGAATAAAACTGAGTTCAAATCCCAATCTTATCACTTATTAGGAGTGTGACCCTTGGGCAAGTTACTCTGCTCAGTATACTCACTTGTAAAATAGAGATTATAGCAGCAACCTTAAGGGTAGTTATGAGGATAAAGAGAATTACCACACATAAAACCTTTATAACTGTGTTTGGCATGGAGCATGTGCTATGTATGCAATACTATTACAATCATTTCTATTTTTACTATCAGTGGGATACACTAGCCACTGCTTCAATCTCTACTGGTCTGTAGCCACTACCTCTTGTAACACTATGTATTAAGTACTTAATGGGTGTCAGTTATTGTGGCAGGTATTCTAAATACATCATTCATTCATTTATGCACTGAATAAATACATGAATGGCTACTCTGACTGGGCACTATTCAAGGTATTGGGTAAATATATCAGTGAACAAAAATCACAACCCTACACAAAAGAAAAAAACCCTGCGAAGTGTTAATACATATAACGAAAATAAAACAGTTTACAATTATGGAGTGCCTCCTGTGTTCCAGGTACAATGCTAAGCATTAACTTATTTGACTTCTCAGGGTCAATATCCCTACTTTATAGAAAGCAAGTGAGGCAGCACAGAGAAGCTGCCTGCCTTATGTCACAAAGTCAGTAAGCAGAGGAGCTGGGATGTGAAGGTAGGCTACTCCAAAGTACATGCTCTTTACCATCTTATTAGATGAGCTCCTCCACTGCTCAGTGCCCTTCCTAAATTACTCTCCACCTCTCCCAGGAAATCCCTGCTCTTCTGTCTCATTTCATGAGAAGTCAATCAAGCTGTTCCTATCTGCCAGCAGACTCCTGCGGGTACCTCTGTACTGTCTGCTCTCGCCGCTGCTCAAAGTTTTCCTGAGATGTTAGGACTCTCAGCTCCATTGTTGGATATATTTCTAAGAAACCAGAGAGAAGTAGAAGGCTGGTCTCCACATAACAGGTTTTACTACAGTCAGTTCCAAATTTATTTCAACTGGTGACTCTCAATAATTGGTATCAAAAGTAGCATCAATGATATTTTTAAAGTTTTGAATTGCTGTTAAGTGAGCTTTAGTCTCAACTAGGAAAGGAAAAAAGTAGAATTTTATTTCCACCTTCCATAAGCATATCTCCCAGATTCATATTGTCTACTCCAATAATTAAAGATAACTGGATTTCCCTTTGACCAGAAGATGTCAAACGATGGAACCAACCAGAGACCAATCAGCAAGCTGCTAAATGTATGAGGTCTGGCCCTACGTAAACCAAAGCAGTCAATAAATACTGGATTTAAAGAAAAAAAGTGAGATGTTTCAAGTAAAAAGCAAGCAACAAAAACTACAGCAGCACTCCCCAACCTTTTTGGCACCACGGAACAGTTTCGTGGAAGACAATTTTTCCACGGTACTGGGGCAAGGAGAGAATGGTTTCAGGATGAAACTGTTCCACCGCATATAATCAGGCATTAGTTAGATTCTAGGAGCACACAACCTAGATACCTTGCACGTGCAGTTCACGATAGGGTTCACACTCCTGTGAGAATCTAATGCCACCGCTGATCTGACAAGAGGCAGAGTTCAGGTGGTAATGCTCATTCCTCTCCCTCTCCCAACCCACCCACCCCATAGCCTGGCTCCTAACATGCCAATGACAGACCGGTGCTGATCCACTGCCCAGAAACTGGGGACCCCTGCACCAGAGGACCAAGAAGCTAGAAAGATGAAAATATTCCTAATATTAATTACTCACTAATTACAAATGGCCAATAATTATCATAGTGACCTCTAACAGGTAAGAGTTACAATCTTTACATTGTCATTACTTGTACTGAAATTGAGATAAAATGCTTGGGATAGAATAGAGGAACCTGCATTAGGAATGGCAGGTGGGGCTACAACAATGACCAACATGGCAGTACACATGACAGGTTGTCTCACGGGTTCCTTAAGCTACTCCTCAAAATACTGTCAGCAAATCCTGACCTCTCAAATCAGAAAACAAGCTTTCAATGCCATGTGTCCCAAATCTGGAAGTGCCTACCAAAAACCTTATAAATCTTGTCTGCATCCCTACCATTTGGACAAGCGTGTAGTCTAGAGTAGGATACGGGCTCTAAGAGTCTACCACTTAGCTTGGTTTTGTAATCTCCAGCACTGCACTTAACCTCTAGGCACATCTAGGCACACAGTTTCTACATCTGAAAATGATAGTATCAACTTTAATGGACTGTTGGACTGAACGAGATAATTCACATAAAAAGTTGAGGTCTATATCTGTCTAAACACAGTAAGCAGAGTGTACACATAAGGACTCGATAAAGAACAGTGTTTATTTTGTTACTATTATTATTATTGTGGTTATGGTTATAATCTCATGACTCAGTTAAGAATACCATTCCTTCTTTTGTTCATTGCAACACCACATCTGTCAGGTGTATTGTGTAAATTCCATGGCTCTCATTCAACTTAGAACAAAATTAATTACGAAATGGCATTGGCTACTGACCTGTCTTTACGTTTTCAAATGCTTAATGTAGCATTTATGTCTGCCATAAGGCTCCCAGCCTTGGCTGAGGGTGTGTGTGTGTGTGTGTGTGTGTGTGTGTGTGTGTGTGATGGGGCATGGCCTCAATGCTCCAGCAGCGAGTTTATGACTCTGCTTTAGCCTTCACTTCCTGCTTGTATACAGCCTCCAGGTTAGCAAGAGGTGAGAGATTAGGGCCTTCTCAGGTCCTTTCTGGGCATGTGCACAACTCTATACATCCATGTGGTTTTCTGGATTCCCAGGAGTATGGTGGAACTCTTTAAAGCCCCCAACTGACATTTCATTCCCCAGTGTTTCCTATTTACTTTTTTGGTCAGCCTCTTGTTAGCCCCAGTTGGCATTACCACCTCAAGCAACTGTGACATTGAAGAATCACTGCTGATTTTTTTTTTAACACCCTAGGAATAGGTCACAGAATGAGCTCTGAGCTAGCCCAAATAAAGACAAGTCCTGAGAATGGGGCTTTTCAGGGAGCTACCAGATAAGTCAGTGACAATTCTCTGAAAGTAAGGCTTTGGGGGAGCTCCAAACCCGTTCTGTCCCCTCCAGTGGCTGCTAGACTGCTGGCTTTCACGGCTACCCTAGTTGTGAAGCTGCTGGTTTTCAAAGTTACTGTGGAGCTGGGGAGGAGAGGTTGAAATAGGGCAAGTTAAAACACTATAGAACTCTCTGTACTTACAGATTCAGCCATTTTTCTTGAATATATGCTCATCAGAATTTGCAAGCCTTTAAGGTTAATTTGCAGAATTCTAAACAAGTTGATTTTGACAATTCTTGCCAGTGCTTTAATTGCTTTTATGACAGAGGAGATTTTTGGAGGTCCTTACTCTGACATTCGTTAGTGCTTAATAGAAGCATTTTAATGGAGGATGATATCATCAATTTGTTTATTATTATGTTCAACATTGCTTTGACTACAGTATGGAGAAGGGAGGTGCTTGGTTTGAAAGTGGAAGTGAGGTGGTCAGTCAAGAGCTGTCTGCAGCAGTACAGGGTGAAAGACATGGGGATGGCAGTGAGATGACATAGAAAGGATTCCAAGATATTTAGAAGGAACTGTTGACATAACTTTGTAATAGCCTGGATACAAAGGTGATGAAGAGAAGGATGCCATGCTTCCCATCCTACAGAACAGATGGATGGATAAGAAGTATCTGTCTCTGAGAAAGAATCCTGGAAGAATGCCAGGTCTGAGAATGAAGCCCATATATGTGGGACATCTAAGTTCTAAGGGCCTCTGAGACAGCCAAGATACCAAAGAAGCCATCATCTTGAAGATTCTCCCCTAGTTTCAGGCAAATGTCTTATAAATCAAGTCCTAAAACTTTATTTCTTCCATATGCAAAAAAAAAAAAAATTTAAAAAAATTTAAAAGGCAAGGCACGTACACTAAGTATCAATAATTCAAAGTCACCCAGGAATTTAAAATATGGTTCCAAGAATGATGAGACCCATGCATTAATATCTGAAACTACTCATTGCTTACAATGAAGTGAATTAAAGTTTTCCCCCAAAGGCAGCTTTATTTAAAGAGAAGTTACAATAAAAATAAAGATAAATCTCCTGTGTCTAAAAGATTCTGTCGCACTCATACACATCAATTTAATGCTTTCATTGATGCTTGTGAAAACAATTAAAATCAATCAGACTCCTTCACTTTTCCACTCATCCATAAATATTCATGGTGCCTCACCGCTGACAGCACTTGGTCAGACCAGGTCCTGTAAGTGTGAACTGTCCTTTTGGTTTTAATGCCAACTTCTCTGAACATTGTACCCTGTTAGCTCTGAATGCATTTTCCTTAGGTCTCACTTTACGCATAAAACCCATCTGTACAGCTGCTTTCTCTGGTCTGGAAAGGGGAGGGGAGAGATTTGTAAGGCAACACTGAAGAGGGGAAAAGGGGAGCGTTAACTGCTGGTTAATTACTTCTACTCCTAATCCTTCTTAATATTACAAAGGCTTTTTCTGTTTAAACAGATTAGGTGCAGTTTATTACCACTGGGAAATACTTAAATTCAAGTTTGTTTTGATTGTTAGTTCATTTGCTTATTTCTGTTTCAAAAACTAGAAGACCAAATGGCAATACTTTCACAAGAAAGTATCATGCATTCTCTTATCTCAGTTTTACTTCTTCAGACTTTGCAGTTTCACTATTTGTCCTTCCCAGGGAACCTGGTCAACATACCTGAACAAGGTACTCAAACCTCACTTTACCACAACCATATGCAAACAAATGTGGTTGGCAGCTAACACCCTGACCAGCTACAGTTCAGATTGATGTCTCAACCTAAAACACCTATTTCTTCCCAGATTTGAGTGCTTCTAAAGTAAAAGGTCAGGCAAATGTTTAAAATACAACATAACAACAGCTACCATGTCAAACATTTATTGAGAACTTAATGGACCAAACAGTGTGCTAAGTACTCTACATGCTTTATGTTATGTAATCCTTGCAACCCCGTAGTATAGGTACCATTCTTAACCCCAGTTTACAAATGACGAAACAGGCACCGAAAGATTAAGTAACTTGCCCAAGATCACACAGCTGACAAGAGGTGGGGCTGGTGTTAAAGGTTAAAACTGGTTGACTCCTAGCTGGGCGCAGTGGCTCAAGCCTGTAATCCCAGCACTTTGGGAGGCCGAGGCGGGCGGATCACGAGGTCAGGAGATCGAGACCATCCTGGCTAACACGGTGAAACCCCGTCTCTACTAAAAACACAAAAAATTAGCTGGGCGTGTTGGCGGGCGCCTGTATTCCCAGCTACTTGGGAGGCTGAGGCAGGAGAATGGCGTGAACCCAGGAGGTGGAGGTTGCGGTGAGCCGAGATCGCGCCACTGCACTCCAGCCTGGGGGACAGAGAAAGACTCCGCCTCAAAAAAAAAAAAACTAGTTGACTCCTGATCCCAGTCCCTAACCAGCATGCAATGATAGGTCATTGGTTACAAAGCTTCATTCCTTCCTCCAACACATATTTACTAAGGGTCCTACTATGTTTCATCTCTAGGGAAGAGTAAACAAGTAACTTAAAAATTCAGCTCTTACAGAAGTGACCCAGCTTCTTACACTATAAATATTGTTTACTTTAAGACACTTGTGTATGTAAAACTATTCACATAAGTTACTTTATACATAGTACTACTTAAAATTCACCACTGACCTAATAAACCTCTATTACCCCAAACTGTGGTGTACAAAAAAATTATATTGAAAATGATTTGAGTAGGGGTTAAGTTCCAAATATGTTCAATTGAGGCATAAAGCATTCAAGTATTTTTGAAAAAAACTAATGTGACAATCCACATTTCCTCCCCACATTCAGCACTTAAAGACAAGAAGAAAAAAGAACTTTATGGGCTAATAAATGGAAACTAACAGAAACTATTCTTTTCCCCTACTAAGCCTTTGGTCTATTTTATTTTTGTTAACATATTTCTGTCCTCCCTCACTTTTGAAAAACAGTTGACACACTGCCTTATTTACGTCCGTGCTTATCAGTAATGACATGGCCATATCTCTGCAAACAGCTGGTTAATTAATTTGCACCCCCATCTTCTGGCAGCCTGCCTATGCAACTGAACAGCGAAAATAATTACACTAGGCTAGGCAGGAGCATTTTCACTCTTATTTTTTAGACTTCTTATCATTGAGCTTGTTGCCTTTCTTTAAATGAGTTTCAGTTGTAGAACACTTACAAATTAGATGGTGGTCATTTGAAAAGGACAATGTTTTCATTCTTTACTATAGCTTGAATATTCCACTGGGACTGAAAGGGGCAGACTAGAAAATGGACCAACCAGTCAAAGGTACAAAATACGGGCTGAGTAGAACCATGGATAAAGAAAAATCAAGCTGTATTCACGGGGAGATCATTATCTCTTTCATTATGTTATAATCTGAGGTTAAATCTATCAAAAAATATTTACCTAGTACCTATCACAGGCAGTTCCCCCTACTTTCCTACACAAAACCATATGTGAGAAAGTCAAACAGGAGGTTATTAGGATCCTGTATGCCCCACCTCAAATCACAAAATTTCTACTTAGACCTCACCTTTGGGACTCAGTCTGAAGGGATATATTTCTAGCACTTCAAAAGTAAACACGACAGTCTTTTGACTAGCGTTAAGACCACCTAACATATAACTGAGGTCATAACTTACTGCATGTCTAATGATTTTCCTCTGTCTTGATTTTATAGCAGGTTTCCATTTTAAGGGAGGATTCAGTTGGCTATTTTAAAGTCAGCTAATATAATCCTTGAAAATTTCACAGACACCACACAGAGGCCAACCAGTTAAGTCCTACACAGTAAGTTGTGTCACTGATGTTACCACAGATGGCTGTTTCAACCAGATGAGATAGCTGGCTTGCATTTAGGGGCCTTACTGTATGAAAAAAAAAAAATCCATATAATTAAATACCAGAATCACAGGACAATGTGATGCTTATAGTTTGAGAGACTTGCAGGAATTGAGACTGAATAAGGAAAAAGCGACTAACGTTCCACAATTATTTGTGTGTTTACTATGTTTAAGGTACTTTCTACATGAAAATACGGTAGTGAGCAAAACCTTGCCCTCATGGGACTTGTATCTTAACATCTTAGTTGATTCATACCTCCTACTCCAAGCATATTTCAAAACAATATGCATTGGGCCGGGCGCGGTGGCTCACGCTTGTAATCCCAGCACTTTGGGAGGCCGAGGCGGGCGGATCACGAGGTCAGGAGATCGAGACCATCCTGGCTAACACGGTGAAACCCCGTCTCTACTAAAAATACAAAAAATTAGCCGGGCGTGGTGGCGGGCGCCTGTAGTCCCAGCTACTCGGAGAGGCTGAGGCAGGAGAATGGCGTGAACCCGGGAGGCGGAGCTTGCAGTGAGCCGAGAGTGCGCCACTGCACTCCTGCGGGGGTGGAGGAGCGCTCTTCATTCTCAAAAAAAAAAAAAAAAAAAAAAAACAAACAAACAATATGCATTGAATGACTGGTAAAATTAGCCACACTATTTTTCTTTCTTTACAGCATATAGTACAATTTGCCTAAGCTAACAACACTTAAGATGCAACCCTGCTACATAAGGTTCGACATATCTGCTCATCACCAGCGTCTGGACATTAGTTTGTGCTGTATACTCACTTTTATAATGAGCAAAATGCAGTAAAACGATCAAATAACCACTCAAACTCATTGCTGAAAGGGCAAAACAGTGACTATTGAAAAAAACACTGTTGGTACTAATATCATCATGTGAAAGACTGTACTGTTTGTTGTCCTGAGCTGTATAAAGGTCCAAAACCATATGAAAGGCAGTTTAAGGGCATCATCACAGAACACAGGAAAGTGTAGACTGTTCAAAAGTTTGAAGCAGTATGTTCCAGTCACTGAGCTCACTACTGGGGAAAAAAAAGGCACAGTATTATAGCCTTTGCCCATAAGGAGCTTCCAATTCAGTTGCAAAGCCCAGATATTCACAGAAATATCACATTCCTTAATGTCAAAGCTGCCATCAAGTGTGTGTGAATAGCTTTGGGGGAATAATTTTTTTTTTAATGTACCCTTAAATGTTATAATCGATTCTGATTTCAGAAATACTAAAACAAGAGAAAAGTAGGCATCTTGGAAATAAGATTATACAGAGCAAGGGCTACTCTGGGACTTCATAGGTGCCACTATGCAACACCAGTGAAACTCAAGATAGGGAGACAGTGCTCCCCTTGGTAGCCACCCCAAATAATAATTTAGTTACTGCAGGGCCACAAGAATCTCAATAAGTGATCTCCTCCATAATGTGACTGTTGAGAAAGGAACTAGCACTCTTTCAATAGTGGAAGAGCAGCAGCATCAACACTCATTCATTCATTCATTACCTTTACTAAGCACCTACTATGCAGTAAACACTGAAGAACATTTCTACATACCAGGCACTGTCCTCAGGGCTTTCTATATATAAAAGTTGTGGTTTTAAAGCAGGGACAATTTTGCCCCCAGGAAACACTGGCAATGTTTGCAGACAGTTTTGGTTGTCACAACTAGAATCCAGTGGTAGAGGCCAGAGAGGCTGCTAACACACAGCAAGATTAACTACTGTAATCCTACAATGCACAGAACATTCTCTCACAATAAAGAATTATCTGAGCCCAAATGTCAATAGTGTTGAGACTAAGAAACTCCACATTAATTAAAGCATTCTCATAAGAGCCCTATGGGGGAGACACAATTCAAATCCATGCCCACTTTGAGGAAACTGAAACAAAAAGGTGTTAAATAACTTGCCCAAGGTCTGTGGTAAGTGCGGTAGGGACTCTAACCCAGAAATCTGATGCTGCTGTGCAACAAACATTAAGTTCCTACAAAATTCTTGGTGATTACAGGAACTCAGAGAGGAAGTACTTTAAAAACTGAGTCACTACGACATAATACTCCTCAATTCACTCTCTATTCCTTCAGTTCCCATCTAGAAGTATTCTCTTTCTGCCTCTCACCAAGAACATCTCTTTCCTAGTGCCCTACCCCTATTCAATTTTGATCTCTGGAAAGAAGTAGGATGACTGTATGATTTCTCCACCCATGGCTCAGAGTGGTTCCCATAAGCATAAACAAAAACATCCCCTGCCCCCAAGAACCCTGAAAACCAGCAATTCTATCCCTCTGTGAATCTTCTTCCCAGAAGCGGCAAAACATCAGGACACTGTGCACCAAAGAGGCCAGACTCTATCATAGCCTCCGAGTAGGCAGGAATGAGTAGGCTGTGGGAGGTGGGAGAGGCTGCCAGCTGGCAAGAAGTATGAAAGGACAGGACACAAGGGGGTGGTTTCAGACTTCCCCAGCTCCTGGAGGAATTGTCTTTGGCTTCTCAATATGAATACAGTGTCAGCAATTAGCTGCAAAGGAGTTAGGCCAATTGATGATTCTAAAAACAATAATGAAAATAAGTAGCTTTTTAAGTACAACATTTGTGATTCAACCAACTACACAATTTCCAATCACCACTGTTTTGGAAAACCCAGGGTCATATCTTAAAAATAAATAACCATACTAGCTAATTTCAAAAAAAAAAAAAAACAACAACAGAAAAGAGAAAATCAACTAGCCACTCCCTCCAATAGGTAACGACAGTTATGAAGGATCAACTTGACTACCCATTCAGCAGGATCCACTGCGCACTCCCTTATCGCCCATTAAATGTTATATAACAAACTACTTTGCACAGGTTTCTTTCAATACCTAGTAGAGAGTACCACTTAACTGAGAGGGATACAAGGGACATTACCACAGTCACAGGGATATTTTACTTCCTTTTTTTGCAAAAGAAAAGTAGCTGAAACTATAGTCACTTAACATTGTTTCCTGTTCAACCCCAAAATCTTGTTACAAGATATATACTTCACTCATCACAGACTCTCTTGAGGGAGGCAAAAACAGTTTTTGCCTTTGAGACTGTGGAGGCCAGGGCTTGCGGAGTACACGAAGAAAGTCAACAACAAGGTGGTAAAAACTGCACCTCAGATTTTGTGTGGATTAAAAACCTAATGTCCTAGGTACTTTCAGATTCTCAGATGAAGAACATTATTATAACCAGGAAGCCTACAATTAATTCTTCCTTTAACAGCAACACTGACTACTTTGAAGGTCAGACTGCATTTTAAAATCACAGGGCTGTAAGTTTCTACAGGACAGAAAACTGTAATTTCAACAGCCCAAAACTTGAAGAAAGGGAGACACAGGAAAAAAAGCTAGAGCCTGCCAGTTCCTTAGGGAGAGACCAGAGAGAAAGGAAACATGTCCCGAGCCATAAAACATACTTCTCTGTCATCTAGATAGACCTCTGACACCTGAAACTAGTAGAGGCTTTTTGGAGGGCACTTTGACATTACCTCTTTAGATATACTCTTAAGTTGTCCGAGTTTACTTACAAAACAAGCAAACAAAAGCCTCACTACTGCAAATAAACTTGTAAAAATAACTGTAGGACTGTTGGTAAAAGCAGCAACACTGCCAACAGTCTGTATGTCCATCCATAAAGGTCAAGTTTAAACAAGAATAGCACACCCATAATACCAAAAACTAGGTGGTAGTTGAATAAAATTAGACAGATCTATCTGTGATGACATGTTAACAATCTCCCTATGGCTGAACACAAAACGCAAGCAGCCGACATAAAACTGGCCCAGAGGCCTGTGGAAGCTGCCTGGAAGAACTACTGCCTAAGCCCCGATCTAAGAGATGAGAAGTAACTTTCTTGTTGTTGGGGAAAGGGGTCACGGGAAAGGAGCAGAGGGAAATTGTCTGGGAAAAGGGAAAGTGTACCTACACAGGGACAGCACATAACCTGTGAAAAAGCCAAGGAGTTTAGAGGCTGTGGTGGCCTTGGGCAAACAGAACATTGTCCACCAGCCACATTAAGTAGTTTTACCTTTACCCTAAGGGCAATGGGAATCAATGAAGTCATTTAAGCAAGAACAAGACACTATTATATGAGAGTATTAGAAAGATCACCCTGGCTGCCACCTCAAGTCCTAAAGTCTGTCTCCCATTTGCCCTTAATTTACAAATAACTTCAGTTCCAAAACCTCAGGTAGGACTGAAATTTTTTTGTCTATCTGAAATGATGCATGCCTATGTGGTATCACTATGACAAAAAAATGTTCATCTTCTCAGCCTGGCCTACTTCTGACTCTTAACTTTTAATGCATCCAAAATACTGTACGTTTCTGTAATTAATATTGCAGAAAACACAGCAGTGAATGCATTAAGCAAAACAAAACATTTAGAAACCAAATTAAATTTTTTTTTAATTACCTTGAATATGGGAACCTGCACAAACACCTGCTTTAAGTACAAGTAAAATAATAATGGAAATTTGTGATGATCTTATTAAAAAACACTTTGGATATTCACTGGTGGTGCTAAACACTACTGGGTCATGAGGGCTTTTGAAAATCTATTGGAAGGTATATTTTCTCTCCCTAGAAAACTGTACTCATGTAAATATGGCCAATATTTCGCACATATGGATGAAGTGATGCAAGGACCTCCTACTGCTCAAATAACCCCAGTTTGAGAATCCCTGATTTCAAAGCCCACACCCTCGTCCTTCCTGTGTCTACTTCCAAATTTCAGGCTTCTCTTTCCTTTGACACAGTTTTATCGTCGTTATAACTTACATCTGCCACCCATGTCACCTAAATGACATGGGAGACACTAGAAGAGAGCAGCGTTTAATGTAAACTCTTTTCCTAAAGTAAAAGTTTCAGGGGCAGTGGGGCAATGTAAAGAGGGTATGGGTGAAGACAAAGGAGATCACCTAATACAGAATAAATACAGTCAAGGGTACTAGAAAAAATAAAAAAATAGATGGCAATAATGTTCCTTTTTTCTGAAGAGAAGACAAAAAGGCCATAAGGAAACAGGAACACTGGATCAGACCTGCAGCGGCCTCATTAGCCAGGGGCCTTCAGTTTGCTTTCTGCAGCAAGAGAAAGTCCCTAAGTGTCCTCTACGGCCTCCAGGGGCTCTCCCTGAGCCCCTGACAACCTAGTCAAGACCAGACACACTATAAGCATAGATTCCACACATGGGTATTCACAGCTATTGCCTACAAAACCTTTATCAGAGTTATAATCCAACTTGGGGTAATTAAGCTTCATGCTTTCTCCTCTACTTTTTTTTGGGGGGGGTGGTGCTTACAAGTTATTAACAGCAAGAAGATCAGCACTAGAAACAATAAATCTGCAAACTTCTGCTGTAGGCTGGATGTGGTGGCTCACGCCTGTAATCCCAGCACTTTGGGACACCGGGGCAGGAGGAATGCTTGAGCCCAGAAGTTCAAGATCAGCCTGGAAAACACAGTGAGACCCTCTCTTAAACAAACAAACAAACAAAACTGCTACTGTATATGCCATTAACTCCAGCGTTAAGGGTCTCCCTCTTCTAGATCCTTGTGTCTCACTTCAGTTTTTTTAGCAGTTCTTTGAAACAGCATCATTCTACTCTCCCAATCCACATACGGCAATCAACAGCTATATTTAACAAAATCAATGCACAAGTTCTTATTGTATCTTCACAGAAGTAGCCACCTGTCTAGTGTCCTAAAACTTGGTGTAAAAATTCTTCAGCAGTACATTCGAATCCATTAAAAATTTTGTAAACTCGCTGGGCGCGGTGGCTCACGCCTGTAATCCCAGCACTTTGAGAGGCCAAGGCGGGCGGATCATGAGGTCAGGAGATCAAGACCATCCTGGCTAACACGGTGAAACCCCGTCTCTACTAAACATACAAAAAAATTAGCCGCCTGTGGTGGCGGGCACCTGTAGTCCCAGCTACTCAGGAGGCTGAGGCAGAATGGCGTAAACCCGGGAGGCAGAGCTTGCAATGAGCCAAGATTGCGCCACTGCACTCCAGCCTGGGCGACAGAGCGAGACTCCGTCTCAAAAAAAAAAATTGTAAACTCTGGGATTTGAAAAAGATCAAGTGGCTATTCTTCCACTCTGGACTTCTCTCTTCATTTGACAGTGCCCAGATACACACAGAATTATGGCCAAGGCCTTCCAGGGAAAGCTGTGGAGGGGCTACACACAAAGGGATCCTATTACAAGATATTTTCATCAGGCAAATAAGAATTTGAGTAATGATGCCAAACCAATAGCTTGCAAGGTGTATTCCCTACTCACTCTCCAGTTACCTTCTCACAAAACTGACAGCACTTAAAATTTCCTGGGGATTTGGGAATAAAAATAAAAAACTTATCTTTTAAAATATAAGGAAAATCTGTCTCTGAACAGGGGCTGGTAAATTTTACCAAATCAAGCATTAAAGCCTGACCTCTCAAAGTCCTCAGCACTATTTCAGAACCATTAAAATATATATTAAGACCTATTTTTCATGTTAAAAAAATTATGGCCTATTTAGTCATAACCATTTCAAAACCCTAGATTCCTGCCAAAGACTACTGGGCAGGTAATTCCTAGTTCCTGTGGATGGATAAGGGAGCCTCTCAGTCATCTCTCCACTACTTGTCAGTCAGCTCACTGGCAATACACAGTGTGAACCACTGCATGATGAGCCAAGGACAGGGTTCTGGGACAGGCTCTGCGGTGAGAAACAGCAAGCTGGCCTGGTCTTTGAGCAAACTCCCATCGGCCTTATGCCTACGCTGACACACACAGGTAAGGCCACAGTAATGTAACATAACCAAGTCTAAAGAAAATATCTGATGAAAAGTTCTGTCCTTTGTTGTTGTTTGAACTTATTTCCTTTCTGGGTAGCATTACCACCCAGGCAAGCAGAGATGGGGATGAAAGAATGACAGGTCAGATCAATCTACTTAGTTACTTAATATCAACCAGAGCCTTGCTTAATGGGTACGAGTAAAAATTAACAATCTAATTTTCAAAAGACGGACAGGCCAGGCGCGGTAGCTCACGCCTGTAATCCCAGCACTTTGGGAAGCAGAGGCAGGCGCACCACGAGGTCAGGAGATCGAGACCATCCTGGCCAACATGGTGAAACCCGGTCTCTACTAACAATACAAAAATTAGCTGGGCATGGTGGTGCGTGCCTGTAATCCCAGCTACTCGGGAGGCTGAGACAGGAGAATAGCATGAAACAGGGAGTTGGAGGTTGCAGTGAACCGAGATTGCGCCACTGCACTCCAGCCTGGCGACAGAGCGAGACTCCATCTTAAAAAAAAAAAAAAAAGAAAAGAAAGAGAGAGAGAAAGCTTCCTGGATAATCTTTGGATTACAATGATTTCCATGCATTATTCTAAAATGTTGGATTAGTTGTGTTTATCTTCTCAGACGTAGACATTGCCCTAAGTGGGTAATAAATACACCATTTCCCATTTAGGTTTAATTTCTAAATTGTTTTCACCTGTCTCAACTAACAAACTATTAGGATTTGCTTTCTCAGAGTTAACCATTTCTCCACCATGCATTCTACAAACTATATACCCTATAGAGTTTAGATTAACCCTTATGTGGACTAACATGCACACTCAAGCCTCCCAAAGGTTTTAGGCCCAAGGTCCTGAGACAATCCATTTTCCCCTCTCCACCAGAACTTCACTACTGCTGCTATTACCTAAAACATTAACCAAGCAAATTTCCTGATTTTAAACTGCTCTCTGGAGTGCGCCTGAGGCTTTACTCATTTACCAATAAATAAAAGCCTATTCCTGTTGTCCCCACAAATGTCAGCTCAACATGCAGAAATAAGCCACTGCTGAATTGATAAATCAGGGAACTATCTGGCTATGGGGTGAGCCAGACCAGGAATCGCAGCTTTGCCACTCATAAGCAGTGAGATTTGGGACAGCGTAACTTTCCTGAGCCTCAGTTTCCTCTTTGAAACGGGGAAACTGCTTCAGACTACCGTGGTAAGGACTAAGTGAGGCAGTGTCCATGTAAAGCTCTTTACTCAGTGCCCGACACACAGTAAGTGCTCAAAGAATGAGAGCTATTATTATTACTACTACTTTCTACCAGGTATTGTCTAAGATGTTTAATTTTTTAAGTTACCCATTACTTTTCAAAAATATCTTAGCACTCAAATAAAATGGGTATGCAACCACATAGCTATAAGGATTTGTCATGTGTTCATAATTCTTGATTGCCATCTATCTAAAATCCTATATATAAGTAGCTTTTTTTTGTTTGTTTTTGAGAAAGGGTCTCGCTCTGTCACCCAGGCTGGTGCAGTGGCATGAAGACAGCTCAATGCAGCTTCAACCTCCTGGGCTCAAGTGATTCTCCCACATCAGCCTCCCAAAATGCTAGGATTACAGGCGTGAGCCACTGTGCTTAGCCTTCAGTAGCTGCTTTTACTTTAGAATTACTAGTGAAGAAAAAAAGAGGATCTTTGTGAAATTTCTACAAAGACTACCCAGCACTGATGAATAAAAAAATTAATTGTTGTATTTGTTACCCTAGTGTAACTACAACTAAAATGAGAAGAATATGATTCATGAATAGATTATAAACTCACATAACACAGATTATTTTCAGCAACAGCCACCAGCTTTTAAGAAAACATCTACCAAACAACAACATCTTTTGAAGAAATAGCCATCGCAGCTGCCAGTTAACAATGAAAAGCTCACCAGACATGGGGCTAAGATAAGAGGAACAGAAAGTGTAGCATTTAAAATCTACAGCAGACACCAAGTCTGTCTCCAGTACAGTAGTTCATCAGAGTGGAAAGAAAAAGGCCTAGAAACAGAAATAAAGGGAAGGGAGAAAATAAATATCCTATTCAGAGGCTGAAAAAAAGCACAGAGTTTATCTTGGGAAAGAAAACCCTGGTGATGTAACAGAGGGATTCAACCATACTATCATTTATTTGTATATACCAGCTATTCCAAAACCATTTCTCTCTCCACAGCATATTGTTAATCAACCAAAAAAGAATACCAGGACGTTGGAACCAAAGACGAACCACACTCTATCACCAACAGGGGAGTGTTATGCAGTGAATGTTATCTCCCTCCTTCAACAAGAATTATTATTAGTGGGTGGTCAATACTGTTTTCCCCCTCAGGATCAACTGTGCAAATTAGCCAAGACCTATGTAAACACTTGTCATGATAATTCCTTCTGCCTGGCATTTATACCCCAAATCTAACAATAACAGCATCTTTCAGCAAGAGTGATGGCTTGGTTTATGTTGACACCAGACAGCAATGGATACCTTTTGATAATGGCTATAAAGCAGTATAGAGAGTGATGTGGAAGACTCAAAAAGGTGACTCCTACCAGAAATACATTTGACCCAGCAATCCCATTACTAGGTATATACCCAAAGGATTATAAACCATTCTACTACAAAGGCACATGCACATGTATGTTTACTGTAACACTATTTACAATAGCAAAGACTTGGAACCAACCCAAATGCCATGAATGATAGACTGCATAAAGAAAATGCGGCACATACACACCATGGAATACTATGCAGCCATAAAAAGAATGAGTTCACGTCCTTTGCAGGGACATGGATGAAGCTGGAAGCCATCATTCTCAGCAAACTAACACAGGAACAGAAAATCAAACACCGCATGTTCTCACCCATAAGTAGGAGTTGAACAATCAGAACACATGGACACAGGGAGGGGAACATCACACATTGCAGCCTGTTGGGCATTGTGGGGCAAGGGGAGGGAGAGCATTAGGACAAATCATAAAAAAAAGGTGACACTTAAGTCTAGCCGGTTTAGAAGAAACCATCAGGGAAGAGGTGTGGGACAGCAGGAGAAGCAGTAGCCCAGTCAGTGGGAACAGCATATGCAAGGACTGAGAAGTGGGAAAAAGCCCAAGTGGAGCCTGTGGGCAACAGTAAAGGATTTGGATTTTCAGTGAGCTACAAGGCCCTGTATGATCTGCCTGCCCAACTCACTCATAACCCTTCAGCATCTGACCTTTTCCATTGCACTCTCTCCACACCGGCCTCTCCAGCCACTCCGCCCCCTGCTGTTCTTCAAAATACCAGGTCTTCTCCAACCAGAGACTTCAGATTTGCTGTTCCTTCTGTGTGAAAGCTCATCCACAATATGCACATGACTGAAGCTCTCACATCCTACAAGTCATGACTCAGAAAATCCCTTCTCACCCCATTTAAAATTGTATTTCCCATACTTTACCTTTTTCCAAAACACTCCTTACCACCTGCCATATACTTTTCTTTAACTCGTTGTTGTTGCCTGTCTCTTCCACTAAAATAAACCTTTAGAGGGCAGTTCTGTTTGCTGTTGTTTTTCTGAAAATGAGAACAATACCTAGCACAAAGTAGATGCTCAATAAATATGTGTTGTATGAATGAACAAAGGCAAGCAAATAGAAACCATTAAAGGGTTTTACCAGGGAGAAACAATTCATTTTGATTCATTTGAGTGTATAAGTACATTTTAAAATTCTACTTCCTCCATTTATCATTACCTAGAAACTTGGGGATTTCACATTAAGGTGGTGGCTACATGCCCAAATGGCCCTTAACTTTAGCTACCACCAATTCATTTCTACAATGCTACCATAGTGATCTTTCAAACACATCCACTCCCATCTCCTCCACTACCTACCTGCCAAGGCTGCAACAAGTTCCAGGCTCCCACACACCGATGCCCCAGCCTCACAAGCTGCTTCCACACCAGACTAGTTAACTCTCTAACTCTCCTCCTTCACCTCTTCCAGGAAGCCTTCCTTTCCTGATCTCTACTTCTTCACCCCAGTGCTCTGACAGGATTCCACCTCAAGTTGCTGAGATTTCTGATTTTCTGGGCACACACTCCCACTATCCAGGCCTTGCTAGGGAGTTTAGATTCTCTTCTAAGGGTGCTGGGAAGCCTCTGAAGCAGCAGTCCCCAATCTTTATGACACAGAGACCAGTTTCGTGGAAGACAATTTTTCCACTGACCAGGATTGGGGGGGGGGGGGTCGGGGGAACCTCAGATCATCAGGCATAGGAGTCTCATAAGGAGTATGCAACCTAGATCCCATGCATGGACAGTTCACAACAGAGTTTGTGCTCCTATGAAAATCTAATGCCACTGATCTGACAGGAGGTGGAACTCAGGCAGTAATGCTCAGTCCCCCACCCCCACTTATCTCCTGCTGTGTGGCCTGGTTCCTAATAGGCCATATGTGGGTACTGATCCACAGCCGAGAAGTTGGGGATCCCTACTATGAAGGATGCATAAATGTCTGTTGTTACTTAGCTGTATCCCTGTATCCTTGCCTGTATACTTAAAAAGGAAGACAAAACTCTTCCTCTTACTGTCAACAGATGATCTCCCAACTTCCCTCTGCCTTCACAGAAATGACAAGAACGAACTAACCATCTTATTCCACAATTCTACATCCCTACCTGCAGCTGAATCCACATGCTTTTCCTCTCATCAGAATGTGATAAAGTCTCTGATTCCATCCAAAACCAGCCTGTCCATGTGGACTCTTAGTTGCATCTCCTTTTTCCAACTCAAGGCACTACACTTGTGATTATCAATTTTTTTCACATGTGACCAATTATCCCTTACTCTTGGATCATTCCTAGGGGCAGACAAACATTCCCTAATACTATCCAAATAAAATAAAACAAACCTCCTCATCATTCCCTTGGATCCTTTACCCCATGTCTTCATCCTGCTACTGCCTCATTTCTCCCATTCCGTTTCAAAGCGAAACCCTTTAAAAAGCTGTCCATACTTGCCCTCTCCACTTCTTCAGCTCGGGCTATCACTTCCCCATACAATGAGGGATCTGCCTCCCCAACTCTCCAGATTAAGGTCATTAATGACCTTCACACTTTCAAAGCCAGAGATCGATTCTCTGGCCTGACTTTACTTCACAGCAGCATGTAACACAGACCATCACTCCTCACTTAAAGCATGTTCTTCTCTCCTCCCATATTCACCACCACCCCACTAATCTGGTTTCCTTACTGCCTCACCGCACAGTCCTCCTCACCCACCCACCACCTCACTGTGGAGGGACCCAAGGCTCAGCCCTTGGCCCTAATGGATTCTTTATTGACACTCCTATCTTAGGAAACAAACCTAGGTCCCACGACTTTCCATGTCCTCTGTATGTTGAGGATACAGACTGACCCAGTCTCCACCCCAGGCTGCTCCACCATGCTCCAGATTGTGTATTCAATTGCTGACACCACAGCTGCACATGAATGCCCAGTAAGTACGTCAAAAGCAGTGTGGCCAAAATCAGAGCTGCTGACCCTTAGCCTCCCACATTCTCCAGCATTCCTCAGTTCACTAAGTGGTACCATTCAGTTGCTCAAGCCCCAAATCCCAATTCTTCTATTTCTCCCTCATCCACATCCAATTTTTCATCAAATCATGTAAACTCCACCTCCAAACATATCCTGAACAGGATAACCTCTCTGCATTACCACTGCCATTAGCAAAGTCTAAGCCACTATCACCTCTAACCTGGTCAGCCAGTCCTTCCACATATTAGCCAGTGATCTTCACACGAATTAGATCATTCCCTTGCTGAAGCTACCCCTAACCACCAACTATCCTCCCAACTTTCATTACACTTAAATCCTAATTCCTTTCCTTGGCCTCTGCAATCTAACCTTGTCAGCATTATTTCCCTACATTCCTCCCCCTTCCCTTCTCAGAGTGCCCCTTCCAGATGATCTGATGGCTGCTTCTTTCTTTTTTACTTTTTGAGACAGGGTCTTGCTCTGTTGCCCAGGCTGGAGTCCAGTATATGCAATCACAGCTCACTGCAGCCTCGACCTGCTGGGCACAAGTGATCCTCCCACCTCAGCCTCCTGAGTAGCTGGGATTACAGGTCACCATACCCAGCTAATTTTTTTTGTAGAGATGGGGTCTCACTATGTTGCCAAGCTGGTCTCGAACTCCTAAGTTCAAGTGATCCTCCCGCCTCAGCCTCCCAAAGTGCTAGGATTACAGGTGTGAGCCACCACGTCCAGCCTGTGGCTGCTTCTTTCTCCGCATTCTGGTCTCAGCTCAAATGTTAAATGCTTAGAAAAGTTTTCCTTGATCATGTTAGTTAGAATCCCCCTAACCCCAACTCATTAGCCTACTTTGACTTCACAGCATTCAACAGTCCTTGGAAATATTCGTGTATTTACTGTGTCTCACTTCCCTAGAGGGCTGGGGCTCCATTTGATTTGTGTCACTCTATCCCTAACACCCATCAGAAAACCTAGCACTTAAATATCTGCTGACCAATTGCCTGACTTGGGAGTTAGGACTGTGCTTTCTCACCTTCTGCGGAGTTCTATCCTCAGACTATCTAGCCTAGCATGAGGCCCAGAGAACATGGGATAAAAGCTACATGAGTGAAGTTAAGGCAAAACAGTCAGAGGATTCTCAAGGCAGTAATCACAAAATAAACAAAATAACACTGAGGCCTACTAAAGGACACAGCCTGAAACTGGTCAGAAAGTGAAATGACCAGGTTGGCAAGTTTCAGTTTTGTTTACCAGTAACTGCCCAAAGTAGTTACATAGGTGTCCTTGATCAAGTGTGATTTGCCCTAAGCCAAATCCTGTAACTGAAAATACAAAATTGGCCCAGAGTGGGATTACACAGAATGATGGCTTCTGTGTTCCATACTTCTATTATTAGTAAAATCTTTACAGTGAGCATGTATTAACTTCTGTAATAATTTTTTCCATTAAAACCAATCTTTCTATATAGTTTCCAAAAAGAACAAGGTAATTTAAATGAAGAACTGCTAAGTTAAAGTGGAAATTTCCAAGAACTGAAAAGCCAATTTTCTAAATTCCCTCTACAGGCAAAAAACCCCCACAACTATCACCACACATTAAAAATATCATGTAAGTAGTATCCTCATTTATCTTTCTGATCCACTCCCCACCTTCATGATGACTTTATTCCGTTGCCTATAATTAACCTTTTTTTGCCCAGAAAAAAGGCGGTTTGAAATTCATTACAAGCAGCAGCATAAAGAAGCACAAACTACAGGCTTCCAGAAGATGAGCAAGTACAACTCTGCACAAGCAGGAAAAAGTAAATACCCACATCATGCTTCTCTCTGCAAATCAAAGAGGTGGCTAAAGGAGGAACTAAGAAATGTCACCTCCCACTTCCCATTTTTACTAGAGTCCAAGAAGGCATGAAACTGGGGTTTGGGCATGATTGCTCATGCCTGTAATTCCAACACTCTGGGAGGCTGAGGTGGGAGGATTTCTTGAGCTCCAGAGTTGGAGACCAGCTGAACAACATGGTGAAACCCCGTCTCTACAAACAAAATACAAAAATTAGCTGGGCATGGTAGTGTGCACCTGTGGCCCCAGCTACTCAGGAGGCTGAGATGGGAGGACTGCTTGAGACCAGGAAGTGAAGTCAAGGCTGCAGTGAGCCGTGGATCATGCCACTGCACTGTAGCCTGGGCAATACAGCAAGACTCTGTCTCAAAAGAATGAAAAAGAAAAAAAAAGAAAACAAAACAAAAAGAAAAAAACTGCGGTTCATTTGCTACACTCTGTCATCCTGGGCATGCCAGAGTTTCCTCTCACTGCCTACACCTTGCCTGCTAAAGCAAAACTGGCATTTCACTTTCTGCTGCTCTTCTGACAGTCCTGGCTGATGACTTGATTAAAGGAGTGCTTGTGACACTGTGCTTTCATTACTGATAACCTGCATTATATCGTTTAATTCTCCCAACCCCTATTAGTTACTAGCATTATTCTCATTTTACACCTGAGTCAAGTGAGGCTCAGTAAAGCTATGTAGTTTCCTTCAAATTGCTTACCTACTAGAGCTTAGATTTGAGCCCAGGCTTAATTCTAGAACTGGAGTTCCCAGAACTGCCTCTGTGTAAAGCTAACTTCTACAAACTTGCCATATGGAACCTCTTTTCTGCATAACACCAACCAAGAGCACACAGAAACAGGATTCCCTGGAACACACTTTTGGAAATAATGATTTAAAGCTATGGTACTCAAACACCAAAACAGATACTCTTCTCTGTGAAGACCATAGTGAAATGAAAAAAATAATGACAATGTAATATGTCTTTCCTAAAGTGAAACTTTTTCACAATTAAAGGACTGTCCTTTATTCCAAAACAATGTTCTCATACTTTTTTGAGGGTAAGTACATATAAATTGCCAGCAACCGTATGTCTGGAGTCCCCAAATTATTTCTGAAGCTTTCTTGTTTGAAATATTAAGCCTGGGGACCACCGGTTAAAAGCATTACCTTTTTTTCTGTTGCATGACTGGAGTTCAAGATTATGGAAAACATCTGTATAACCTGGGAGGGAAATAGTTTCTGTTTTAAGATTGTGAATCTAATTGATAATGAACTAGTGCTTTTTCCTTGCCATATGCTTACATACAAGACAAAAAAACATTTCATGCTAGCAGGGTCTCTATTACAAACAAGAACAAGAATACTTAATCTAGTTTTACGTTATGAGTGGCTGAAATGCAAAAATCGTTCTTCTTCTGCTCATTTATTATAATCCCTGCTGTACAACATGAATATAAATGTAACCCTCTGCCTTTTTCTCAAAAGTACAGTAACTCCAACTGCTAAGTCTACTAACACGCTTCTTTTTTTCCTTAGAAGTCAAAAAATACTTTAATAATCAGAGGGGCACATTTATTAGAAATACTGCCAGAAAAACTCTCAACATCAATGTGATTAAAAGCAATCTTGCACTGAAATGCTATTTAAATAGTGAAATTTCACTTCTCCCTTTCTAAAGGAATTTTTTTTAATGGCACAAATCCCAGATGATTGTGTTTGCTATCTGCTGCAACCTTAGCTTTCATTTAATCTTTTTTTAAAAAGCCAATTACTTCTAATGCAAACTGCACATACTTCCCCTCCCCCTCAAAGAAAAAATTTTATAAAAGAAGAACTAAATACAACACACCGACTGTTGTAAGGCACAGCAAGGAAAAGGCTCTGATATTTTTACTTAAAAAAAAATGGCTTTTGGTAAAGGTCAGTATTTCTAGACAAGGATAAGAAAAACAAAGGTTAGGGTGACCTGCTCAAGCTCATGAAAAGCCATGCACATTCTGGAAAGTGCTCGGAACAGCAGAATGGTTAAGCATGTGAGCTGTGGAGTAGTTAGACAGATCTAGGTTATAGGGCCTCTTACATGCTCTGTGATCTTAGCGAGCTACCTCACTTTGCTGAGTCGTAGTTTCCTCATCGGTAAAATGAAAATAATGGTGATACCTAAATCATAGGATTGTGATTCATAAATACCTCATACTTCGCTCCTGAGATTAGAGTATACAAGAACCAATCAAAACTGTAAATTGGACACAGCTTGGGAACCCCATCCTACTGTGCACGTGGAAACATGCGCACGGTCTCCATGAATTGTGAAACATGAGGGTTCAGAAATTCAGCATGGATTGTGCCAGGTGTTACCTTCCAGTAAGCACAAAATTGTAAAGATATGGGGCCTAAAGAACATTGTCTGCCTTCTTCTCCAATCAAAATGCAGATTTGTTTCCCAGTGAATTCTTCCTATAACTCCTAAGACCTATAACAAGGCTTCAGCTTCTTTAAACCAGCTCAGGGGCAGCGATTCTGGAGAATTTGAATGGAAATTCCATGAAAGTTCTGGAGTCTTTCTCCTGCATATTTACATACCATGAGGGGCTTAATAGAACTCAGGCACCATTCTCATGGTCCATGGCTCTTGGAAGCTGGGGCAATAACAGCTCTATTCGTGCTCTGTATGTGAACTGCTCCCAAACAGGTGTATGCCATAAAAAGGTTACACACCGGGGACTGTTGTGGGGTGGGGGTAGGGGGGAGGGATAGCATTAGGAGATACACCTAATGCTAAATGACAAGTTAATGGGTGCAGCACACCAACATGGCACACGTATACATATGTAACAAACCTGCACGTTGTGCACATGTACCCTAAAACTTAAAGTACATTAAAAAAAAAAGTGACAGTGAATGATAAAAGTGGACAAAGACAGCAACCTTCTTATGTGAAATCTTTCTACTCTCCATTATCTCCTTCTAACTCAACATGTTTCTTTAATATTGAATGAACTCTTGGTTTAAGACTAACAGATTTTATTATTTTGAAGATTCTCCCCTTCAAAATAGTTCAAGAATAATAACATCGCATTCTGCAATTCTGCAGATTGGGTTTCCTTTTATCAACCAAGGAACTCATCAGAACAGTGGTCAGCAAACTTTTCCTGTAAAGAACCAGATAGTAAATGTTTTGGGCTTGGTGGGTCATATGGTCTCTCTTGTGTGTAGTCAACTCTGCTGTTCATTGTATGCAGCAAGCAGCCATAGACAAGTAAATGAATGCCCGTGGCTATGTTTCAATAAAATTTAGTTATGGACACTGACATTGACGTGTCATATAATTTTCACATGTCATGAAATCTTTTGAGTTTTTATTCCAACCAATGCAATGCAAAAACCATGCAGGCAAGATTTGGCCCACACGCCGCAATTGGGGAAAAGTCCCCACTACAGGAGGGTCTTTCTGGGTCTCTGGGGGTTCGTGCACCTATGGGTTAGTGAAGAGCTTACAGGGAAGGAGTCACGCGCAGGAGCTGTCAGCAAGGACACTGCCCACTGTCACGGCCACGCTGATTCTCATCTATGGAGGTGTTTCTTAAGTGTGGCCAATCTGCAACCAAATCACCTGAGTGCTCCTTACGTGTGCATTAATGTTCAACAAGCACAAGGTGATGCTGAGGCAGGGAACTTGGATTTTACCGATTCCTGTCTGAGGCTTGGTTTATATCTCCACGTAAGATATAAGCAGACTGCAAGTACTGTCATCTGCAGAACATTTACACACCCACAGAGAAGATCAGGAATGGTAGCCTGACTTGCCTCAAAAGAAAGGTGCAGAACACAAAAAGCCTCCATTCTGCAGGAAATAAGTTGAAGTCCATGTGAGCAGAAAATAAAAACCAAAAGAAATGATATGCTTCAAAATAATTCACTGTGAGGAGTAGGGCAGAGGTGAAGCAAGATTGGGTCATGACTCATTATTTGTTGAAACTGTGTGATGGATACAAGGAGGATCATTAAAATATTTTCTCTACTTTGTATGTTTCAAATCGTCCATAAGAAACAGTTGAGGAGAAAAGCAGACAAAAGAAACCCTAGAGAAAAATAGAAATGCTCTCTACTTCAGGGAGAGGATATTATACCTACAGTGCAGTTCCTTTAATAGTAAAATACTTCACAAACACCTATTTGTTTTCCATTAATTAACGATGAACCATTTTTTTCCCCTAGGAAAGAAAAAAGGTGGTACTCTGTTGACTCAGTCTGTGTTTACTGAGGCTATCCAACTCCCCAGCAAGCTTGTTTTGGTTTTTTTTTTTTTTTTTTTTTTTGAACTCTAGTTGCCTACAGGTGCTAACCACGCACTTTTGCATCTTGCCCCAGGCTCAATCATGTTCAGGTTAATTATGACAACGAAATCACCTGTCATCAAGTGTGGACATCACATTGGGTTGCTATTCTACTTCTTTGCCTAAATATCAAAGATAAGAGAGGTGATGTCCTGTCTGTACCCTTTCTGGAAAGTGTAAATGGAGCACTATATTAAAGACAGAGCAACGAAAAGTGCTGAAAGCTTCTGGCCTCCCCTGGGGCCATACAGCAACACCCCCTAAACACACAAACACACAGAATACTATCTTCTTTTGGAGTCACAATACAATGAAAAATTGGTCATTTGAACCACACGCTAGAGTGACTCAATTCAATCTTCCTAGTAGCTCTACTTATTCACTTTTGGGGCAAATATTTACTGAGCACAATGGTGTGCAGGAGCTGAATATGCCTTCATCAACAACACTCCTGCCTTCAGGAAACTTACTCTCTAAACAAGGAGCCATCACATAATGCAGAGTTTCAAATGCTGACGTGTAGAGTGCAGAAAGAAAAAGTACAGAGTACTTTGATACCATACAACAGTTAGAGAAGTTATGGACAGCTTCCCAAAGATGTCATTTTTCCCAATACCCTTGTTGACTCCTACAATGACACCATATAGGTTTTAAAATCTGCTGTGCAACTAAGGCATTTAAAGTTTTTATTTTTTTAAGGGTCTCTAAATGTTCAGGCACTAATATAGAAACCCTAATCAGTTATTAGTACCAATTAATTCAATCTAAACATAATTTTGTTAAGTTTCACAAATCCAAAATTTGTGGAAGTCCGGAATTTCACAAATCACCTTGGGGAAAAAACAGTAATTTGTCTTTTGAGTTTAATCATTTCAAAAACATCAACCGGGCGCAGTGGCTCATACCTGTCATCCCAATACTTTGGGAGGCCGAGGTGGGTGGATCACTTCAGGTCAGGAGTTCGAGACCAGCCTGGCCAACATGGTGAAACCCCATCTCTACTAAAAATACAAAAAGTAGCCAGGTGTGGTGGCAGGTGCCTGTAATCCCAGCTACTTGGGAGGCTGAGGTAAGAGGATCGCTTGAACCCAGGAGGTGGAAGTTGCGGTGAGCCGAGATCACGCCTGTACCATTGCACTCCAGCCTGGGTGACACAGCGAGACTCCATCTCAACAACAACAACAACAAAAAGTCAAAATGTATTACCAATTTCTTCCCACCAAAATTAATCATGCTAACAACTAATATTACAAATTACAGAACAAGAATAAGGCAATACAAGAATGCAAACAAAACTAGGTTGACCTCTGAGCAATAACCAAATTTTGTCTTAACATTTGCCTACCTGTGCTAAATGGCAGAAGAGGGATGATACACTACCTAAACCACAAATAATTGCCCTCCATCTAAATCAAGAGTTCCAACCTTCTGCCACAACATTAACCCTTGGGTAGTCTTGCCTTGGGTAGGTTTACTACCTAAACCACAAATAATTTCCCTCCATCTAAATCAAGAGTTCCAACCTTCTGCCACAGCACTAACCCCTGGGTAGTCTTGCCTGATAGGAGTTGGTCAAAGTAATGTGTTACAAGAAGAAAAAGTGAAAAGAAAAAACAGGCAGAGAGCCTAGCTCAGCAGTTTTGAATTTTAGGGGTGGGGACATGTAAATGATCCTTTTGAGAATCCAAAGGAAGCTGTGAACACCTACCCTAGAAAACTGACATATTATTTTGCATACAATTTCAGGGGAACTACAACCCCCTGAAGCCTTTTCAAAGGTCACAGATTAAAAATTCCCGTACCTAGAAATATAGAATTAAGAAGTCAGGTTATCAGCAGTCGAAAGTTAAAAGGAGTTAGTGTGTACTGAGTCACTCACATGTTACCTAATTTAATTTCAACTCCTACAATAACCTTGGGAAGTAGGTAGTATTATCTTCCAAAGAGGCAAAGTATATTCAGAAAGATGAAATAACTAATGCAAGGTTAAGCAGCTTTCTCTCACATCCAGGCTTTCTAACCCCTAGGTCCAAAATTGCACATTGGAGAATTCAAGTCAAGCGCATATTCCCAGAGATATTTCAAGATGAGGAGTTTCTGGCGGGGGTGGTCGCTCATGCCTGTAATCCCAGCACTTTGGGGAGGCCGAGGCGGGTGGATCACCTAGCGGTCAGGAGCTTGAGACCAGACTAACATGGTGAATGAAACTCCATCTCTACAAAAAATACAAAAATTAGCCAGGTGTGGTGGTGCATGCCTGTAATCCCACCTACTAGGGAGGATGAGGCCAGAGAATCACTTGAACCCAGGAAGCAGAGGGTGCAGTGAGCCGAGAACTCGCCACTGCACTCCAGCCTGGGCAACAGAGTCAGACTCCGTCTCAAAAAAAAAAAAAGAGTCGTTTCTGACTTCCAGTGATTCATTCACATGATCAATTTATCTACATGTTTCTTCAATTTAACAAGAGGAATCAGTATGGATTTAATTTCAAAACATCTTTTCTTGGTAGCTGATAATTTTAACCAGACAATGAATAATAGTCTAATAAGTTTTGATAATATTAAATGTATTTTCATTTCTGAAGCGGCCTACAATGGTGTGTTAGGAGAACATAAAGGTCCACTGAGTGAGTGCTGGACATCCTCAAACTTGGATTTTAAAATATCCCCAGATAATCCACAAAGTCACAAACAAATGAAGAACCGACTGAATTTAAAACTTCAGTCTCAACTCAGACAGGTGTAAGTTCCAAGTGGCCTGGTAGCTACAGCATCCTCTAAATGGTTAGAGCAGCTTTAAAAGGGGGAGGAGGGGAACCCTTAAAAAACACTAACAAGGGCCAGGCGCGGTGGCTCACACCTGTAATCCCAGCACTTTGGGAGGCCGAGGCAGGTGGATCACGAGGTCAGGAGATTGAGACCATCCTGGCCAACGTGGTGAAACCTCCTCTCTACTAAAACACAAAAAATTAGCTGGGCGTGGTGGCCCGCCGCCTGTAGTCCCAGCTACTCGGGAGGCTGAGGCAGGAGAATCGCTTGAACCCGGGAGGTGGAGGTTGCACTGAGGAGGCGGAGGTTGCACTGAGCCAAGATCGCACCACTGCACTCCAGCCTGGCTACAGAGCGAGACTCTGTCTCAAAAAACAAAACAAAACAAAACAAAACACTAACAAGATCCATGTCCCTTTTGTACCTCAAGTAGGTAGTTTAACGTCTTAGATCTTCATGGAAAACACGCTGATAAAAGCATCCCAACAGAAAATAATACATATAGCAAAAATTAGGTACAGTCCCCTTAATTTGGTTGGGTCCCTGTTCAGCTCAAGGCACCCAGTGAAACATTAATACTTAACTCATCCTTTACAGCAGAATTATTGATAATTACAACCTTGTTTTCACACAGATTTAGAAACCTTTTATGAGATATGTATCCACACCCAGAGAAAGAAAACTAAGAACAAGAGTAGGTCAGGTCCTCTAAAGCTCTACTCCAACTGCTTACTATGAGAGTTGCCACCTAGTGATTTTAATTTTTTAAGCCCAGGCAGGCTGCCAATTCAGCACTAAAACCGGACTAGCAACTGATTTTTCCTATTGCAACATCATCAACAAGTCCTGTGCTTTCCCTTGCTTTCCTTTACCCTCAAATAGCAATTCTCATTTTAAAAATCAACTTATTTGTTCTATAATCTGTTCCAATTGGAAGCTCTCATCGGGCTGTCACTGGTATTACTCTTCCTCCGAGTGCCAAGAGGCTAACGAGCGGCCAATTCAAAAAAACCGAAACAGAATTAAGTGAAGAAAAAGCAGGTGTGAAAAGCAAGAAGGAAATGTGAAGACAGTAACAATGGGCAAACTTTGGACTTAAAAATGTTCCAGTTGCCAAAGTTCTACCTACTTTTGGGCCAGAGACAAAAATTCTGCAAAATAAATGGCTACGAGTGAGAAATAAAATTGCATTCGGGGACTCTAAACTCAGTATTCCGGGTCAAACCTCACTCACAGCCTTGTCCTAACTCACTGAAAGAATAACTTGAAACTGAACCCGAAGTTCACTGGACTTCACAAGTCCTTTCTGACCACGGTGTGCCCAGGCCTAGTGCAGGTATTAGACAGCAAAAGCTGACTACTCAAAGAAAAAGAAAATCTCAAGAAAAAGTCTGACAGTTTCCAGATACCTGGCCTGATTTTCATTTGGAGGCATACCCTATTTCCCTAGTGTATCTTTTTACCAAACAGTTTAAAACTAACAAATAATTAGACCCTGATTTCACCAGCTACGGGCAGTAAAGGCTTGTTTGACCAAATAAAATTCTCTCTTGCTTTCCCCCGTGATCTTGGCAGCTCGCAAAAAAACTGACCAAATTGCACTCCAAGTTATGATGATCTTTTTGTAGCATCCTCAACTTGTACCTTAAATCCTACATAAATAAGACTGCATAGGTAAAGCATCATCTTTAAGTTCAAAATTCGTTTCGATTGCCAACAGAAAATGTCCCCTAAGCATTCGTGGGAAGGTTTCAAAGCTGAGAATTCCTTCCTCTACTCGTGTTTCTCCGTAAGGAGGTCAGAAATGCAGAGATCTAGGTTAAACTTCCCGCCGGTTCCCAGCGCTCATCACCAATGCTACTGCTCCTGCCTGGTCACAGAAGGATTCCGGACACTCCTTATTACAGGAGGCCCCCAAACCAAACTTTCCAAGCGCTCTGCCCCCTCCCTCCCTCCCTCAGGCAGCATCTTCGCAGGCACGGGGAGTCGGTATGGTGGGCTGAAGTTCCCGGCCCCAGTGAACTGTCAAGGAAACTTCCCAGGGGTTTGCACAAACTCCATCAGGGGGGCTGGACTCACCTTCCCGACAGAGCCCCATGACTTCGCGGTTTTTCCCAAACTCCTTGAAACTTTCGTCCAATTCTGTCCCTAGGAGATATACACACACAGGAGGAGGGGAGAGGCAGGTCAGTGGCCGGGAGTGTGACGCACACTCACGCACGCACGGGGTAGGTGTGGGCACCTCCGCGTTCCGCAACCCAGCAAACGACAGCATCTCTGCCCCTCGAGGGGGCGGGTCACAGGAGGGGGGCAGGGGGGAGGGGAGGAGAGAGGAGGGGGTCGCGAGGGGGTGAAGGGAGGAGGAGGGCGTGGACACTCACCGTCCTTCCCAGGAAGTTTGGAAGCCTCAACCCACAGATTCCACGACTGTCCCAGCATCACTTCAGGACTGGGCAGAGGCCTGCGCTCCCCGACCGTCGCCATTGCGGCAGCCGAGGTGGAGGCGGCGCCGGGCCCGCCGTCCTCTGGCCGTGGGCGCCGTGGCGGCGGTGGCGGCTGCTGCTGCCGCTGGGATTGCGGAGGCTGAGGCTGCTGCTGCTGCTGCCGGCCGGCCGCGGCCGCTGCTCCGCCCGCCGCTGCCGCCGCGCGGCGCGGCTCCCCCCTGACGTCATCCGCGGCCCGCTCCGACATTCTTTCCGCTCCTACAATGTAACAAAAAAAAAGGGGGGAAAGAGTCGCGCGGGGGCCGTTTTTTAAGGAGGCGCCAGGGAGTTCCGGCGGCGTGCGCGGCCCGCGGACCGGGTGGGGCACGCTGACAGCGCCCCCATGGCCGCCCAGCCCCCCAAGCCCGCCTCCTCGAGGCCAACCCCAGCCCCGGGCGCAAAGTCCGCGGCGCGGGCTAGCTTTCGCTTTCGACTCCCGCGGCCGCCCGAGGGAGGGGACGGGCAGCAGGCGGCCCGCCACCGCGGCGCTGGGTCCCCTGTCTACCTCTGCTCAGAGGACCTGGCGCGGAGGCCAGCGCCAGAGCGGCCCCGCTCCAACCCCGCGCCCCACCATGGCAGCCCGCGCGGAAAAGCCCGAGCCGCACCCCAGGACCTCCAGCTGCCCACCCTTCGGCCGCTCGCATCCCCGGGCCCGGCCCGGCTGCCCCGCTCCTTCCTTCCGTCCCCGCGTCCGTCCGAGCGGCGGCACCCGGCCGGCTCCCTTAAGCGGAGGCGCCTCCCGCCGCCTCCTCCCACTTGCCGGTCCCTCCCTCTCAGCTCGCTCCGGCGAAGTTTGCACGTCAAGCCCCCGGACTGGAGCCAGGGCGAAGTCGGAAATGCAGCCACCTATGGAGGAGCCAACCGGCCGGCCCCAGGGCAGCGCGGGAGAGGCTAGTGCAGGGGGCACTTTGCCTTCGGCTTGCGGGGGGCCGCAGAGTTGTCAAAAGCATGAATGGGAAGCCGCCGCAGAGCGGACTCCGGGCGTGCAGGGAACCTTGGGCTACCGGGAAGTGCCGCCCAGGTGTCTGCCCAGGTGTCAGGACGAAGTACCGTGTGCCCGCCACGCCGCCCACATGTGTGCCCCGACCCGCAATTGGAAGTCACATTGTGCGCCCGGGGAACTTGAATTCGTCCAGAGGAGAGACCATGAGATCAGTGTGCGAGGGAATGGAGGAGAGTGAAACAAACCGAGAGGAGCTTTAACCCGTGTACATATTTTAGAGGCACCACCCCAAGTTTCTGGGTTTCCACTGCTCCTGGAAGTGATTCATTCACCCCAAAAATAAAAATCTGATTCATTTTTAACTTAAGTTGTTAGTCCTTCCCTGTTTATGGTTGTCTTTTCTTGGGCAGAACGAGACCCCAGGGATTAGGAGAATATAAGGAATTCCTACAAAACATGTTTAGAAAATACTGGTTTTGGTCAAATTTTGTTCACTAAATTAAGCATTGGCCCACAAAACTTAGCACCCCTCCCCAACATACACAACATTTGCTTAGCGATAGGCTACAGACGGCAAAATAAAAGGCTACTTAATGACCTAAAGTATTAAAAATACTTGAAACAGTAGCAGACCACACCACTTTCAATAAGTGTTGATATTATTACTATTTTCTCAAATTGATGTGAAAATTTGAAGCCTGAGACAAAAACAGTGATTCTCATCAGCATGTTTCACGCATGTTTCACACTGCAGTAGTATCAACTCCTGTAATGTGTGTCAGAGATGCTTGCTCACAAGTGCTTTCTCTGACTAGATGGGGAGGAAGTGGAATTCTTGTTTTTTTTTTTTTGGTTTTTTTTTTACCTCAAACATCTGGTGTGACAGAGGTGGCCAACTTCTTTGTTGGTCCAACTTGCAGAAACACAGAAAAGTTTACGTAAGCATAAAAATTAATAAAGAAATGTTACTGCAACCCAAACATAAGGTGGGACTGGTAGAGAGGGTTTGGGGTTCAAAATTTAAAAGCACACACACACACACACACACACACATTTTTATTTTAGAAAGATTTAGAAATAAGTCTGTAAAATTTTTTCCTGGATTGCATGCAAACAAGTCCAAAAAGTGAAACCATGGTTACTTCCTGTCCTTAACAAAATAACCAAAATAGTAGAAATGATTGGAAAGATTTAATTTTAAAAATCATTTCTACATCTTTAACTTCCTCCATAACTATCAATGAGAAAAATGCACAGGAGTAAAACATATAATTCCCTTGACAGGAATAGAGTTCCCTCCTCACTTTTAACATAGCTTAGATGACCCCTGTGCAGATTTTCAATTTTTCATTCATTCCAAATCACTGCAAAATCTGAATAATTACATGAAAACACCCAACCTCTGTTTTCCTAAAGTACACAATTTATTACTTGGAATTTTCAAATTCTACACTTAAGAAAAACGAAAATTTGGATTTTAACGGCATTTGAAGATACCATTGAAAAGAAAAGCTTGCGGCCACCAAGCCATATAGATAACAAAGGGAGCTTGCTTGTTGAGTACAGCTCTTCAGATCCCTGAAAGTACAGAGTGAGAACAAATATAAGGAGAATGGCAAACATTAAGTATGGTCCTACTGCCTCAAGACATTGCTTGATTTTCCTCTCTTGGATGTGAAACTACTTCAAGATTCACTAATATGACTTCTAGCCAATGGGGATCAATACAGCAATTTAGAGTACTTCAACTTCTTTCCTAATTCCTGCTTGATACCTCTTTTGTTCTTCAAAGTTTTTGATTGGTTTAATAAAACACAACCAGGCTTAAAATGAAAAATATTAAGTATCCTCTTGGCATTATCGTTATTAAGGGAAATTATTACAAATAGCAGTTACCAATTATTGAGTACCTCAATACTCAAAACTAATAGCAAGCTATCAATTATTGAGGAATCTCATAAATAAGCACTATAAACAAGCATCTTCTATCAAACTGAGCAATCCAGCTCAATCCTTTAGGAAACTTACTATCAAACTGAAGAGGATGTGCAGACAAGAGATTGACGGGCATTTCCGGGTATTTCTTCAACCAGTTCTCTTTTGCTGCAGCCAATGCATTTTACCCACTCTTTCTTCACCCATAAAAAAAGTCCTAACTCCTAGAAATGTTCTGATATCCATAGTTGTTAGAAGTTTCCTTAAAGTTGGAATGAGTCATCAAAAAAAGTCACAACAGCAAGCTGACACAGTGCATCTGATATTTGAATTTTGGCAACTTTTAAAAGCGTTCCTTATGCAAAGCACACTGTTTATAAACGAGTACAACAGAAACCCAATACTTAGCTGTATTACCTACAGTCCCACAGTAAAGAACTTGATGACCTCTTACCTAGATAGTCCCCTTTCCATACCACCAAATTATAAAAAGAATATAAATGTGTATAAATTTTGTGTGTGTGTATGTGTGTGTGGAGATGACAAGGTCTCACTATGTTGCCCAGGCTGGTCTCAAACTCCTGAGCTCAAGCAGTCCTCCTGCCTTGGCCTCCAAAAGTGTTGGGATTACAGGCATGAGCCACCACATCAGGCCAATACAATTTATATTCACTTAATATGTTATTTTAATATAGTATTATGCCTGTATAATATCAATCAGTGCTTCTGCCAGTGCATTTCTGATGATGCCTTGTAACTCTGAGGAACTTCACTGTCTACAAACTGAAGTAATAATTCATTTTATATGGCTTGAGTAATGAGTATTCCGTTTATCCAACAATTCCTGATTGCCTGCTACAGACCAGGCACTCTACTAGGCACCAGGGTGAACACAAGATAGTAATTTCACTGAGTATGTGAGAAAAGTAGGAAGTAGGGGAAACAATTCATCGAAACACTCTTGTGGAGAAAAACTGTCACCACCAACTAGATTGTCTATGGCTTAAGAACTGGGCTGTCAGAGGTGAAGTACTGCAAATTCTGTGCATTTCATCCCTTCCAAGGACGTATTTAAAATGTGGTCTTATCTCATCACCCAAATTTAGGGATGTTCTCAGTAGATGCCAAGGGTAACAAGTCTCTCTTTACAAAAAGGATTCTTTGCACTCATTAAACGTTTTGTTCAAAGGCCAAAGGTATCATAATGTACAAAAACAAAACAAAACAAAAAGTTGACCTTTCCTACATTAAATCCAGTTTAATGTAAAAAGGCTAAAACTACCCAAAACATTTCTAAGGTACAAGATCCCACACAACCGTTTTTAATTGGAAAAAACCGCCAGTCCCAATACAACATTTTAATAAACTTGAAAAGCAGTTAAGTACAGTATACTTATCTGTGTAAATTACAGGGTTGGTAACAGAGATTCTCCATTATCAACCCCAAAGGACCGAAGTCATTTGAGTAACAAGAAACTCAGATCCACTAAATTAGGAATGTGTTGGCTTTGGTTTCTTTATATCTTCCTAAAATTGGCTGAGCCTTTGTTCAAATCCTCTCTCACTCCTCTGACTACATCTTTCCCTTTCCCTCTTTCTTCTCCAGAGAGAGCCAGGGCTGTATTCTGCACAAGGGGCATGCCTTCCCTTAACTATGCTCCCTCTAGTGAAATTACCTTATAGCTTGTCATGAATATCAGTATTCCAGTAGAGGGAGAAAAGTGGAAAGAGTAAATTGAATTCATCAGCATAGTGGCTGGAATTGATAGCAATCAAGCGCAAAATTAGGAATAATAAAGACAGTTGCAAGTGTGAGGACTTAAAGATACGACATACATAGCTTTTTAAAAACTTAACCTGTACACATACTCATTCTATAGTAAAATGTATCATTTGCTAAACATCTCAAACCCTTGAATTTTTGGATTGTTTTCTTAATCATATGTTTGCATGTACATATGAACTCTCCCAAAGAAACATTCACCAGTAATAGCAAATTGCTTGAAAAGAGAAGAAAATTTGAAAATACACATATAAAAGGTAATAATAAATTATAACATAAAAGGTAATTAATAATGCCCAGTGTTTCTAGGGATTTAAAACTGGCTTGTAGTTTTATGACGAACTTGATTTGAAATGTTCATTTAAAGTCTTTAGGCTGAAGAGTTTTTTAAAAATAGAAAGTTTTAAGTTATAGAAAAGGAATGGAGGCCAGGCGTGATAGGCTGATGCCTGTAATCCCAGCACTTTGGGGGACCAAGGCTCAGGTGTTGGAGACCAGTCTGGGCAACACAGTGAGGCATTGTCTCTACTGAAAAACAAAAAACAAAAAACAAAAAACAGCCAGGCATGCAGGCATGTGCCTATACTCCCAGCTACTTGGGAGGCTGAGGGGGAGGACTGCTTAAGTTTGGGAGATTGAGGCTGCAGTGAACTGAGATCGTGCCACTGTACTCCAGCCTGGATGACAGAGCAAGACCCTGTTTCAAAAAAAAAAAAAAAAAAAAGACAAGGAATGGAAAAGTTGGACCAATATTCAGCTATAAAAGGAAGTTGACTGTATAGAGTTCTAGTGTACTGCGTCAGCTACCATAAAATGCAGGTTAAACACATTGTTAAACATAATTTCCCATGTACCTTTGTACTGACAATGCTGTAAATATCACCATTTTTGGGGGCTCAGCCATTAAGAGCATGGGTTCTAGGGCCTATCTGCCCAGGCTGAATCCCACTTCTACCACTACGAGCTGTGTAACTCTGGGGAAATCACTTAGCCTCTCTGTGCATGTTTCTACACCTATAAAATGAGTAAAACAAGAGTAACTAGTTTATGAGGAACATTAAGAAATTTACAGCGCAAAAAAGCACACTGTGTCAGCTATTATTATTAGTACCATACTTGTCACATAGTAAGCCCTAATTCTAATCTATGTACACTATACATCAGACCAATCTTGCTGAATTATGGCTTTAGCCATGTTAGTGATTGCTCTAACATTTTTAGGAGCTCCCCACTGACTGATAAAATAAATAAAAACTTCTCTCCTAGCATTCAAGGTCCTCTACGGTCTGCCCTTGCCTCAGCTCCACCACTTCTACACTGTTCAGTTGCCTCCTACAGGTGGTCTATGGTCCAGCCCAAATGACAAATTCAGAACTTCAAACATGCCCCCACCCCAACCCCATCCAACTCCCAGCTCCCAAGCCTTTGCTCATATAGGTCACTCCATCTATAACAGTTTCCCTCCCTTGGCAGAAATCCTGCTGTTCAATCAAAATTCTTCCACAAATTCCATTTCTTTAACAAACTCCTGAACCCTCTCACTAAGCACATGGGAACTCACCCCCACCTCTATATCACAGGACTTCATGGATTCAGAATTAAGAGTATATGCTCTGAAATCAAGGTGACAATGAGACATACGTTTAGTCTCCCAGAGATCAACAGTTTGCATTCCCAACATAAGGGTGTTATTTAGAACCTGGAACCCACTTTCCCACAAACCATAAGACGAGTTGTAACCATGTCTCCAAATTGGTCAGCAAAATGCCTTTGGGGTGAAACCTAGGACTAACAATGCAGGTGTGTTAGTATAAGAGGGAAGGAACAACACAAACGCTTCTTCCTCCTTTCCTCAGCCAAGGTCCAGCTCTAAGCAAAGCCACAGATCCAGCAAACATGGCACCCTTGATTTTCCCACGTTCTGTCTTTGCACCGTGATCCAGTAGCCTACCTGGGTTTGTACTGCTTCTCAAAAGACAGACTGTTCCACAAAAACTTGCACTCCCTTTCCACCTCCAAAGTAAAGCTCTCCTTTTCTTGGTAGAGGTAAAGGCCTGCAGATTTAACTATTTTTCACTTATGTGTATGAATGACTATGAATGAATACAGTTATCTGTCCTCCTCTCCTCCCAAGTACACATGCAAAGAAATATAAAGGGTAAGACCTAACCCCAAATGACTTCTAGGTGTACTGGTCCATAAACCTTTCTTCCTAGAAACACACAATTACTAACCACACTCTTATATAAGGCCATTCTGATTTTAAATGACATCATCTATGGCTCAAGGCAAATATTTATTTTCACCAATTTAATCTTTTATTTTAACCAATATTGTCTTTTGATCAACATAAAATTTTCAAGACCTGGAGACCTTGATCCTCTGTCCACTTCCTACTATGCCCCCACATCTACATCAAGGTGTTCTAAGTGAAGGAACTTCAGGAGTGGAAAAGGGGAACCAAAACAAAATTGCTCCTGGTGAGAAATCTGCCTTTCCTGCCTTCCAGAGCTTGCCCCATCTCTTCGGAAAACAGGTATTTTCAAAAAGCATGAGGATTTTTCCAAATGGTTTCTGGGGCAGTGGCAGCAGAGCAGCAATCACAAGCAGGCAATTAGTGGGCTGGAATCTGACTTACCAGGTATTTCTTTTTAAAAACAGAGCCAAGGCTGGGCACGGTGGCTCATACTTGTAATCCCAGCACTTTGGGAGGCCGAGGCAGGCAGATCACGAGGTCAAGAGATCGAGACCATCCTGGCCAACACGGTGAAACCCCGTCCCTACTACAAATACAATTAGCTGGGCGTGGTGGCACGTGGCTGTAATCTCAGCTACTCATCAGGCTGAGGCAGAAGAATCTCTTGAACTAGGGAGACAGAGGTTGCAGTGAGCCCAGATTGTGCCACTGCACTCCAGTCTGGCGACAGAATAAGACTACGTCTCAAAAAAAAAAAAAAAAAAAATAAAATTAAATTAAAAAAAATTAAAACAGAGCCAAATGGGTAAATTGAACTTCATCAAAATTAAACTTCTGTGCTTCAAAGGATACCATCAAGAAAATGAAAACGCACAGAACCCACACATTTTTGCAAATCATATATCTGATAAGGGACTTGAACTAGAATGTAGAAAAGAAAGAACTCTTTCAGCTCAGTAAATTAACAACAACAACAAAAGAAGTTCAATATCATTAGTCATTAGGGAAATGCAAATCTAAATCAGAGATACCACCTCTCACCCACTAGGATGGCTGTAATAAACAACGACAACAACAAAAGAACAGAAAATGAAGAGTGTTAGCAAGGATATGAAAAAACTGGAATCCTCATACATTGCTGGCAGGAATGTAAAATAGTGTAGCTATTGTGGAAAACAGTGGTAGTTACTCAAAAGGTTAAACACAGAATTAGCATATGATCCAGCAATTCCTCTTCTAGGTATACACTCAAAAGAACTGAAAGCAGAGACTCAAACAGATACCTGTGCACTAATATTCATTAGCAGCATTATTCCTAAAAGCCAAAAGGTGGAAACAACCCATATGTAAATCAACAAATGAATAAACAAATTGTGATATATCTCTACAAAGAATATTATTGCCAGGTGCAGTGGCTCACGCCTGTAATCCTAGCACTTTGGGAGGCCAAGCCGGACAGATCACGAGGTCAGGAGTTCAAGACCAGCCTGGCCAACATAGTGAAAGCCATCTCTCCTGAAAACACAAAAAAATTAGCAGGGCATGGTGGTGCATGCCTATAGTCCCAGCTACTTGGGAGGCTGAGGCAGGAGAATCGCTTGAACCCGGGAGGTGGGGCTTGTGGTGAGCCAAGATCATGCCACTGCACTCCAGCCTGGGCAACAGAGCGAGATTCTGTCTCAAAAAAAAAAAAAAAAATTATTCAGCCATAAAATGAAGCACTGATACATGCTCCAACATGAATGAATCTTGAAAACATTATGCTAAATGAAAGAAGACAGACAAATAGGTCACATATTATTTGATTTCATTTAGGTGAATTATCCAGAATAGGCAAATCCATACAGAGAGCGGATTAGTGGTTTCCAGGTGCTGAAGGAAGAGAAGATGGAGAGTGACTGCTTAGGAATGCAATGGGGTCTCCTATGTGGGTGCTAAAAATATTTTTGACCTAGATAGAAGAAACAGTTATACAATCAATACTGTGAATACACTAAAAACCATTAAATGTACAGTTTAAAGGGGTAAATTGATGGCATTTGAATTATATCTCAATAAAGCTATTTTTTAAGCCAACGTTAAAACTTGGAAAATTTCACAAAAAATTCCAGATTGACTTTTCTTGAAAAAATCCTAAGTAAAATGTGACACCACCAGCCACAGCATTCCTCATGGGAACATGACTTGGAGATGAAGCTGGTCCTGGAACCCATCTCTGCCACCACCTAACTCTGGACATTGGCAGGACAATTTTTTCATCTGTACCTCAGTTAGCTCCTCTGCAAAAGGAAGATAACAATAACATCTACCTCATCAGCTTATAAAGAGTCAATAATTAATATGTTCAGAATAGTGCCTGGCACATATTAAGTGCTCAGTGTGTGTTAGCTACTTTCACATTTTATAACAATTCATCCTCTAATAGAGGTATGTGGCCGTTACTTTTCAACTTTTTGTTTGTTTTTACAAATAAAATAGCATATAATGTAATGGTCCAAAAGAAAGAAGTGCAAAGACAGCCAAGATAAACATTTTCTAAAGAAACATGCAAAAAATACTATGAATCATATGTGCCTTTTTTTTTTTTTTTTGAGACGGAGTCTCACTCTGTTGCCCAGGCTGGAGTGCAGTGGCACGATCTTGGCTTACTGCAAGCTCCACCTCCTGGGATCACGCCATTCTCCTGCCTCAGCCTCCCGAGTAGCTGGGACTACAGGCGCAAGCCCAGCTAATTTCTTTGTATTTTTAGTAGAGACGGGGTTTCACCATGGTAGCCTGGATGGTCTCAATCTCCTGACCTCATGATCCACCCGCCTCGGCCTCCCAAAGTGCTGGGATTACAGGCGTGAGCCACAGTGCCCGGCCCATATGTACCTATTTTTGTGAAAAAGTGATGATGATGATGATGATGATGATGATGCTAAGTCTATGCAAAAAACAATCTAGATAACTCTAGATTTACCATATGAGAAGCAAGGAGTTAAAGAATTAAAGATGTTTTAATTCCTTAAACTTAAAGGAACTTTTTATTAGCATATATATATAATGTTTAGATTTTTTATCTACATAGTTTTATATTCAGGATGATTATTTTAAAAGAAGATTATCCTTTTATAAAGTTTTTTTTTTGAAGAAGAAACTCTAAACTAATACTGAAACTTTTGTGAGATTGTCACAAAACTCTGTTAGGTAAGTAGCAACGGCATAGACTGATAAAACTACAGGCCACTTCCTTTGCTTGAAACTTCATCTTTAGCTGGGATTCACAGAGCACCAACCTCTCTTGAGTTTCCTTCTTCCTCATGGAGTATATGGTGCTACATTTACAGCTGCTAAACTCCTTAGCCAGTCAATATCTTTCAATATCTAGCCAAACCTTTTCCCACCCTTAGCATCCACCACTCCCCCTTACAAAGTCTCCACTCTAGCTAAACCACCTTCTCATGTCCAAGACATAAAGCACACGTTTCTGAAAGTCTTTCTAAATGTCATTATTTTTTAAATACAACTCACATAACTGAAATTCACCATTTTCACCATTTTATTATTTATTTATTTTGAGACAGGGTCTCGCTCTGTTGCCCAGGCTCAAGTGCAAACCAGCTGGTGCAATCATGGCTCACTGCAGCCTCAACCTCCAAGACTCCAGTGATCCTCTCACCTCAGCTCCCAAGTAGCTGAGACTACAGGCACATGCCACCACGGCTAGCTAATTTTTGTACTTTTTTTTGTAGAGACGGGGTTTCAAATGTTGCCCAGGCTGGTCTCAAACTCCTGAACTCATGTAGTCTTCCTGCTTCGCCCTCCCAAAGTACTGGATTTACAGGTATGAGCCACTGCAACTGGTCTTCAACCATTTTAAGTGTACAATTTAATGACATTTAGTACATTCACAGTGTAGTACAACCAACATTACTATCTAGTTCCAGAACATTTTCATCACTCCAAAAGGAAACCCTGTTGATCATCAAGCAATCACTGCCCACATTCCCTGCCCAATCCCGGAAAACCACATCTGCTTTCTGTCTCTATGGATTTGCCTATTCTGAATATTAAATGAAACCACATAATATGTGGTCTTTGTGCTTGGTTTCCTTCATTTAACAAAACATTTTCAAGGTTTATCCGTGTTGGAACATGTTATCAATACTTCTTTCTTTTTTATGGCTAAATAATATTCCACTGTGTGTTATACACACACACAATGGAATACTATTCAATCTTTAAAAAGAAGGAAATCCAGCCAGATATGGTAGCTCACAACTGTAATCCAAGCACTCTGGAAGGAAGGCCAAGGTGGGAGGAACACTTGAGCCCAGGGTTCAGGACTTCCAGACTAGCCTAGGACACCCCATCTCTATTTTTGATTTTTTTTTTTTTTTTAAAGAGAACTCCTGTCATTTGCAGCAACATAGATGAACCTGGAGGATATTATGTTAAGTGAAATAAGCCAGGCCCAGAAAGACAAATAGCACACAATCTCACTTATATGTGGAATCTTAAAAAGTTGAATTCATAGAAGTAGAGAATAGAATGGTGGTTACTAAAGGATAGAGGTGAGGGGTTTAGGGAAAGTTAGTCAAAAGGTACAAAATTTCAGTTAGGAAGAATGAGTTCAAGAACTCAGCTGCACAACATGCTTACTATAGTTAATAACAACGTATTGTATTCTTGCAAATTGCAAAGAGACTAAATAAATGTTCTCACAACCAAAACAAGTATGAGAAGTAATGCCTATGTTAATTAGCTTGATTTAAGCCATTCCACAATGAATACATATTTTAAAAGAATACTTTGTACATGATAAACATATCCAATTTTTACTTGTTAATTAAGAAAAAAAGGTAAGTGTCAATTCATTGGCAGGGATATTTGTCCTTTTGATTTACTAATTTATCCTCAGTGACCATAAGAGACCATAGCACACAGGTTGGCACCCAATAAATCTTTGTTGAATGAACAGATATTGGGCCTACAATCTGTTGCTGACAAGGGATTGCCACATTAGATGGATCATGGATCAGATGGTTTCTCACAGTTCCACCTGGCTCACTTTATTCCCCTCTCTGGTCTCTCTGGCCTCTACAGACTTTTGAACTTGTGCCTCCTCTTCTTTCTCTGCTTCTTGGTCACTTACTTCCTGGCATCATATTAATCTTTTCATTGGTATAATATTCAAAAAAGCATTAAGTCATCACCGCAGTCCATGTAAATCACCTCCTATTCTTCTCCTTTTCCTCCCAGGGACAATCCCCACGCACACAGTAAAAACTCCATAAACAGGCACTAAAGAGCTCCTCTGGCATTCTGCCAAACATGTTTCCTCTTAACTTCTCCTCATACCCCTCTATTGTCAGTGACTGGACACCATACAGGAAAGCCTGTTTCTCTCTTCTCTGGCACCTTGCAGACATGACACAATGAACAACATTCAATGTGATGACTTCAGTGATCACTGAAAGATATCTCTGCATTATGGCCCTTCAGCTTTAGTCCAGAAAGTTTTTAGAGACTGTTTTTAAGGTGGAGACTTCACAGCTCCCCAAACTCTTGTTCTTTTAAACATCTCAACAGTACTAAAACACTTTTTGTGAAGCTGTTTCAGATTGGTAATGGTAAAAATGTTATCTTCTACATGTTGTCTGAAATGCTACCATTTTTGCTACAGTTGCCTAAAACCTGATTGTGGCATCACATTTGTTGCCTAAGTATATAAGATAATTGATTCCACAGGCTGAAACTCCTTTCGTCTTCCTTGTTTTGATTCTGCTCTGTTTTAGTCTTTAATGACTCATCTTAAACTGCACCTTAACTTAAAGGTTATCTCATTCCTTTCAGAAGTAGGAGAATAATTTTTTTGTTGTTGTTGTTGCTTGTTTTTTCAGATAGGGCTGGTGTGCAGCAGCATCATCATGGCTAACTGCCGCCTCAAGCTCTTGAGCTCAAACCATCCTCCTGCCGCACCCTCCTGAGTAGCTGGGACTATATGCATGCACCACCGTGCTTGGCTAAGTTTTAAAAATTTTTTGTAGGCTGGGCGCGGTGGGTCACGCGTGTAATCCCAGCAGTTTGGGAGGCCGAGGAGGGCGGATTGCGAGGTCAGGAGATTGAGACCATCTTGGCTAACATGGCGAAACCCCGTGTCTACTAAAAATACAAAAACAAAATTAGCCGGGTGTGGCGGCGGGCGCCTGTAGTCCTAGCTAGTCGGGAGGCTGAGGCGGGAGAATGGTGTGAACCCAGGAGGCAGAGCTTGCAGTGAGCAGAGATGGCACTACTGCACTCCAGCCTGGGCGACAGAGCAAGACTACGCCTCAAAAAAAAAAAAAAAAAAAAAAAATTCTAGAGTTGGGGGTGTAGCTATGTTGGCCAGACTGGTCTCAAACTCCAGAGCTCAAGCAATCCTTCCACCTCAGCCTCCCGAAGTCCTGGGATTACAGGTGTGAGCCACTGTACTCAGCCCTTTTTGTTTTTTTTTAATCAAAATTCCTCCAGGAATTTCCTGCTTCATATTATGTGAAACTTCACCACTATCCTCCCAAAACAGTAAATGTACAATGCTGGACATGCAGTGAGAAACAACATTAATGTGCCAGGCGTTGGTGGCTCATGCCTGCAATCCGAGCACTTTGGGAGGTCAAGGCAGGTGGATCACTTGAGGTCGGGAGTTCGAGACCAGCCTGGCCAACATAGCAAAACACCGTCTCTACTAAAATACAAAAATTAGCCAGGTGTAGTGGTGCGCACCCGTAGTCCCGACTATTCAGGAGGCTGAGGCACAAGAATCACTTGAACCTAGGAGGTGGCGGTTGCAGTGAGCCCCGATCACGCCACTGCACTCCAGCCTGGGTAACAGAGTGAGACTCTGTCTCAAAAAAAAAAAATAATAATAAAAAAAGGCACTCCATTAATGATGGCTGCTATTTTTGTAATGATCAGAGACTATTCATTACCACAGAGCTGTCTGGCAGCTTGGGCAAAGGCACTGGGCCCAGAAAGTGTGCCTGAAGAACGCTTGCCTGTTTTACAATCTTGCTGAGGATGTTCCCTGCCCTAAGCAGCTGGGTCTACATTACATGGAAAGACAAGAAAACAGGAGCTGGGGGAATGGTGCTGGAAAGAAACAAGAGCACACTTCTGGATAACTTCCAGAAAAAAGTGGGTACAGACTGGGAAAGAAGGAGGATTCTATAACTAAAGTCTTCCTGCAATTTTAACAAATTTGTAGGGGATGTTATTTAGCAGTTTTTGTGTTGAGAAACAAACACCTAATAGTATCATACTCCTAAACTCATTGTCATTTTATTTTTCTAAGATCATATTCAGGATTACATTTAACATTTGAGATCTTACACAGATGCCTTAAAATTAACAAACTGTCATCCTTTGGTAAAACTCAAACTCTGTTATAATTGGAAGCATTATATTTATTCAACTGTGTTTGTGATATCAGAACAGCCAGTTACCTTTTCTTTGGAGGGTAGGCCAAAAATCCTGATCGATTTACCAATGGATCTTCATCTGCTGCAATTGTGAAAGCTCGTTCGTCTTAATTCTGTTCAGATCTACAAAAACAGAAAAAAGGCAAATGGATGAAACAGTGGATGGACAAAGCTAATCAGAAACATACAATCTCATTGGTTGCCAGATATTCCAAAATTGTATGTGCTTTGAGATGTCAAACTGTTAAATTTCAAGACATTTTACCAATTTTACAACAATGTGATTTTTTTTTTAAATGAACTTAATTGGCTATATTTACAATAAACCAAGAACAAATGACTATTCAATATGTACACAGAGTTAGCCTCCTGGGGCTTAAAATCATTGTATGTAATTTGCACTAATGAGTTTCCACTTAATTTTTAAAATGGCGATTCAGAAAGCCTGCTCCTACGAAACTTGTCAAATCACAGATTTTAAAAATACAGACTGAATGAGATTATTATTTGCAGAGCTCACGCTGTCCTTCCTTATCATTTCAGCAGTTTATAAAAGCAATTTTTAATACTTCAACAGGAAACAAAAATTCAATTAAACCATCTTACTAAAAAGCACAAGGAAACTATGTGCTCCATTATCTTCATAGTTGTGCGCATATATTTCAGGTAAAATGTGGTAACTTTTTTTTTTTTTGAGACGGAGTCTCGCTCTGTCACCCAGGCTGGAGTGCAGTGGCGCAATCTTGGCTCACTGCAAGCTCCGCCTCCCGGGTTCACGCCATTCTCCTGCCTCAGCCTCTCCGAGTAGCTGGGACTACAGGTGCCCGCCACCACGCCCGGCTAATTTTTTTTGTATTTTTAGTAGAGATGGGGTTTCACTGTGGTCTCGATCTCTTGACCTCGTGATCCGCCCGCCTCGGCCTCCCAAAGTGCTGGGATTACAAGCGTGAGCCACCGCGCCTGGCAAAAAATGTGGTAACTTTTTAATTAATTTGTGGAGAAGCAATGAGTTAAGGAGTCAATAAATTACAGATTAACAAACCAAAGTTAGAAAATAAGCTGGTCTTCAAATCTCACATGCAGCAGAAGAGAAAAAGCAGCAAATATGGGCAATGACACAGCTACCGGGCAGATGTTGTCAAGGTACAAAGCACAAGACAGGCTGAGCTCATATGAAAAATTCACTACTCATGTACTTCTCTCCCTTTAATTCTCACTGGCTATAAAGCAAGATGTGGAGGAGGTAATATTGCTTTGCTCAACTTTTATTTATTTTCACGTACTCTAAGATGGTAACCAAATATTTCTATGGCCTGTGATTCTAAGATACAAATAAAGCATCTCTGAAAATCAGTGGCTGAAATTATATGCCATGTTTTGAACATTTACTCATAATTATCTTTATTAGGTTTTAAGTTATTCCCAGGTCATATTGCTTCCCTCTTCCTTTTTAAAAGTGTCAATTTTATTCACTCAAAATGCTATTCAGTAATGCTTAAAATCATTCCCACAATCTTTATAAACCAGATGTTTCTCTTCAGATTTCTAATTCCTTCCCAGTCTCCTTTCTTTTAAAAAATTTCTCCGGTGGCTCAAGCCTGTAATCCCAGCACTTTGGGAAGCTGAGGCGGGCGGATCACAAGGTCAGGAGATCAAGACTATCATGGCTAACACGGTGAAACCCTGTCTCTACTAAAAATACAAAAAATTAGCCGGGCGTGGTGGCGGGCACCTGTAGTCCCAGCTGCTAGGGAGGCTGAGGCAGGAGAATGGCATGAACCTGGGAGGCGGAGCTCGCAGTGAGCCGAGATCGTGCCACTGCACTCTAGCCTGGGCAACAGAGCAAGACTCAGTCTCAAAAAAAAAAAAAAAAAAAAAAAAAAAAATTTCTCTGATTTCCATTTTAGTGCTCCTTTTCTGCCTTACTTCCAATAAAAGCTGCTTTCTTGTTTAACATGTCTGTCCTGAGCTAAAATGCATTTCTTTGAATCCTAAATACTTTATAGCTATTCAAAAATCACTCAAAGCTAATTACAAATTGTCATGATAGAGACAGTCAACAAAGATGTTATGTTCATGATAAGCATTCACCACCCTGATGGTGATTCCTTCAGAGTAGACAGAAGGTGAAGGCAGAACAACGCCAGCATCAGATTGGACTCTGCACTTGATCTTATTTCACTAGGTCAAGCCATTTTTCAATTTTCCATCTGGACACTACTGCTATTTCTCCAAAGTATCCAAGGAAGTCACCAGATTCAGAATACTATAAAATCTCCTTCAGGATAGTTTTGGTTTTAAAAGAATTCATCACTTACTATTCGCATACTGTAAAAATGCTTCATAGGAAATCCAATTCTTAGAAAAAAATGATAGCTGCAGTTACTAAAAATAAACATTTAAAAACAGAAACTTCTCTACTTAGAATAGGGGTCAAGAGCCTTTCTGTAGCAGGGGAAAAAACCTATTATATGCTTGTATGTTTTCTCTCATTTGATCTTCCAATAACCCTGTGTTCAAAAGAGCTGTATGATCTCCATTTTATTACTGAAGAAACAGACTGAGAAAGGTCATAATTTGCTCAAGATTACCTAGCCAACAAGTGGTGTGAAACTGTAACTAGAATCTGGGCCTTTGGTGATATTTAGTTCCCTTTCCAGTACACCAAACTGCCTCAGTGGCAACTTAATTTTGTTTTGCAAAGAGAAATAGTTAAAAAGAAATCATTTTAAATAGACTTGGAAAATTTTCTTAGAATCATTAAACTTGATACCTTTTATTCATTCAACAACTACTATGTAATAAGCATTCAATAAATATAATTTTAAAAAAGATTTCTTTAAATGATGGCCAGTTAGCAGTGGGAGAGAAAGACTTGAAGCATAAATTTATTTACTCTTTTTTTTAAGGGGGAGGGAGATTATAGAAGACATCTTTCTTCTAGAGGAGCTGCCTAGCCTATGTTGACCCTTTTTTCTAAGCACTACGTAATTCTCAACTCCATGCCAAGTCATACTTGTACTATGGGGCTATAAACTACTTACTCCCATCTTTGTCAAAGCTGGACACACGACATAAACTGAGACAGTCAATGTGTTCTTCTTAGAATGAGAAATTGAGATGAAGAGGGTCTAGTTTGGTGGAGGCTGCAAGCTACCTCTAAGTGCTCTCTCAGTCTATAGGAAAAAGACAGTCAGCAAAGAGAGAATGAAAGAATGAATGTGCTGCTCAGAGTGAATCTGACCCAAGAGGCCACTTATCTTCCGTTTCCCCCAGGAGAAAAAACAAGAGAGAAAGAGAGAGAGAGACAGAGAAATGAGAGAGAGACAGAAACAGGAGAGAGAAAAAGAGAGAAAGAGAGAGAGAGAGAAAGGGAGAAAGGAAGAAAGAGAGAGAGAATCTCTGCCTGGGAGTGTTCTTGGGCTTTCCTGTTACTGCCATAGCCCCTGAGTGGCCCAAAGCACTTCCTTCCCTAGGTTCCCTGGGGTTCTAAGAATCCCCTGGCATCTAGGGTAAGTGCCCCTCCCCCACATCTTTTAATGAGATTATTTTTTTGAATTGATTTGTGATAACTGCAACAAAAAATGATCTTGTCCAAGATAGTAAAAAAAGTATTTAAAAGTAGGGCTATCACCAGAATGTGTTATAAAAGAATATACTGCAGAAGGCCAAAGGGTTCAGAAACACCCCATCATTCACTTTAAACAGAGAAAAGTCTACAATGCTACATGGGCAGTGTCACATTGGCTTTTACAGGGAAAATGGCTTATTTTCTAGGAGTAACATTTCTGTGTTCTGTTAAGATTCAGAATTTTGATGCAATTTAAGGCATAATCTGAATCACCTCCTGTTATGTCATCCAGTCTGTCAAAATTAAGCATAAACCTGCTAATCACAATAAAGGAAAGAAAAAAGGCTAAACCAAGTCAGTCTTGTTTTTAACAGTATAAACTTAACTTCTTAACTTGTAGGCAAAATCACCAAGCTTTAATGTGAGACTGCCACCCTAGGTTCTTGGAGAGGGCATAAGAGGGAAGAAAAGGGGCCAGAGAAATGAGTCCTACAAGGAAAGCACGAAGAGTTGTGATCTTATAAATTCAAAGCTTGTTGGGGGAGGGGGACGAGGGAGAGAAAAAGCAAAAAACAAAAAACAAAAACAACCTGAAACCTTGAAGGCTGACTTCAATCTCTCCATTCTAGATATGAAAAGACTGAAAACCAAGAGAGAATTATCTCAGCTGGTTCATTTATTCAATAAAAATATGTTGAGGCTGGGGCACAGTGGCTCATGCTTGTAATCCTAGCACTTTGGGAGGCCAAAGCAGGAGGACTGCTTAAGTCCAGGAGTTCAAGACGGCTTGAGGAAGAGCGAGACGCCGTCTCTACAGAAAATTTTTAAAAACTAGCCAGGCATGGTGGCGCATGCCTGTAGTCCCAGTTCCTCAAGAGGCTTAGGCAGGAGCATCACTTGAGCCTGGGAAGCTGAGGCTGCAGTGAACCATGATCATGCAACTGTACTCCAGCCTGGGGCAACAGAATGAGACTCTACCTCAAAAACAAAACACATTGAGAATGTGCTCCATGCCAAGTACTGTGTCTGGCACTAGAATTGGCAGTGTTATTCAGCTGAGCCACCTAACTCCTAGGCTGTGCATTTTTCTCTCCATCTTGATACTCGCTGCAAATGGAAAAGTCCACAGGCCTAAAACAGCCCACTTTTTTGTTTTCCATGGTGATCTTGGGGAAAACAATATGACTTTGTTAATATTTAAAAGGCATGAAGATTCATATAAAATTCCAAACTCCTGGTTTCTCTGGGAAAATCTAAAAATCTGGCCACAGGAGGCCAACTTTCCTGGAGGGGGATAACTGAATGAAGCTGTGTTGGGAGCTGCGCTTTGTCACTGGGCGTGTAATTCCCAAGGCACTCAGCTGGCTGCATCACTTATTTTCCTCTCAGACCTGTCTCCTGTAGGTAGCCATGCTTGTGTCCCCAAAACTATACTGTCTTCCTAAATCTTTTCTTCCAAATGAAAATCGACCACCCAAACCCAAATTTTTTAAGCAGGTTACAAAAATGTTTAAACCAAGTTATGTATCAACTGCAGACATATTCTCCAGTAATACAAATTAATATGGCGTCTAGTTTACTCCCTCTCTTTGGCCCCCAGTTCCACCTTGCTTTCACTCTCACAGGCTTTCTCCTTGGCAAAGCAAATTTAAGAATGAAATTCTATACACTACCATGCGCCCAGTAACAAAAAGTAAGCCTTTGACATGCATCATTTCACTTAGTCTTCCCATATATAACATATGAACTCTTTCTATGCTCCTTTAACAGAAAATTGAGGCTGGTGAGATGAGGCCAATAAAAGCTGAGGTATTGCATGTTAGAGTTGAGCTTAAAACCATTCCCTTCACTGCCATACACCACAATTCCCACCTGTTTCTCCACACCTGCTGTTCATGCCTCCTTGAATTCCTTTCTTACTTTCCAAGTAACTCACATCTAGACTTCAAAACCCAGCTCAGATGAAACCTCATCAGGTCATCATGCCTACTGCCCTAGGCGGACTTCCTGGAGGCTGGGTCCGCAAAATTTCATTCTTGTATCCCTAGGGCCCAATGCTGTTAAGTGTTAATAAATGCTTGATGAATTGAATTGGATGACATGGAACCACAGGTCCTGACGGCTACCCAGCCACTCAGGTTAATATGTGCCTGGAGTGGGATGCTACTGCCTTGCTAAGAACTTGCAATTAGGCGAGTGGAATAAAGAGCTGCTCTGGCATTTACCTTCACTCTCACCAGGCAAACTCTCCTATAGACATCAATGCTAAGGAAGGGAGGAGGAGGGACAAGAGGCAAATTAAAGTCCAGTACTCCTGTTGACAGGAGTTGGGGTGTGTGTGTGTGTGGGTGTGTGTGTGTGTGTGAGTGTGTAGAAGGGATAAGAGGCAAATTAAAGGCCAGTACTCCTGTTGACAGGAGTTGGGGTGTGTGTGTGTGTGTGGTGGAGGTGTCTTTAAAGTTGACTGGGAGGAGGAAAGCCTGGGGAACAGAGAGAGTTTGTTCCCCAATAGTCTACCAGGGGAACGTTAATCTCCTATGACTGGCCTGGGGTTACAAAATTCTAAAATTCATATATGTGTCCTCAGTCAAGTCATTCTTTGCTAGTCTAGCATGGTCCCTTAGGATAGATGTTAAATAAATGAACAGCTAGCATGCATTTTACTCTGAGGCTATACTTATCAACGCTACGAATAAGAACAATTTTCGCTGAGTGCTTAACTTGGATCAGACCCTCTGCTAAACTCTGTACATGCACTATCTTGTTTAATCTTCACCACGGTCCTACAATGAATACTTGTAAGTGAGGAAATGCAGGTCTGTAACGAATAAATGGCTTGCCAAAGGTCACTTACCAAATGACTGACAGTAAGGGCAGTGGCTAGTGGGATAAATGTAGTTTTCATTAATAATGCTCGTACAGTTTTTAATTATTCTACCCACCTCTTTAAATATTACCTCCTAAATACAGACTGAGCAGCATACAACAAATTTCACTCCTCTCTAAAAGATCCAGGGAAAATGCTTCCACTTCTATTAAGCCTTTGTAAATACTATTTGTGATAGAGATTGCCAATAGTCACCTATATTTACATTCTCTGCCTGAGCACACAATTTGCCTAAATTTCCCAATATTCATTGCAGTAAGGTAGAGACATGTGACTGAATCCAAAACGTTAACAAAAATGTTGGATAAGCCAGGCGTGATGGCTCACGCCTGTAATCCCAGCACCTTGGGAGGCTGAGGAGGGAGGATCCCTTGAGGCCAGGAGTTCGAGACCAGCCTGGGCAACACAGCAAGACTCTATCTCTATGAAAATTAAAATAAATAATTAGCCAAGTATGGTGTCGCACACCTGTAGTCCCAACTACTTGGGAGGCTGAGGCAGGAGGATCACTTGAGCCCAGGAGTTCAAGGCTGCAGTGAGCTATGACTGTGCCACTGTACTCCAGCTAGTGCAAAAGAGCAAGACCCCATCTTTTAAAAAAAAAAAAAAATGCTGGGGCCAGGCGCAGTCGCTTGTCGCTCACGCCTGTAATCCCAGCACTTTGGGAGGCCAAGGTGGGTGGATCACTGAGATCAGGAGTTCCAGACCAGCCTGGCCAACAAGGTAAAACCCCATCTCTACTCAAAATACAAAAATTAGCCAGGCGTGGTGCTGCGTGCCTGTAGTCCCAGCTTCTCAGGAGGCTGAGGCACAAGGATCACTTGAACCCGGGAGGTGGAGGTTGCAGCGAGCCGAGATGGCGCCACTGCACTCCAGCCTGGGTGACAGAGCGAGACTCCGTCTCAAAATAAATAAATAAATAGATAAAATAAAATAAAATAAAAAAAGAAACGTTAGGTGCCACACTTCTGGGCTAGGCCCATATAAACCGCTCTGGCTTGAGCCTCAGTCTCTCCTACCCTCTGTTGGTCAAATGGAAAGGGCTGCAAGTACCTACAGGAGGGCACAGCCACACAATTTCACTCCTGAATGACTGGGGGAATCAACAGTCTCTTTGCCAACACACTCTGAGCTTAAACAAGAAATAAACATATATTGTGTTAAGGCACTGGGGTTTTGGGTCATTATAGCAGTTAGCCTCCTCTTATAACGTATTGTTACTATCATCATAATTTTCATTACCAACAGCAACCGCTATAATTTATTGACGGTATACTAAGTAGTAGGCATTATATTAAGTCCTTTATATACATTATTTTATTCACTTCTATGAGGTAGCAAAATCATACAGATAACAAAATCAAGGGTCAGAGAACAGTAATCATTTCCTCTTCTGAATATTAAAGCATTTACAATCTGAAAGATTTCAAAAATAATTATGTAATGCCTTGTTATACATGTTGCATTGATGGGTTAAGCAGTTTAAGTCCTGTAGTTAGTCGATATTTTCCTTTAACTCAAAACTTGTTTCCCTCATTTGGATAAACAGTTGAGAGAGGGGCTGGGTCTTAATGTCTAAATTCTGTATCATTTTACATACTGTCTCATGAATATACAAATTAATAGATATAATTATATTCTTTAAACCATTTCTCACAGGCATATATGCACTATGTCTCACTCTCTACTGTGTTTTGGTCAACAAACCCCTTGAGCAAATCTGACCCAGAAAATTGGCTTGCTACAAAGAGTTGCTTAGGATGCTGTTTATTTCAAATCCATAACTTAACGAGTATCATTAATGAAATTTTTCAATACTTCAATTACATGCATGAATGTACATAAACACTTAGAAAAGTGGCTGGCATATAGCTGATGGTCAATAAATGATTGTTTCCCTTCTCCTCTATCCCAATAGCTACTTTAAGTACAATCATATACTGCTTAAAGAAAACAAATGTGATCAAGGGAAAAATCTTAAGCTGGTAAGTAGAGGATGATTTTAATTACCAGGAATATTTTCCCAACTGGGAGGAAAACTATCTAAAATGTTAGGAGCTAGGGCCAAACAAAAATCATTTGCTAGTTGCAAGATTATCCTATTCATAAAAATCTGTCCGGACACAACCTCAGGAACATGAATTCTGGAGAAGATGAGGAGCCAGTGCTTATTCACTGCCATGAGCTGCAGAATGGTATCCTGGGATTCACCTTCTATTTGCTTAGTGCTATAGGTCTGACCATGTGGCATTCCCTAGAGCCATGGTATTATTTGCAGCCAAACACTAACATGCCCTCCTACAAACCCTAGAATATGCTCCGTATTTTGTCAGAAAACAGTATACCAGCATCTGAAGATTTGATTTTTCTAAGGCTATTTCCAGCCCTTGCCTATCCATAGAACTCCATTTCCTACTTAAGACATTCAAAGAAGCTTAACATGATGCAGACACTTGATTTCGTATGGTGACATTCCACAATTCTGTGACATAAGCTTTACATTAATTAATGTAAATATTTCAACTGCTGTTCATTTAAATATCATGTTCCAAAAAGTCTCTCTCCTTTGAAGATTGCAAGATGAAATGAGTACAAATATGGTCAGTTACTTTATTTGATATAAACATTGGGACTTCTTATTCCTGCTCTTCATCAATTGTAATATCTACTTTGTTGATAGGATGGACTTTTCCCAGGGTAATTTTCCCTTTAACATCAGGGTATCATCCTTAACAGCAGGCAATAAGGTTAATGCTATAATCAGCTATTACGTCGGCATATTCGACTTTAGCTGCTGTTCAAATATAGCAACACACAGTATGGAATACCCAAGCTAGAAAAATACGGTCTTAAAAATTAGTGAATCAAACTCTGGGTAACAACTTTAAAAAAATAAATATTCGTTTAAAAATTTTATCATATTCTTTTAAAAATAAAATTCTTTTTAAAATGCTAAGTGAAAAAAGCCAATTTTAAAAGATCATATTTATGTAACATTCCCAAAATGACAAATTTAGAGTTGGAGAACCGATTAGCAGCTGCCAGGAGTTAGGGACTGTGAGGATAACAGGAATGAATGTGGCTATAAAGGGGTAGCACAGGGGAGATTTGTTTTTTTTTTTTATTTTTATTTTTGATACGCAGTCTCACTCTGTCGCCAGGCTGGAGTGCACTGGCACGATCTCGACTCACTGCAACCTCCGCCTCCCAGGTTCAAGCGATTCTCCTGCCTCAGCCTCCCGAGTAACTGGGATTACAGGCACTTGACACCATGCCCAGCTATTTTTGTATTTTCAGTAGAGACGGGGTTTCACCATCTTGGCCAGGATGGTCTCGATCTCTTGACCTCAAGATCCGCCTGCCTCAGCCTCCCAAGTGCTGGGACTATAGGCGTGAGCCACTGCGCCCGGCCAAGATCTTTTTAGTGATAGAATAGTTCTGTATCTTGACTGTGGTAGTGATTATATGAAAATACATATGATGACACAGAACCATATACGTACTTTAAGCCAGTGTCAATGTCCTGGTTTTAATACTGCACTATAGTTAAGACATAATAAATGGGAGAAACTGGGTGAAGAATAACCAGGACCTCTCTGGACCATCTTTGCAACTTCCTATAAATTTATAATTATCTCAAAATAAAAAGTTAAAAAAATAGCTAAAAACATGTTGAATTATAAACATATTCCACAGAATAATCTATTCAATTCATATTATTAAATAATATCCAAGCCTCTGTAAAAATCTCTTATCATCTGACTTTCCATTTTGTACATAAAGCAACTACTTATTATCTTGATGGGAGAAAAAGGGAGTGAAAATAGAGGTTTTAGAGTAGGTTTTGCTATCGGGATGCTTACTGTCCACAACACTGTCAGTAACAGAATATTCTGGCAGCCAGTATCTGGGTATCTTGCAAAGGAGTAGGTAGCACACAATACGTAAAAAATAAAAACATGTATTTAATGTCTCCTTATATCCTAAAATCTATAAGATTTTTCCATTTAAAAAAAAAAAAAGACAGAGGCTGAGGACAGCAGTACACACCTGTAATCCCAGCACTTTGGGAGGCTGAGGCAGGTGGATCACTTGAGATCTCCCTGGGCAACATGGTGAAACTCTGTCTCTACAAAAAAATACAAAAATTAGCTGGGAGTGGTGACACATGCCTGTAGTCCCAGCTACTTGGGAGACTGAGGTGGGAGGATCACTTGAGCCTGGGAGGTTGAGGCTGCAGTGAGCTGAGATAGTGCTACCATACTCCAGCCTGGATGGCAGAGTGAGACCCTGTCTAAAAAAAAAAAAAATAAAATAAATAATAAAACAGAGATCCATCTAACAGATACTTTAAACATAATTTAAAAATAAAAAAATATTTTGAGGTTTCTATGTGCTATCAAGATGTCACTGTGCATATGTTTATACGTGATTTCCAAAATATATTATTAGACTTGTGTGACTACCAAACAATAGACTTTTTAAAATGTACACATGGCAATAGTTTCTACAATTCAGACATCTCCCTGGCTAAATTAATACAAATTTTTGCAATGTGCCAATAACAAATAAGAGACAAAAAGAATTGCGGAAGCTGGGAGATGCAAATTAAACAAAGCCAGTGTAAGTCATTTCCACTAGGGTTTCAGACAGAGATCTTTTATCATTGGTTGAAATATAACATTCTGGCACTACATCACAAACATGCCCCCTGATTCCCTGTATCTCACACCTAAACGGGCTCAACACCAGTTCGTCATGACTCTGAATCTAAAGAGACATTGGCAGTACTTCATAAATACCTTCCTGTTCGCTCCTTTCTATGGTGATGCAATTTGACCTACATTTCCAGTGCCCATTGAAACTTCATGGGAGGGGGAAGAGGACAGTTTTTCATTTCTCCTACCCTCTGATTAACTAGGACAGCAAATGCCACTCAAGGGACTGCTACTGGGCAGAAGCAAAGGGGAAAAAAGTCGTGCCAGTAGGAAATTCCACAGGAGGACATTTAGAAATACTGCATTCTCTGATTCTGCAAACAAACTGTCATGGCTTTATAAGACAACAGCAAGGAAGAATTGCCCCACTTTACACCATAGTAAGACCAGAACACTAAGGGCTATTTTATTTACCTCAGGCTCCCTACGGGATGAAAATTAAGCTTGAACTATAGACTATTGTCCTTGCCATAGTCTTTTTTAAAAATAAACTCTCAATTTTGGGATGACTTTAAATTTACAGAAAAGTTGCAAAGATTATACAGAGAGTTCCTGTAAACCCGACACCTGGTTTTCCCTATTGTTAACCTCTTATATAAGTATGGTATCTTTGTCACAGGTAATGAACCAACACCAACATGTGATTTTTTATTTTCCTCCAGCTTTAAGGCATGATTGACAAAATTATACGGTGTAAATATGATCTTTTATGTATATAAAATAATTAAATCAAGCTAATTAGCATATCTGTCACCTCATCTTTTGGGGGGTGAGAACATTTAAGATCTACTCTCAGCAATTTTCAAGTATACAGTATTATTAACTATAGTCACCATTACTGCATAACAGATTGCTAGAACTCATTCATCCTCACTGAAACTTGTACTCTTTGATCAACATCTCCCCATTTCCCTCACCACTCCCCCAACTCCCAGCCTCTGGCAACCATTATTCTACTCTCTGCTTCTGTTGTTCAATGTTTTTAGATTCCACATATAAGTGAGATTCCTGCAGTATTTGTCTTTCTGTGTCTGGCTTATTTCACTTAATATCCTCCAAGTTCAACCATGTTGTCGAAAACGAGAGGATTTCCTTCTTTTTTAAAGTTGAACAGTCTTACATTACTTGCATATATACACTGGATATCACATTTTCTTTTTTTGTTGTTGTTTGAGACAGAGTCTCGCTCTGGAGCATAGTGGCGCAATCCTGGCTCACTGCAACCTTCACCTCCCAGGTTGAAGCAATTCTCCTGTCTCAGCCTCTCAAGTAGCTGGGACTACAGGTGCATGCTACCATGTCCTGCTAATTTTTTTGTATTTTTAGTAGAAATGGGGTTTCACCATGTTGGCCCGGCTAGGTTGAACTCCGGGTCTCAAATGATTCACCTACCTCGGCCTCCCAAAGTGCTGGGATTACAGGCATGAGCCACTATGCCTGGCTTAAATATCACATTTTCTGTATCCATTCATCCATTGATGCATACCAAGATTGACTCCATATCTTGGCTATTGTGAACAATGCTGCAATGAACATGGGAGTGCAGATACCTCTGTGACATACTGATTTCCTTTGGATATATATCCAGAAGTAGGACTGATGGTTCTACTTCATATAGTTTTTTTTCTATTTTCAATTTTTTGAGAAACCTCCATACTGTTTTTCATAATGGCTGTACTATAATTTACATCCCCACTACCAATGTACAAAGATTCCCTTTTCTCCACATACTAACCAATACTTGTTGTCTTCTGTCTTTTTGAATAGCCATTCTAACAGGAGTGAGGTGATATCTCACTGTGGTTTTAACTTGCATATCCCTGATGATTAGTGATATGGAGCATCTTTTCATATACCTGTTGGCCATCTGTACCTCTTCTTTGTCAATTCAAGTTCTTTCTCCTTTTTTAATTGGGTTATCTGTTTTGTTATTGAGTTCCTTATATTAGTTATCAACCCCTTATCAGATGTATGGTTTGCAAATATTTTCTCCCATACTGTTGATTGTCTTTTCACTCTGTTGACTATTTCCCTTGTTATACAGAAGCTGTTTAGTTTGATGCAACCCCATTTTTCTATTTTTTTGGTTACCTGTGCTTTTGGGGTGATATGGAAAAAATCACTGCCCAGGCCAATGTCAGGAAGCTGTCTCTTTCCTCCCTTTTCATATTGCAGTCTTTGGAAGGAAGTCACTAGGCACAGCTCAGACTTAAAAGATGGGCAGCGGGCTGGGCTCGGTGGCTCACAACTGTAATCCCAGCATTTTGGGAGGCTGAGGCAGGTGAATCGCTTGAGCCCAGGAGTTCAAGACCAGCCTGGGCAACATGGCAAAATCCCATCTCTATAAAAAATAAAAAATAAAAAAAAATTAGCTGGGCATGGTGGCACACACCTGTAGTTCCAGCTACTCGGAGGCTGAGGTGAGAAGACACCTTGAGCCCAAGAGACAGAGGTTGCAGTGAGCTAAGATTGTGCTACTGCACTCCAGCCTGGGTGACAGATGGAGACCCTGATCCCCCCCAAAAACTTAAGAAAGAAAAAAAAAGATTGGCAGTGATACTCCATCTCCTTGAGAGAAGATTATCTGCATAAATCATTTGGAGTTCTTTTATATTAAAGATTTATCTATTCTCCCCCATTTGCTTATTTATCCAATCATTTATTTATGCCAGTATGGCCTCATGGATATTTATGATTTTATATCACATATTATTTATGTTTATATATTTATATGAGCCTTTAAAAATATATATATACTGTATATTTTATTTACATTTATTTTATATATTGGGTTAAAATCTAATACTATGTTTTTTAGCTGCTCAAATTGTTCTAGGTTTGACCTTTGGGAGCTCTTTCAGTTGTCTCTTTGGTCCCTTTGACACACCCCGTCATTGTGTGTGGGGGGAAGAGAGAGAGTGAGAGTGTGTGTGTGTGTTATTTTCTTACTTTCTGGAACCAGAAGATACTACAGGCTCATATTGTTTATTCCCTGTCCCAGGCACAGAATCTCCTTTTAATGGAGAGTGGTATTAGAAACCAAGATCTGGACACTGGGTCTTAATGTTTGACACTTTAAAATTTCTACATGAACTACTTCTATAGCAAATGAACAAAATTATCTCAAGTATCTTCATTTCGTGGCATAAAATAATTACAAAAAGGATGCTTGGTAATCAATCAAGCTTGGTAATCAGGCTACCATCTGACTTTCAGGTTTGACAGGGTCAATAAATATCCTAATCAAGTTTCCCCAGGGGAAAAAAATATATATATTTTTTGTTGTTGGGGGAAACGAGAAGAAATCTAGAATTAAATGTTACTTGTTTGCTATTCTATGCAATAAGGTATCCTCTTTTCTCCCTTTAATACTAAATAATATTTCCTTGGTGTCAACTCTTAATTACCTGAACTAAGGGAAAATAGAAATACCAATCAGATCTGGCTTTGAAATACACTAGCGATGACTTACGGCAGTTATACCTTCCTACTTATGTTTAAATAGAATAGTTACATAGGATTATTTAGGATAGTCACACCTATCCTATTTGCATATTTTAATGTTACAACTAGTTTGTTGTTTTTTTTTTTAATTGGGAATAAACGAATCAGCTGAACACAAACACAGAGCCTGGAGCTTCTTGGGCAGTAGGGGTACCTAGTGGGAAGTGAACAGATTTCTAGAGATAACTAAATTGCTCAGACTGGAGTTAATCCCATGCAACACACATGGGCAATTCTTCACCTCAGCCTTCAACCAACCATTAATCTGCAATATTAACAAATGGACTATGCTAATAAAATCTCTGGTGACCTCAGACTTTTTTAAAATAGAAAACAGGCTGGGGCCAGGATCTAATACTGCTTTTCTCTATCTTTTTTTCACTTGGTCTGATTCAGATTTATATTCAATAAACATTTACTGAGCCTCTACTATGCACCAGGCAGCACATCATGCCTAGTGCTTCCAATTAATCCAATAATGACAAAAAAATTAAGGGCCCTGTTTCCATTTTTCCCTTCCAGCAGAACTGCTGAAGTTGATAGAAGGTAAGCCAAGCCTCTACAATGCTGAAGGCTCAACAAGTTTTGGAGAAGCACATGGTTTGGTGTCCATGTCTACAGCTGTCTAATAACACCTTAGAAAGAAAAGACCTCAACCTTTATCTGTAAAATAGATACTGTATAATCGAACCTACTTCTCAGGAAGAATGCATGGAAAACACAGTCCTGGCACATACCATGAGCTCTTTAAGTACTGGCTCATGTTCATATTATGCATTTCATCTATGTATTCATCCTAAACACATCTAGGAAACACCAAAACCACCTCACTAAGGTGTTCGTTGCCTTTTTTAATTGCCAGTTTTACTTTGTAAGATCCTAAAAGCATGATCTTTAAAAATGTCAGGACTTATGTCCCAATCAACCTGTCTGATAAATAAACAACACATATTCATTTAAGAGTCATAGGCCAGAGGCTAAGTTTGCTGGCTCACACCTGTAATCCCAGCCCTTTGGGAGGCCGAGGCAGGCGAATTACCTGAAGACAGGAGTTCGAGATCAGCCCGGCCAACATGGTGAACTCCGTCTCTACTAAAATAAAAAAAAATTAGCTGGGCGTGGTGGCGCGTGTCTACATTCCCAACTACTTGGGAGACTGAGGCACGAGAATTGCTTGAACCTGTGAGGTGGAGGTTGTAGTGAGCCAAGATTGTGCCACTGCATTCCAGCCTGGGTGACAGAGAAGACTCTGACACCTCCCCCCCGCCCAAAAAAAAAAAAAAAAAAGAGTCAAAGGCCAGAATGGATAGGTCATATTAAAAACAATAATGTTGCCTAAAAGTTTATTTTATACCATGCACTGTGTAAATGTTGCATGACAAGCTGACAAGATAGATATTTTAACTATTTCTAATTTCCAGATGAGAAACAGGCTACAGAGGTGAAGTAACCTGTGTAAGGTTGCCATCCATCTGGGCTAGGGAATCTGTCTCCAAAGGAAAACAGTAACAGCAGCAGCAAAATTATACTGCTGCAACTAAACATAAAAATCCATTCCTCACCTCACAGTGCTGGTTCCTTTTCAAACACTGTCACACTGGGTGCAGCAGTAGAATGAAATAATTAGTTAAAATGTGTTCTTTGCTAGAGATGCAAACTGAGAGAAGGGCTTTGGATACTTCTGCCCCCTCAGATGGACTCCAAATTGGGACTTCCTTCTTCCAAAATATTTTCAACAAATAAAATCCATCAAGGACTCCTCACAGTGTTTAGCAGAAAGTAACTCCCTGGCCTAGCCTGGCCCAGCAGCCTGTAATCCCTTTACTTTACTCTCTGGCCCAACCTTATAGTTCTTAGCCTGTAGAATGCTCCAATCAAGCAGCCGTGTGCGGTGGCTCACACCTGTAATCCCAACACTCTGGAAGGCTGAGGCGGGCAAATCACGAAGTCAGGAGTTCAAGACCAGCCCGACCAACATGGTGAAACCCCGTCTCTACTAAAAATACAAAAAATTAGCTGGGCATAGTGGCGGGCACCTATAATCCCAGCTTCTCAGGAGGCTGAGGCAGGAGAATCACTTGAACCCAGGAGGCAGAGATCGCAGTGAGCTGAGATTGCACCACTGCACACCAGCCCAGGCGACAGAGGGAGACTCTGTCTCAAAAAAAAAAAAAAAAAAAAAAATGCTCCAACCACAATGAACAAGGCCAGTTTCCAGCACACTGAAAAGTTCTCTTAGAGTATTTGCACTTCTGGCTGCTTCTAGACCCACCTAACTTCTTCAGAAATCAGTTTAGAGGTCACTTATCTCTTCAAATAGGCAGAGTTAATCCCATACTGATTCCCTAAAATGGTTTAGGAGATTCCGAACCTACTCCCTCCTCAACCTCAGCATTCTCAGCATTGGTACTACTCAATCACAAAAAGGCATGGCTAAGAGCAATCCATTTTATTGAATTAAACAGACCAGAGTTTAAATCCTATTCTCTATTTTCAAATTATGTGACCTCAAGCAAATCTTTTCACTTCTCTGATGGGGTTTAACTGAAAAGATAATGCAAGTAAAGCACAGTCTGGCACATACTAACTGCTCAATAAATGATAGCCATTATCATCATTATTCCCATTCTACAGATAACAAATTGAGACTCCACGAAGCGAACCACTAAAGGTCACAGAACTGGTGAGTAGTAGGGGTTGGGTTGAAACCAGTTCTTTTTTCCTTTTTTGCAAGTTTCTATTGAACGCCATGGTCGGCACTGAGGAGACAGCTGTGAAAGAGACAGCAGTGAACGCTGTTCTCATGGTGTTTACTTCTACTAGGAAAGAAAGCCATAAAACCTTTACACAAATAAATTGAAAGAGTGCTTTGAATGAGAAAGTCGGGGCGTGTGAATACACAGGGTTTTAAAGCAAGTAACAAAGTCATTGAATTTTGTCTAGAAGGTCAGGGAAGGCTTCTGTGAAGAGGTGGCATTTAAAGGAGGCAAAAAAGTGTTAGGGAGATGAGGGTGGCAGCAAGCACCCCAGACAAACGAAATCTCAGTAGAAAAGACATTGAGGAAGAATGGCAAGTTCAAGGAACTAAAAAGCCAGAGCATCTGGTGAGACAGAAGATGCAGGCAGGGCCAGATCAGAGGACCACTGAAAGATCTGTTCAAAGTTTTGGATATCATCCCTCCTTTAGGCAATGGAAAGGCACCAAAAGACTGGCTGCCCTTAAGGAAACAGCAATGAAGGGCTCACTCTGACACCAACTCCTTGAGTCAGGGCTATTTGGCACTTTTTTCATCTGTACTTCTAGGACATGGCAACTGTAGACTTTTGATAAATATTTGTGACCTGTCTAAAAGAATCTCTGATAAAGACAGACTACATCACTTTTCCCTCTTTTTTAATCCCACAGCTGATGCTTTTATTAAAGCACCAATTATTATAGGAAGGTGTGGACCTCTTTTCACTATTCATATTTACAGAGTAAATATTCATCTTCCCATTTCTCAAACCTCAAAGCTCAATAAAGTTATGGACTAAAACAGACTTTCTTTTGGTAAGCTAAAAATCTGTTCTTTTTTTCTTTTTTGAGACGGAGTCTCGCTCTGTCGCCCAGGCTAGAGTGCAGTGGCGCGATCTCGGCTCACTGCAACCTTTGCTTCCCGGGTTCAAGCAATTCTCTTGCCTCAGCCTCCTGAGTAACAGGGATTACAGGCACGTGCCACCACGCCCGGCTAATTTTTTGTATTTTTTTTAGTAGAGATGGGGTTTCACCATGTTATCCAGGATGGTCTCGATCTCCTGACCTCGTGATCCACCCGCCTCGGCCTCCCAAAGTGCTAGGATTACAGGCATGAGCCACTGCGACCGGCCACATCTGTTCTTGTATTTCTAGATTGGTGGAATAAGAAATCTTTTTGCTAATTCATTCTGCCTTATAAAGATCACCTGAGGTCCGGAGTTCGAGACCAGCTTGGCCAACATAGCGAAACCCCGTCTCTACTAAAAATACAAAAATTAGCTGGGTATGGTGGCGCATGCCTGTAATTTCAGCTACTCAGGAGGCTGAGGCAGGAGAATAGCTTGAACCCAGGAGGCAGAGGTTGCAGTGAGCCGAGATCGTGCCACTGTACTTCAGCCTGGGTGACAGAGTGAGACTCTATTTAAAAAAAAAACAAAAAAAAAAACTGAAGAGATAATGCATAAGGACTTAAGTTGCACTTTCCTTTTGCACCTTAACCTTAACAATAAAAAACACATTTCAGCAATGTGTCATTAAAAGTACAAGTTTTATATTTTAAGATAAATCACTTGTACAGTTCATATGCATATTTTTTAAATGTTAGTTTAATTTTAACCAGGAACAAAATGCCCCAACAGAAGGTCTTTCAGTGATTTTCCAATTCTTCTGAGAACTGTTCAGATTCTCTCTTTGAATATTTAATTTCTCTGATAAGAGTAGGGTAACTCTTTGGGCTATTTATATTAAAAGATAGAACTGAGTCATAATCAATAGTTCACATGCTTTAAGCTTTATTTTGGGATTTCAGGAGATGAGGATGATGAGATAAAATGATGAAAGTGAAATTAAGAATATGCTATAGCGTATGGTGTAATTTTGTCTGATCCACTTTCCATCCCCAGACCAACTTTCCACCATTCTGGGCCCTGCTGAGTCCCAAGACGCTGACCTCTATGGGCAGCATCATGGATTCATCTGCTGGCCAGCGTTCAGGTGAGTCTGGCCAATAGGAGGCACTGGAAAAAGATCAAAGAGCAAAGAAAAAGTCAGAGAGGAGAATATTCCCTCCTTGTTCCCTCCCTGCTCTGGGCTCCCTTTTCTGGCAGTGGCTGAATCCCTCTAGTACTATAGCCCCTGTCTAACAGCCCATCCACTATGGCACCAGCTCTCACTAGACTCCAGTAACACTATTTCTTCTCTTTGCTCCCTCAGATCTAGCAGTGATTAACAGCTTGCCATTGCTATTAGTTTCTAGGTGACAGAAACCCATGTCATCCTGAACTCTGCCCATCCTTCTGAAAATAATTCTTTCATTTAAAGTCTCTTAAACCATCTGAGTTGGACTCTGTTTCCTGCCAGATCTAAGACAGCAAACCATACACTTGTAAAATCAGCAATCTCTCTCCTTTGCATGTGAGCAGTTATCACAATGGTTATTCATCTTGCAAATTAATTCTTTCACACCAAGCACTGCATGGGAGCAGAAACAACACCTTTTAAACTGGTCAGTGCAGGAGAATACTGAGAGTGCTCCTGAAAGACAGCTGGCAGAATGGAGGGGCCAACGCTTACAATTCTCTAGGTAGGAGTCTGTTACTTGTCAAGAATAAAATGTTTACAAAGAGATGCCACTGCCTCCTACTTCTCCAGGGTTTCCTCTGGCTGATGGCGAGGAATCAAAGTCAGCTTTGTATTTTCACACTGAATACCAAGAAGTTGTATCACCGCCTGGGGAAGCTGCCCTGTGTGTCACTTCACTTTAGTAGTTTTTCAAACCTGAGGACCTGCTTACCACTAGCCCAGGCAGAGAGGAAGACAACCAACCATCTCCTATTACTAGCCACCTGCCTGCCATCCTTCCTTCTTTCTTTCATCCTGAGATAAATCTTTTTTCTGCACTAATGCAAAAGATGAACAGGATGAGAGAATTCTGCGTGCTCAGCCTTGCCTGTCTCTTTAACAGTTCTGACCAGATTAGCACTTTTCTTTTTCCACAGGAGAGGACTGGCATATGCTTATACCATAATCTGCTTTGAGCTCCTTCTCTGGATTTTTCTCTTACCAAGGAGACCGGATTTGAGGTTAGATGGTAACTGAAATCACCGGGGACTCTCTGAATACCTTGCTGGTACTTGGTGCAAGTAATCTGAAGGATACATTTGTGAATATTCGGGCATTCTTTTGAATAAGAGCTGATTTAAAGAATTTCTCCATGGGGTTGATAAGAACTTATGGCTCATATCAATAAGCCACTCCAACAAGGACCCCAAACATCTCCCTCTGCAACCAGCAGGCATTTGGAGCTGACAAGAAATAGTTGCTAAGATAAAGACACAGACAGATACAGACAGTTGTCTAAGAAAAGATGCTCTGCTGCAAATCAGCCAAAGCTGGCCAAAGGGCCAGGCAGCTCTCATCAGCCTGAAGGCAACACCTAGCGGGCAGTCTGACAAGCAGTAGGATTAATAAAATTTGGTTCATACTATGTACCCATTTCTACCACTCTTCTACCCTTACTTCTAAGCATGCATTTCAAAGTATATTTTATTGGAGAACTTTATAAGTAGCTGGGGGGATATACATCAAATGTTAATAGTGATATCTGGGTAGAAGTATGAGTAACTTTTATTTCCTTCTATCTGTGAAATTTTCTGAGTTTTCTACAAACACTTATGAGTTCTGTAATCATGAAAAAAATTAAAAACCTCTGTAAGCATTCAGGAATTTCAGCTTTCCATAAGACACAAATTTATGTAATTCTTGAAACTTAAAATCTAAATGACCTTTCTTAGCTTTTCAGATTTAAGACTTTTCAATAGTATAGTCATTCTATGGACTTTGTTCTTAAATTAAAAAAACCATTCAAAATGTGCAAAACAAGAATGCTAAATTGAATTTAAGGTGTAAGTTTTTTCTGGTATACATCACAATCTTAACTGAGACAATTTAGATGCTTCAAGGTCAAAGTTCACTATTTTAATATTCTGAAGTACTCCGACTACAAATGAAAAAGAATACAACTATTTCTCTCTGTAAGAACGCCATGCAGATGATATCATATGCAGTTATATGGCTAAGAGACAGATAAAACAGACTGGTGCTTCCTCCACTACAAATGCTAGCCAATAAAAACTTGCCAGTCTACAGCTGATGAATACTTGACACCAGATTTATGGAAAAGAAAGCTACTCATTGCTGGCCGTTAGTTAAAAGAACAGACACACCAAGAAACCTGCCTACTATCAAATCAGGACCGCTGTTTATTATGACAACTGATTTTTCAGTTTAGCGCCATTTATAGTACTAAAAAATCTTTTCTAGGAGCTAGCTTTCCTCATAATCTATAATGGCTGAACATGTGTTATTCACTGTCTTGTAGTGTTGAAATATATTAACAGGGAATCTTGGAAATCATAAACATCTTTACTAGCTTCAGGAAGCTAGTAAATTTGAACAAGCAAATTCCTTTAAACTGTCCTAATGTAATGACAAATGGTCCCTTTTCTAACTTCGATCTGCAAATGATTTATAGTTATAACTACCACAATAATAATAATCAACAGGGTAGGGAGTGGAGGACACAGAGAATTGAGCCTTAAATATCTCCTCTTAGAGCAGCTAAGAGGAGCTATGAGCCAGAACTCTAAAAATGCCTTTCTGTTCAGTATGCTAAAACTTAAAAATGCCAGTGAAAAAAGTATAAGAAAATGAAAAATATTTATTTTTCAATGTAGAACTTTACTCGCATTCTTTTCAGAATTAAGTTGAAGGATTCCAAAGGCTCACAGTATCCACAAAAACCGTAAGACAAAAAACAAACAAACAAAAAACGCAAGAGGAAAAAATACTTTTTTTGACTAGTGCTTATCAAAACATGGTTAGAAGCTGTAGAAATCAGTGCCTGAAACAAATTAGAAAAAGACAACTTTAAAACTAGTGTTAAATGTCAGAACAAGGTTCCAAAAGCTACAGAAGTCTTGGGATGTGTCTATTTACAAAAAGGTCTGGCCAAACAAGAACCACCATATTACCACCACAAGACAAGTTTATGATCCAGACTACAATGAAACTTTAAAAGTAATGGGGGGAAAGTGCCTAACATACAACCCTGCTATTAACAGAAAACTGTCTGGAGACCTGAATTAAACAAAAGTGTCAAGTGCTCCTCTCAAAACCTCTTGTAGTGATAGACCTGTCAGCAGAAAACAGCCAGGACCATACAAAAGAAGAGTCCAGGAGCTGAGAGGACAAGTGACTACATCACAAGGTGGTAATTACAGGGAAAAGAAGTAAAAAAGGCCAGATCGAAGGGCTCCAAGAGGTACTTCAAACTCAGCTAATCGTGGCAAGAACAGATGGGGTAAATCGGCTCCTCAACTGGCTATCTGTGGGGAAATAAAATGATGCTGGGCCTCTGAGGCAAGAATAAACAGCAGCAGCTATTAATTACCAAGGTGACTACTAGACACCACCATTACACATTGTCACGGTCGGAATGTTTATGTCCCCCGAAATTCACGTTGAAATCCTAGGCTGGGCACAGTGGCTCACACCTGTAATCCCAGCACTTTGGGAAGCTGAGGCAGGAGGATTACTTGAGCTCAGGAGTTCAAGACCAGCCTGGGCAACATAGCAAGACCCTGTCTATTCAAAAAACACACAAAATTAGCTAAGTGTGATAGCATGCACCTGCAGTCCCAGCTACTCTGGAGGCTGAGGTGGGAGAATCACTTGCCACTCAGGAGTTCAAGACCAGCCTGGACAACACGGCAAAACCCTATCTCTACAAAAAATAAAAATAAAATAAATAAAATAAAATCCTAACCCTCCAAGTGATGGTAATAGGATGTGAGACCTTTTGGGGGGTGACTAGGTCATGAGGGCAGAACCTTCATGAATAGGATTAGCGCCATTACGAAAGAGGTCCAGGAGCTTGTTTGCCCCTTCCACCATGTGACACCATCTACGAAAGAGGAAACAAGCCCTCATCAGACACACAATCTGCTGGTGCCCTGATCATGGACTTCTCGGCCTTCAGAACTGTAAGAAACAAAGGTATGTTGTTTACAAACTACCCAGTTTATGGTATTGTGTTAGAGTAGCCTGAACAGACCAAGACACACACCAACGTCACTACAATTAGGGAATATTACTCAAATGAGGCCAAACATTAGTTTACCCATCTCCAGTTCAGCCTGGAAACTTCAGAATCCAGAAAAGGAGCTTCTGCAGTTAGTAAACCACTGTTCTAGAACCACCCTCAATAAGGCATGGGCAATCAGAACATCTGAATTCTGCAATAGTCTTAGGTTGGAGGGGAAATTACCCTTTCTAAACCTTATCCTCTGCTGAAAAATAGAGAAAATATCTCCTCTTCCCTGACTTCAAAGGATTGGAATATACAATGAAACAAGAGAACATACATGAAAATGCTCTGTATAAAATCACACTGTATATGCACAGCATTTTATCATTTGAAGTGTGGTTTAACTCATACTTAGAAAGGCCAAATAAATGTAGGTTGCCCCTTCAGCCTATAAGCTATAAAGTCTAACATGCGTATTTTAAAGTATTAGCAAAGTTACAGTGAAAGCACTTAGAGACAAGAAGACAGAAAAATAAATGGAGAGAAATTTGAGAAAATTTAGTGCAGAGACCATAAACTTTATCTCATTGGGTTCTAAGGGGATCACTATGCACTGGATAAAAATGTTTATAGTGACTCTGTTACCAACAAATGGTTAGAATCTGTATGCTTTTCTTTAAAAATCAGGAAAATGCATATTTTAGGAAAGATTATCATGTAAAAAACACATGTAGTACTGCATTTAGAGTGGTAAGTACCAGTTAGGTTAAATGGAAATAGACAGTGTAGAGCCACAAGAATGCTTTTAAAGACGGGAGTTCAAGAATCCTTGGGGCCAGGTGTGGTGGCTGATGCCTATAATCCTAGCACTTTGGGAGGCCAAGGTGGGAGGATGGCTTGAGCCCAGAAATTGGAGACCAGTCTAGATAACACAGTCTCTACAAAAAAGAAAAAAAAAATTAATTAGCCAGGTATGGTGGCACACACCTGTATCCCCGGCTTCTTGAGAAGTTGCAGTGCGAAGACTGCTTGAGGCCAGGAGGTCAACACTGCAGTAAGCCACGATTGTGCCAGTGCGCTCCAGCCTAGGTGACAGACAGACAGCTTGTTTCAAAAACAAAACAAAACCCTTAGATGTAGGGTTGGGAAGGAGACAGGTGAACCAGGGATCATTATGGTGTCACTTACACATGATACAATGTCTAAACCAACTCCACTCATAGTGGCCCACAAATGTTCAGAGAGTAAGTATCTGTTGGTTTTACCTGCCCTCCATCAATTCCCACTGCCGGGGAATGCCAACTCCCCTAAAGGGTACTGTCTGAGTGCGGCAATAACCAAAGCACCTGCTAGGACCCAATCTAGGCATGAAAGATACACTCTCAGTAGAAAGTGGGATTAAAAACTGCTAGAGAGGTTGGCTCTCCTGTATCCTGAGAAGACTGTCTACTAGGTCCTGCTACCTGGATCCCTGAAGCTGCTCTAGATCTGGTTCACTCTGAAGCCTGATTCTTTGGCATTATTGTCACCACATCCCTCCAGTAACCTCTTTATGTTTAAAGTAGTCAGATTTAGTTCTTACTGCTTACAACCAAAGATCTCTGGCTGATTAGCTGTTATACTGTGTCTAGAAGAATTGCGTTTTCTTAAAAATTAGGGGGATAAAATTTAATTTGATTGGCAAGTAATTAAACCATTAATTTTACATTGAAAAGGGACATATTATAGAGTAGAATACAAAATTCATGTAAAATTTTAAGATAATGGATTTTGAGATTTTAAAAAATACGCTTCCTCCCACTTCCTATCCTTCCTCTCTCCCTCCCCCATGCAAGTTATTTAGTGATGGGATTAAGAAACACTGGTATAGAGATAAATTTTCCTTAACTTTTAAGATTTGTCCCTAACTAGATAAAAGCTCTAGGGCAGGTTACTTAACCTTTGTAAGGCTCACTTTTCATACCTTTAAAAAGGGATAATACTACCTACATGTAGAGCTGTTATCCCAAGAGGTAACACAGGAAACCATTTAGCACTGTTCCTCAGAGCACAGTTTTATCAGCCATGGCAAACAAACAGAGTTTAGTTAATATAAAAAAGGTAGGTTGGCACATGTTGATGGCTGTAACAATTCCCTGTAGGCTATCCTGTGCAATATGACTTGGCAGCATTTGCCATCAAGTGGGGGTATCTTTGTCCAACCCCTTAAATTTGAGTTGACTTTGTGACTTGCTTTGACTAGCAGAATATGGCAGAGTGGTACTGTGTGACTCTTAAGCTTCAGTCTCCAGAAACCTTGCAGTTCTCACCCTCTTGGAACAAAGTGCCTCCACCTGAGGAAATTTGATCTAGGCTGCTAGAAGATGAGATTCTGTGAAGCTCAGAGAGATAGCCCAGCTTGACTAACTAGTTCTGACTCAAGACTTAAGAGGACTGCAGCCACATTAGTGACCTCAGGCCAGGCACTACCAATGGAAGAACTGCTCTGCCCTAATTATGAGCAAATAAAATGGTATGCGTTTTAAACCACAAACTTTTGGAATGGGTTAACAATAGATAAGTGACAGATATGCTTCATGAATTATCGTAATATTTCTATATTTTATAGTCTATTCACTTCCTAAAATTTCCTATAACAAACTCTAAGGCCCAAAGTCCACAGTCACTATGTCACAGCCAGATGTGGTTACGTTTCTCATTCTTCAACGCTAGATCAATGTTGCTAATTTCATATAAATAATGAACTGTATCTCCACCAGAATGCGGGGCATAGGAGATAGAACATACTCCAAAGCCAAAATAACTGAAGTGAAAATTTGCTAAAATTCTCATAGTTAAACCACAAAGATGCAGGTGCAAATAAAGGTGAGTTGAATTTGAAGGTAACTGGCTAAGGAAAAAAAGGAACAATTTAATTGATAATTTAATTGAAGCATTAAATTATAATGTTTTGTTTTTTAAAAAATTAAAAATCAAACCAGATTATAATAATCTGTTTAATAATCAAAATTATAGTTTTAGATTATAATTTAATAATTAAAACAGATTCTCCCCTGTAACAATTCTTGCTCCTGGCATTTTCTTCCATATACTTCAAAGATGACTAAAACTCTATTCTAGAAGTTCCATCTTATACATAGTCTCATTATATACCTTTTTTTCCTATGAATAAATATTGATTGCATCATTCTTTTTAAAGATTGCAGCATATTCCACTACATGGATAGGCCCTAATTCACTTAATCCCTTATCAATAGGTATTTAGATCACTTTCTGTGTTTTGTTATAAAAAAAGGAGAGGTGAGCAGTCTGGTACGTACATCTGTGCATACTTCACCAACTGCTTCTTTAAATTCCTAGATGTGAATTTACCTTTTTTTCTTTTTTTGTAATGACTTTGGGTTCATATTGCTCAAACTGTCATCCAAAAGATATGTACCAAATTTACTTTAACAAGAAGGAAACCCTTAAATGCTAACAGTAAGAACACATTTTACACCTCTAATATCTATATATAAAATGGCAAACAACTTTTTAAATTGCATTCTATCTCTATCTAAAATACTGACTCATGCCTCTTATACTGTATTTACTGTACATTTGGAGGGGGAAAATCCTACAATACCCAAATAATTTCTAGTGGTTTTATTTTCAGCACAATGTTGTTTTCAAAAGGTAAACTCCAAAAAGAGTGTACTTGCTGCAAAATAAGCAAATCAGTAGAGAATGTTGAAAAGCAGGAAAGGAAGCAAAAAATAAACCAATCAGTTAGAGCAGTTATCAGCTCACCAAATCTGCATCCTTACACAATGGCCAGGAGAGAAAGGTAGAGAAAGTGAAAAGGTGAAACTAAAAGCAGCAGCCCTCAGAGCTTCAGTGATGGCTGGATGAAATTACACACAGACATATATATCTACATGCTCTGTACACACCAATCCTAGAGCTAATCTCCAGGGGTTAAAACACAAGAGGAATCTTTGTGTGCTTTATAGAGCCAAACATATCATGCAGAAAGGGAATGGGGAAGGCCAGGATACAGATTTCCTTCAGGTGAGAATGTCTAGTTAGCAGCTTGAGAGGCCAGTATCAATTACTTCCCTTCCAGGGCAAAGAAGGATTAATAGGAACATTAAGCAAAAGACAGCTCCAAAAGCACTGATTCCCTTCAAAAACCATCACATCTGAGAGGGTCCAATCATCAAGCTCTATAAAAAAATGGGCAAAGTGAGAACACTTAATAATAAATAAAAGTAATTGGTGACAGAATCATGCATGTGCTAAGGTGGCCACACAATATGACTAATAACAACTTATTGACTAAAGTTTCATCCTATCCAAAGAGATGAGGGCATTAGATCAAACTGCCATACCAAAAGCAGAGTATGCTAAATAAAACAGCAGTGTGTGAGCATACACACATGTATGTGTGTGTGCATACGTTGGGGGTGGTCACTTGGAAGTGCCACAAATCTATGCATCTAATATTCTAGGCAAGGATTCTGCAAATTATGGCCCATGGACCAAATCTAGCTAAGATTTGTATATAACAGGAGCTAAGAATGACTTTTACATTTTTAAGTGGTTGAAAAAATAAAATATTACGTGACACATAAAAATTGCATGAAATTCAAATGTCAGTGTTCATAAACATTTCTTGGAACACAGTCACACCCATTCATTTATATCTATGACTGTTTTCCTGCTATCATGGCAGAGCTGAGTAGGTGTAGAGACCTGGATGGCTGGCAAAGTAAAAAATATTTACTATACGGTCCTTTACAGAAAATTTGCTTACCTCTGTTCCAGGCTATAAAATCACAGTTGTTTACTGGATCACAGCTCCAAACCTGTGCAGGCTTGTTGGTTTGGCCCCTGACATATCCAAGATTTTGATATAACCTGCCAGGCCAATGGAGAATGCAACCCCATTGGCTAAGAACAATGGAAAAGTCCAATAGGTCATCAAGATGTTGGGATACCTGCCTAAGATAACAAGAAAATGTAAAAGGCTTTTCTGAGTTGAAAGTAAGATGGTTCCAGAAGGTCTAAGTGGGAATAAGGATGAATACAGGTATTCTCTTTAAAAGGATGTATAATATCTCTAGCTGGGTGCAGTAGCTCACGGCTGTAATCCCAGCACTTTGGGAGGCCAACGCAGGTGGATCACCTGAGGTCAGGAGCTCGAGATCAGCCTGGCCAGCACGGCGAAACCCCATCGCTACTAAAAATACAAAAATGAGCTGGGCGTAGTGGCATATGCCTGTAACCCCAGCTACTCAGGAGGCTGAGGCACGAGAATAGCTTGAACCCTGGGAGGCAGAAGTTGCAGTGAGCCAAGATCATGCCACTGCACTCCAGCCTTGGCAACAATGAGCGTCTGTCTCAAAAAAAAAAAACAGAAAAAGAAAAAGAAAAAGATGCATGATATCTCTTTCTAAAGATGAGACTGTAACTGTCTTCAAAATGGCTACCACTTTCTGAGCGCTTACTAGGAGCCTAGGACTAAGCAAATTTTTTTGCATTTATTATCCCAGTTAATGGTCATCTCCTCTAGACTCAAAGAAGGAGACTGGACCAAGGTGAACACAACCAGAGAGCTCAGGAAATGAGAATCAAGGCCATATTCAAAGTCTAAAGGCTGTGTTCATAACCATTTCCCAACCCAAGGGCAGAAAGCATAAATGATAGCCGTGAATAAATGACAGGAAAGGGAAAGACTATAGAAATAGTAGAAGCAAGTTTATTTTTATGGCCATAAGCATTATACAGTATTTTATTTATATATCTCACACTTTCTTTTGACTCATAATGCCCTCTCTTACTTCAGCATTTAAAGTAAAATATGATTCAGTCCCGCCAGACCCTTTCCTATTGACAAAAATCAACACGGGTACCCAACTGTGAAGGCATTTTAAAGACAGCAGAATTAGACAACTAAAGTTGTAAGTGTAACTTCCACCCATGAAGTCCCTGGGTTACCTGTGAAGGTCTCAACACGAAAGGAGTGGTGAAGCACTTTTAAGCGTGATGGACTATAAAGTACATGTGCAGTATTTTAATTTTTTAATTCAGATTATAAGTGAAGAGAAAATGTTAAATAGAATCTTGCCCAGAGAGAGAAATATAATGCTGGTGGGTGACTATCGTTTCTTCCTGCCCAGCAGCATCCATGTCTTCCCCTCTGCCAAATAAACCATCATTTTCCACTTTCCTCTAAATATCTACATTTGGGGACCACTCAATCCTAACTCATTTTTGAAAATCTTTTTCTTAAAAAACAATGTTTTAAGTGTTAATATCTTCATCACACCAATTTGGAAATAATGTACTTGTTATCCTATACCATGAATATACATGTTTCCTCAGATGTTTATTAATGGTTCCCCAAACCTGGCTTGTAAGTCCTTCTTGTGGGTCAAAGAGGAGCTAAGAGTTTTATACGGGAAACTTCTAGCCAGCCTCCCAACAACTCTACTAGTTAGCCATATCCAGATGAGTAACTGAAGAGTCACGCAGGGTAAGTAGCTAGAGTGAATAAAGGAAACCAAATTTGAATTTTAAGTCTATTTTGACTCACACTGTGTTTTTCCCATCATGTTCTACTGTCCTGCCAAGGCACAAACACATTTTCTTAGAATGATTCCCTTTGAGTCAAATTTCAAATTTTCTGGAGAGAAGGGAGTGGAGCTGAAAGACCCATTTACTCCAACGGCTGGTGTCAAGATCAAATCTTTGCTTATCTACCATCAAACTATCTGGTCTGAATTTTTAGATATAATTTTTTAAAAACACAGCCACAGTGCATGCAGGACTAGCATGTCAGGCCAGCTTGGCTTATCAACTGATAGGCGGTGCTTTGCTGTGGGAATAAAATGGAAGTGCTTTTACATCTCTAAGTCTGAAGACAACTTTATTTATTTATTTATTTATTTATTTATTTATTTATTTATTTATTTATTTTTTATTTATTTATTTATTTATTTATTTATTTATTTATTTATTTATTTCAGTGTCTTACTCTGTTGCCCAGGCTAGAGTGTAGCAGCGTGATCTCGGCTCACTGCAACCTCAGCCTCCTGGGTTCAAGCGATTCTCCCGCCTCAGCCTCCTGAGTAGCTGGGATTACAGGCACACGCCACCACGCCTGGATAATTTTTTTTGTATTTTTGGTAGAGATGGGGTTTCACCATGTTGGCCAGGCTGCTCTTGAACTTCTGACCTCAAATGATCCACCCGCCTCGGCCTACCTCAAATGATCCATCCGCCTTGGCCTCTCAAAGTGCTGGGATTACAGGCGTAAGCCACTGTGCCCAGCCTGAAGATAACTTTAAAAGGCAAGTAACGAGCACATAGATCTACTTTTCAAAAATGTTTTTTTCTCTTTAGAATGGTCATTCTGTGATGGCTCATGCCTGTAATCTCAGCACTGTGGGAGGCTGTGGCAGGAGGATCACTTGAGCCCAGGAGGTCAAGGATGCAGTGAGCCATGTTCATGCAATTGCATTCCAGACTGGGCAACAAAGTGAGACCCTGTGTCAAAAGAAAAAGGAAAAAAAGAAGAAAGAAAAGAAAAGAAAAGAATTCTAACTCCCATTTTATTCAATAAAAAGATGTGTCTCTAATTTTTTTAAGTCCTGGATCTCTTTCCTAAAACAACTACAGACCCTCTTCCAGAAAAATACACATACACAAAAAGTTTTGGTCACAACTACAGGGAGTTCAGGAATCCCTTGAAACCAATCCTTGGAGGGTCACAGACCCCCAGGATAACCCTTGCTCTAAAAGCATATTACAAAATTCCTTACATTATTTCACAGGCCCAGAATAAAGACCATATAGCTAGCTCTCTCATCATCATTTTTTATATTTTCAGAAAGCAAATATCAAATGAACACACAAATTTTCTTAACTAGTCTTTCATATTCTCAAAAAAACCCAGAAATCTTATGACTCAAATAAATCAATAAATATAAGGTCATACAAGTTCAAAGTCTGAATCAGTTTTCTTAAAGTCTGCTACTTCCATTTCTGTGTTTCTGCCCATAAAGATCTCTCTTGAAAAGAAGAAACATTAGTATGGTAAGGGCTTGAGTCTGCTACTTTAACATTCATCAACAGGTTAATATGTAAAAAGAAGATCACTCATAAAGTTTACTAAAAGATGTTCTCTCATATATATGAGATATACAATATGATGAAAAGACAATTCTTAAATGTTCAATGAATAGATCTGTGTCAATGCAATTGCAAGTAAAATCATGTAGCTGACAAAACAGTTTTTAGAGTTCATAAAGGCTCAAATTAATGTGTTTCCCACAACTTGAGTAAAGAACTTTCAGGCTGGACACAGTGGCTCAAACCCATAATCCCAGCACTTTGGGAGGCTGAGGTGGGAGGATCGCTTGAGCCCAGCAGTTCGAGACCAGCCTGGGCAACATAGTGAGATCATGTCTCTACAAAAATAAAAATAAAAAACTTAGCCAGGCATCATGGAACATGCCGGTAGTCCCAACTAGTTGGCAGGCTGAGATGGGAGGATTGCTTGAGCCCAGGAGTTCCAGGCTGCAATGAGCCCTGATGATCGTCCACTGCACTCCAGCCTAGGCAATAGAGGAAGGTCCTGTCTCAAAAAAAATAAAGTAACTTTCAGGAATGTTATATTTTCAGGGACAGCTCAAACTTTAAAGTCTTTCAAATTCCTCTTGGTCTTATTACTCTAGAAAATTTCTAGCATCATCCAACAAAATTATAAGTTATCAAATGAACTTATAAAAATGTTTGAACAGCACTCCATTTACGAATAACTGACAGAATAGCTCACGAAAATTTAAGTTACAGAGGGCAGTGATACTTTCCCATGAAAATATTACAGATTATTTTAAATCACTAGATATTGTTTCAAAATCAGTATTATGATAAGATTAAGAAACACTTAAAAAGAACATTTCACCACATGACAATTACTTTCTAAACAACAACTATCCCCACCAAAATGCAACTTGGTATTGTGAACCCCAATCAATTGACAATTTCAGTTCACAATCTGTAGTACTTAAGATTTAAAACAATTCTTCTCTTAGAGTGCCCTGTCTCCTAAAACCAAGGAAATGAACAGGGTCTGATGCCCACCTACAGCCAGCGTTTAGGTCAGTATTTTTTCAAAGTCAGGGAAACTTAATACCTTACGGGAGGGCAAGTTACATCTCAGAATCTTCATGTAAAGTAATTTTTGTCTTTGTGACAAAAGTCAAATTCTTGAGCACTAATTCTTGAGAGCACTGTAATGGTATTATTGAAGTCACTGGTCTCACATAATATGACTAAAATTGTACATATTTCTTGCTAGAGATTAAGCACACTTCACTTAATACATCTGCATCTGCAACTTCTCCTCTTTGAAAGAACTGAGGGAAAACAGGGAGAATGTACCTAAATTTAGTAAGGAAAGTGAAACAACCAAGTTTATCCTACACAACTTCTTCATCCCGGATGTGAAGATGCAAGATCTACTTGGGGGACAGGAAAATTGGAAAACAACGATATGGCTGAATAAAATAACAAACCTGGGTTCAAACGAGACATGATCCTGGTGCTAATCGTATCTATCCCACTGGAGGTCAAATCAGCTGCATTGGTGCCTATTTCCTCATCCACCTCTCACCACCTAAACGTGCCATTTACGAGAAAGCTATCGAAGTTGAATCAAAGTGACTTTTGGAAAGAGATGCCAATATAATTTGCAGTGTGCTCCAAGCAACTACACACAAGGCAACGTTTCTCATTGAGCACCCCCGCCCCCACTTTCAACTTCCCCTTAAGATAGGGACAGTCACATAGACATTTTTTGAAAATCAAAGCGAAAAATAAAAGCACCCCATCACGATCACCGACGAGATCCCGACTCTGTGGTGGAACTGGGTGCCGGGTGAGGACGATGGGCACACGCTCCTGGTCGCTTCGCGAACTCCGTCGGGAGGTCGCCAAGTTTCTCTTTCACCCTTTTTCCCGCACCCGCCGAGCCCAGGAAGGAAGGGGGCGGCCGCAGGGGCCGGAACCGCGCGACCTGGAACCCGGGGCCTTTTTTGATTGCCGGCCGCGCCCCGCGCAAGTGCCGGCGTTCGAGACCCGCCCCAGCGCGCGTGGGCGCCAACTTCGCGGGGACCCCCAGCGACGCGCCCCCTCGGCACCCCTAGTCCCGCCTCTCCCGGGCTCAGCGGGATCCGGGCGTCCCCGTCACCCTCCCCACCCCCCAGGGAAGCGAGCCCACCCCTAGCAGCGTCACCCTGGATGGGGCGGCGGGGCCGCAGTCACCTTCCCGGGGAAGAAGCGGCTTCCCCGACTCCGGGCGGCCCGCAGCCCCCGCCGCACCCCCGCAGACCTGGCGGCGTCCTGGCGAGCTCACCTGGCGGCTGGCTGCGGCCTCCGGGGCGGCCTCTGGGCGTGGGCCGGGCGGAGGCTGCAAGGGGGGCGGCGGGAGCCCGGGCTGCAGCCGGGGCCGCCGCCGGCCGCCAAGCCTCGCCCCAACTCGCGCCGGCCGCGGCCGCCCCCGGGGAGTACCGGGAGCGCGGGGAGCGCGAGTCCCGCGGCGGCGGCGGCGCGGCGCGGCTCAGGCGTCGGAGCAGGCGGCCGCGGGCGCCGCCGCCTCCTCCTCCATGGCTGTTTACCCGGCTGCATTGTGGGAGTTTGACCTCCGCCGCCGCCAACCGCCGCCTCAGCTTGCGCCGCCGCCGCCGCCGCGCACGCCATGGGAGCCGTGACTGACGGTGAGGCCCCGCTCGCTGCCACCCGCGCCCGCTGCACGGCCCTCTGGGCCTCCCCCGAGACCCCTGGCCTCCCAGCCCGCTTCCGGGAACCCCTCGGCCTCCCCGGCCGCTTCGCCAGAGCGCTTCGGCCTTCCCGACCTCTCCCCGGAGCCCCGGGCCTCCCTGGCTGCTTCCCTGAGTCTTTCCTTCTCTCGCCAGAGCCCGAGCGCCCCTCGGAGCCCCTCGGCTTCCCCCGCCTGCTCTCCCGGAGGCAGCGCGGGGCTATAGGGTGTGCCGGGAGCGTGGTCGGTGGGCTGGGAACACACGTGGGTGGCCGAGACGGCTAGAAGCGGTGCAAGGGCGGGTGGGACCAGAGGGAGTCCGGGTTTGTCTAGGGGCGCGGTGAGGGCCCAGGAGCCGCGAAGGGTGGACGGTGGTGCTGGGCTTAGGGCTGGGGGCCTGGAAGGTTTGTGGAGGGCTGGGAGGGAGTGGGAGCTCCAGGGATGGGGCGGGAGTTTCGGGACTCGTCTACAGGGGTGTCAGGATACAGAGCGTGACACCTGGAGGGGTCCTGGGGCATATTAGGAAGGACTCACAGACAATGGAGTCGATGGCAATGGGGCGTTGAACTGCGAGTGGATTGTGGGTGAGGAGAAGGAGCAGGGAATTATTTATAAAAGAAGAGGTAGGGATGAGGTATCAGGAGGGTAATCAGGAAGTGTACCTGGGAGATTTACGGGGAGTAAGGAGGAGCCAGTATAGTGGTGAGATCGTCTAGGGTAGATCAGGACGATAAAAGATGAATGTGTGTGTGTTGGGAAGGGTGATTTGTCAGCTGGGATGGATTTAGAGGGGCAAAGGCTGGGTTTGTGGACAGTCTAAGGGAGATGGTCTATGGACTGAGAGCAGAAATAAGGTGACACTTTGGGGAAAGGGGAAGGGGCATGAGAACCTACAAGGTATCTGGTTAGGGAGGAAGGAGGTCCTTTGATATCTGGGAAGGGGATATCTAGGGCTCTTGGGTGTTTTTCAGGAGGTGGTGACCAGTAACTGTAAATGCCTGTGGAGAGGCCACTTCTGAAGAGTTGAAGACCACCAGGGTCTCCACATTAAAGAGCCTGGCCGTGGGAAGAATAGTGATAGGCCCAAATTTGCAGACTGATAAAGAGTAGTGGAGGTGGGAGGCTACTAAAGACCCAGGAACTTCATGTGGAATTTCAGCTTTGCTTCATTCCAGTTTCATTTATTTAGTGGATATTTATCCTTCCTGGACTAGGCTTTGGGATTACAACCCAGAACTAACAAGCAAGAACTTTTTCCTCTCCAAAATTTCGGTCTGAAGGGAAAGAAACGTTGACTAATGAGTTTTAAGAGTGTCAAATATTACCACAAGGAAGTACAAGGTTGGGAACTGTAGGAACATGTAACAAAGATTATTTATCCAATCAATGGAAATGAGAAAGCCTCCCCAAAAAAGTTAATCCCATTTCTGAAGAATAAATAGATGTTGGACTGGTGTTCTGGGTTGATAGCCACTTGTACATAGATCCCAAGATGTTGGAAGAACTCAAAGCTGACAGGTATTGCTAGAATTTAGAAAGTTATGAGCCAGAGATTTCTAAGGGCAATAGGAAGCCATTAAAAGTTTTAACACTGGTGTGGTGTTAATCAGATTGGCATTAAAACACACACACATGGCCAGGCACAGTGGCTCACGCCTGTAATCCCAGCACTTTGGGAGGCCGAGTCAGGCAGATCTCTTGAGCTCAGAAGTTCAAGACCAGCCTGGAAAACATAGTGAGATCCCATGTCTACAAATACAAAAAAAATTGATCTGGCACAGTGGCACACACCTGTAGTCCCAGGACTTGGGAGGCTGAGGAGAAAGGATCACTTGAGCCTGGGAGGTCAAGGCTGCAGTGAGCCAAGATCGCACCAGTGTACTCCACTGTGGGTGACAGAGTGAGACCCTGTGAGGTAGAATGTCAGGACTTCAGGTATTGAATGGATGGTGGGAGAAGGGATTTAGGATGATCGCAGGTTTTTTACTTCACCGTGTGCCTGTTAGTGCTACTTTTCTATTTATTGAGATAGAGATGTCCAAAGAAGCGATAGGCTTTGTCAGATGGGAGATAAGGACAGAAGATGAGTTCTAAAGTACTGACTGCAGTCAGGTGCCCCACCACATCCTTAAAAGCCACAGGAATCTCTACCCTGCCACTTACAGACTGTCAGCTTCAGTCTCTGAATGGAGATAATAATAAAATCCACATCAGCGGATTGTTTTGAGGATTAAACACAAAAAGTTGTAAAGGGCTTTGCATTGAGTCCAACACATAATAATTAATATTCAGTAAATATTAATGTCAGAGTTGTTTTACTAATCTGTCTTCCACTTTCCTTTGATGTGGACTATGCCTTCTCTCTTAATCTGCACAGGTTGCCTTTTCCTGCCTTTTCTGTCAGGTGACACTCCACTTATTCCTCAAGACCCACCTCAAAAATCCCCTCTTTTCTTTCCTAGAAGTAGTTGACCCTCTGCCTACTAGCCATATTATTTTATGCATATTGCTGCTGTCACTCTTAATACGTTATTTATATGCCTTATGCTAGAAAACATTTAAGGCAGTTCACTGTAATGAGAAAATATAAAAATTAAACAGATTAGAAAACAAGACAAAAGGAACATTGAGATTAGGAAAAATAAAAGTCAGAAGTGGGGTGATCCTCAGAATGCAGGAGGATGAAGTCTAGTACATTAATTAACCAAGCTGTAAGTGACCTGTTTCTCCAATAGGCCGTGCCGAGAGGCAGGACCGCGTCTACTCTATGATCTAGTGTTCATGAGAGAAGGCAATCTTAGATGCCCAGGAAAAGCACTTTTTTTTCTGATTTGAACTAGAGGAAAAGTTTATCATTGAGGTCCTCATAAATGAAAGCCAGTGTCATATCCTTAACCTCTTTTCAGCACTGAAGATCATAGAGCTGTTTTGTAGCACATCCCTTGCTAGGTAAAAGAAGGCTAAATCACAATTTAGACATTATAAAGCCAGTAGAGGCTGGGTGTGGTAGCTCACACCTGTAATCAATCTTAGCACTTTGGGAGGCCAAGGCAGGAGGATTACGTGAGCCCAGGAGTTTGCGACCAGCCTAAGCAACACAGCGAGACATCATCTATACTACAGAATTTTTCAAATTAGTCAGGCGTGTGTGGTGGTGTGCACCGGTAGTCTCAGCTACTCGTCTCTACTAAAAATTTTCTAAAATTAGCCAGGTGGAGTGGAACACATCTGTAGGTAGTCCCAGCTACTCAGGAGGCTGAGGCGGGAGGTTCACTTGAGCCCAGGAGTTTGAGATTGCAACGAGCCATGTTTGCACCACTGCACTCCAGCCTGTCAACAGCGCTAGACCCTGTCTAAAAATAAATAAATAAAACCAAAGGACAATGTGGTTTAGGTGGGTAGTGGTAGCTCTGCTGATCTGGCTTGATTGAAATCAGGGTTTTTTGATTGAATATCTAGACCATAGAGGAAAGACAAACTGAAACTTCTTCAGACAATCCTCTATAAACGTGGTTTTCGTCAGCTGAGCTTTTGAAAAAATCAAGCTGAAATGAGTGGTATGTGTGATCAGTCAACAAGTATTTATTGCATACCTTCTAGGCACAATGCAAGGTCCTGGCTACTTCCCAGTAAACTAGACAGAGGAGGGCCCTGGCCCCTGCTTTGGGGAAAGAAGCCATAGTGTGCAATCAAATAAGTAAATAAGATAATTTCTGAAAAGGAATGTAATTAAGTTCTGAGAATGAACTTGATGGAATGAGGACGGAGAGTAATGGGGGAGGGCAGTGATACCTGACAGGTTCAACTACATGAAGAGCCCAGGAAAATATTCCAGATAGAGACAACAACTAGTGCAAAGGCCCGAGGTGAAAACAAGCTCTGCGCCCTTTGGAGGAAATAAGGAAAGCCACTGGGCTAGATCTAGGGACAGGACTGTATCCAGGTGGGCCAAGAGGAGTATGATGCAAAAGGAGGTAAAGGGAGTTCAGGAGGAGCCTTGCAGGCTTTGGAAAGGAGACTGAATTGTCCTTTGTGGGCATTTAGAAATGATTGGAGGATTGTAAGCAGGAGAGTTAGTGATCCAATTCTTCTTTTAGATCATTCTGAGTTGCATAAAAAATGGATTCTAGGAAGGCAAGAATGAAAACAGGGAGCCCAATGCAAAGTATTCCAGTTGAGAGAAATATGGGCTTGGATTAGAGTGATGTTAGTGTGGAAGATAAAAGTGGATGTTCTTGATATCTCATTCATCCTCCTGGAAAGCTCTTGGAGGAGTACCAGTACTTGTCCATGGAGCTTACATGAGAGCCAATGTCTGTTACAAATTTGAGGTGCCTGTATCACTGTGCCTTTATGTAATCCATTCCTCTGGGTCTGCGTATCCAATTGGACTGGGAGCTCTTGAAGAAGCAGCCCTTTATTTCCTGCACTCAGTTTGAGGAACTGCCCTGCTTTAGAGTAGCTATAGCTACTAAACTGGATATTTTCACCACTACTGTCATGTTATAAGTGAAAAAGTGGAGGTCTTTGGAAGTTAGTGACTTGCAGTCACACAGCTAGTTTGTGACAAAGCCATTTTCTCTCCTTCCCTTGTTGCCAACTCTAGCAGTTTGGCTAACTGAAAAACAGTGTGAATGTTGTCACTGTTAATTTAAACTATGTTAACTGTATTTTGTATGTGTTAATTTAAAGGATGCTAAATATTGTTAGTACCCTGATAGAAATCATTTCAGAAGCACTTTTTGCAGTACAGAGAACATTAGGTAGATATATTGATATGCCAGAGCAACAGATGAGAGATGGAGAAAGGGGTTGGGGTGGGATGTGGCTCTACATACCATTTAATAAAGCTTGCTGGTTTTGACGGTAGCTTTTTTTTTTAACTTAGAAAAGTGTAATGCATGAATATATACTTGTTGCAATTTGAAATAATGGTTTTTAATATGCCTACGAATAATATGACAGAATAATGGAGCTGCACTATGACTTTCTAATAATGTAATTGTATATATTTTTCTGTGAATGCAGAGGTGAGTAGTAACTCATCTGTGAAAGGAAGATAATAGTACACACTTTGTAGAGTTGTTTGAAGGATGAAACATGATAATATATGTAAAGCACTTTGAAGTTGAGTGACCATTTAATTTATTGTGTAAACCTGGACACTTTTCAGAGTGAAAAGAAACAAATAGGATGTGTGGTCACCAACTAGGATTGTATAAATGCTGTGAAAGTGTTTGCTGCTGCTGTTATTCCTATTTCAGTTGCTGATCCAATGTTAATTAGACATTTGTGGGCACAGGGTTCATTTGTTTTTGGGTTTTTTTTTCCATTAATGCCATTGGATTTGCCCACTTTGTTCCATCTTCTGGGGCCCCAACACAGGGATAACTGCTGCAGTTCAACTATGAAATAATGTTTCTTTAGCCAAGATAATTGGTTTTTCAAAGCAAGATTGACATTTCACCTTGACTTTATTAGCACTAAACTCTAAACATTTAAACAGAGAAAAGACAAAGGACCTCAACATGATGTTTTGCATTTCTTTTCCTTTTAAAATTTTAAATGTAATTTTGGTGTAAGTAATTTACCTTGGCATCAGCAATTTATGTAGACCAGTGAGAAGTATCTTAGGAGAGGTTAATATCTACATGGAGGAATCAAACCATCTTATTGTTCCTTCCACCCACCTTTTATGTGTCTTCTTAATATTGTTGACCTTAAAAATTGTTTTAATGATTTTGAGCTTTTTGAAAGGAGGGACCAGGTGTTATTTTACCATTAGGAATGTAACACAATGGGCTAATATATGTGATTCATCTTAATAACATGAGCTGTGGTGGTCTAACGATAAATCTTACAGGAATCTGCGTGAACATTGTTTTTACATGGCCTTAGTCTCTCTTTTTGTTCATTTAAAGTAGGTCAAGTCAAGCCAGTTTTCTTTGTTGTTGTTAACACATTATAGCTTTATTCAGTAACAGAGTAGAATTTTTTAATACAGAGAAAATGAAGTACCTGAGAATGATAAATAAGTTTACCACCCAGTTAACCGCTGTTACTACTTCAGAAAAAAAGTACTACATGTCAGTAAATTCAAGAAGAAATGCGCAATATGAAAAATGAAAACCTCCCCTCTTTACCTTCCATAATAATTCCTCTCCCAGAATGATTTTTAATGCCTCTAAAAGGTAAAAGTATCTTCTCTGGAGCCTGACTCCTGAGTTTGAGTTCCATGTCTATTCCTTACTTCCTGTGACATTTAATTTTTGGCAAGATGCTTTTTCATTGGTAAAATAGGGATAAGAATATCTATAATGAGGCCGGGCATGGTGGCTCACGCCTGTAATCCCAGCACTTTGGGAGGCCGAGGCGGGCAGATCATGAGGTCAGGAGATCGAGACCATCCTGGCTAACACGGTGAAACCCCGTCTCTACTAAAAATACAAAAAAATTAGCTTGGCGTGTTGGCGGGCGCCTGTAGTCCCAGCTACTCAGGACGCTGAGGCAGTAGAGTGGCATGAACCTCGGAGGCGGAGCTTGCAGTGAGCCGAGATCGCACCACTGCACTCCAGCCTGGGCAGCAGTGCAAGACTCTGTCTCAAAAAAAAAGTATAATGCTGTTGTATAGATTAAGTGTGTTTATATGTGAAAAGCATCTAAAACAGTCCTTAGCATATTTAAGTGTTATATATCTGTTGGCTAGTATACCAGTGGGTATATATGCTTGAAAATTTTATACAGTCATTTACACACTGGTCTGTATTCAACTTCTGTGTACCCTTAAAAATTTTTTTAAGTGATATAGTAGGTTTGTATATTTATGGGGAACATGAGATATTTTGATACGTGCATACAGTGCAAAATGATCACAGCAGGGTGGATACGCTATCCATTGTCTTCAAGCATTTATCATTTGTTATAAACATTCTAGTTATGCTCTTTTAGTTGGTATAAAATGTGCAATAAGTTATTGTTGACTGTAATCATCCTGTTGTGCTATCAAATACTAGATCCTATTCACTCTATGTTTTTGTACCCATTAAGCATCCCCGCCCCTCCCCTGCCGCCACACACCCCACAGCTCTTCCCAGCCTCTGGTAACCAGCTCTACTGTCTACCTCCATGAGTTCAGTTGATTTAATTTTTAGCTTATCATGGAGCTCTTTTGAATATAAATCTACCTTATTCTTTTATATCACTGTGTATAGTCTATTAATTTTTTAGACAGATCCTCTGTTGGCATTTAGTTTGTTTTCAGTTTTTTACTCTTCCAAACAGTGTTACAATGGAGATATTTGCATAGATATATTCGTGTACTTGTGGGAATAATTTCTAAAAGATAAGTCAAAAGGTGAATGTGTCTTTAATTTTGGTATATCTTGCTGTAATGCCTTAGTAGCTAGCTGTTTTCTCCACTATAATCCTGTCTGAAATTGTTATCCCTTCCTGTGGCTTTCAGTTTGGCACCTACAGAATTTTTTGCCAAACTGCATTTAGAAAGGAAATGCTAATCCTCACCAGTAGATCACAGGATTACTAGTTCACAAAGGCAGGTGAGATTGCAGCCTTCCCTCAAAGGGAGCCACATTTGACCTGCAATTTAGCTTTAGCAGGGAGTTACATAACAATGATGCTATTGCCACGGTTGTCAAGCTTTGACCTGTCTCTGAAGTTGTTTTGTAATCAAGGTTTTCATGGCAAATATAGGGAAAGAACAATTATGAATTTTGAAAGGAATGTTAGTCTGGATTTATGAGAAACTCCCTTTTATGCTAAAATGAGAGCGCAGCTAAAATGGCTGTGTCATCTGACCAGAAGCCTGGAAATCTAGAGTTGCTCTAGTGACTGTAAAGGAGCCATTTCTTCCTGCCTTTATGTTTATGAAAAATAGAGTTTTAAGATCTAACTTGTTGAAAGGACTTTTTGAGGCTTATTTGGTGTCTTGAGTAATTTTATATTTCTTCTGGCTATATGTTGGCATATATGTATCCCATTTTGCAAGTAAATATTTACATTTCAGCATAAATGTGTCATTACTGATTTTAAACTGATTTTGAAAGACAGATATTTTGTATGTGCAGTTATGGTATAACGAGATCCAGTAGGAAGTCATAAGTTCTAGAATTGTGATAATAGTCTACTGTTAAACCAATCCTGTTTTTTATGTCTTCAGTCGTTAACATTTAGACATATTGGATATGAGGCATTTTGATGAGCAAATATGTATCTCATGCCCCTGCCTCATAGACAGTATATGCTAAACAATGTGTGGTCATATTACTTACTAATTAATACTTGAAGTTAATTGCTGCCTCCTTTTCTTGACTCAGATTCACACTCCACAGTCTTTCCAGGAGCTAGATGGATGGTATTATCCAGCCATCGTCCTACAAGCCTAAAGCCCGGTGGAAAACCACCATCCTCACAGCAGGTGTCAAGTATTTTGGTTTAGAAACTCATTCCAGCTGATGTTGATCCTCATAGTAAAGAAAGTAATTATGACAAGGAGTGATGTTGATAACATCAATAAAATAACAAAAAATCTGCTAAGCCATCTTTACTGTTTTTACAGGATAGACCAAAGCCCAGCAGAATTACTAATATAAGCATTCAAACTGCTTACAGCGGGTTTCAAGCATGATAATTTGTGAACTCAATGTGTATAGTAAACAAAACATGTTTTAAGTGTGTTCATTATGGAGCTAATTGATAAGATGTCATTAAAATAATAATGCCCATGGCATTTGTGTTAGGAACTATCAACAGCAGTCCGTCTTTAAATTTAAAAAGAACAGAGGCTATTCTCAAACTGAGAGCTTACCTTTTTTTTTATTCTGTATCTGTTGGAGCTGTGCTCTGCACTTTATACATGTTATTTCAGTAATTCTTGTCCACAGAGTTTTCTAGGCAGCAACTGTGTATGCACAATATAAGCTAGAAATGCCATGACCTTCCCAGTAAGTTTGAGACAGAAGCAAATTTGTAAGGAATCCTAACTGGGCAAAAGTTGATATACATAAATGCCTAATATGTATCTACATAGATATATCTATAGATAAATCTTCAACATTTACTCTGACTTTTATAGGATGATACAAGTTGTGGATTAAATTTTTTTTTTTTTTTGAGACAGAGTCTTGCTTGCTGTCCCCCAGGCTGGAGTGCAGTGGTGCGATCTCGGCTCGCTGCAAGCTCTACCTCCCAGGTTCACACCATTCTCCTGCTTTAGCCTCCCAAATAACTGGGACTATAGGCACCCGCCACTATGCCCGGCTAATTTTTTGTATTTTTAGTAGAGACAGGGTTTCACCGCGTTAGCCAGGATGGTCTCAACCTCCTGACCTCGTGATCCTCCCGCCTCAGCCTCCCAAAGTGCTGGGATTACGGGTGTGAGCCACCGTGTCCGGCCATGGATTAAATTTAACATAAAGATAAGGATAACATATTTTTTCTTTTCCTACTATAGACAGACATTGTGCTCCTTTGTATACTTTTTATTTCCTTTAAGTTTCCCAATATTTCTACAAAGTAGGTAGTTTTATTCCCATTTTACAGATGAAATCAGATGTTGGTCTTACGTGAATATATACACATGCACACACAGTAACCACTGGGTGGACTAACCAAAACATTGGCTCCAGTTTTTTTTTTTTCTGGCCTAGGCAGTTGGCTGTGAGGTGTGCTTAGACTAAAGGGGGATAGGGCTGAGTGGGAGGAGGGCCTGTGAATGAATGCCTGGACAGGGAATTCCCTGTGCTGCCAGAACTAGTGGTGCCACACTCCTACTTGTGCCACCCCAGTGTTGGCATTGGCCCCTGTTTTTTCCTAAACAAGTCATCTGCTCAGTCCTAACCTGCCTTCTAGGACCTGTGATTTTTTTTTTTTTTTTCCTGTTTTGAGACAGAGTCTGCCACCCGGGCTAGAGTGCAGTGGCGAGATCTAGGCTCACTGCAAACTCCACCTCCTGGATTCAAGCAATTCTCCTGTCTCAGCCTCCCGAGTAGCTGGGATTACAGGCGCATGCCACCACGCCCAGCTAATTTTTGCATTTTTAGGAGAGACAGGGCTTCAACATTTTGGCCAGGCTGGTCTCGAACTCCTGACCTCAAGTGATCTGCCCACCTTGGCCTCTCAAAGTGCTGGGATTACAGGCATGAGCCACCGTGCCCGGCCAGGACCTGTGATTCTCATCTCTCCTTTTTAGTTCAGGCCATGTTAGCTCCTAACTGTGTATGCTTTGGTAGCCTCCTAACTAACCTCCCTGCCTCTGGGCTTTTCCCAGTTACAATCCAGTTTGTACCTCCTCCTAAAAATTCTGGCCCATGAATATTTAGCAACTCCTAGTTTCCTACCAGCAAGGTGTACAAGTATAGTATTTACTGGTGTGGACTCCCAAAATCTGACCCCCAACTGCTTGTATATCTTTGGGTCCTGCTATTTGTCTTCACTCATCCAGCCTCCCTAGTGTTCTAACACACTCATGCCCCAGATTCAGCCTTTCATTCTCCACCCAGTCTCTGCTAGAGCACAGCTTTCTCCCTGCCTGAGGTGAGAAGAAGGAAAGGACTTCAGCTTTCTTTTTTAACAACAGCTAACAAGTTTTGAGTACTCACATGGTTCAAAAATCAAATAATATAAAAAGATAATCTCCAATCTTCCAGTCTGTTCCCCATCCACCCCACTTATACTGCCTTCTCTCTTGGTGTAACCCCTTTTATTAGTTTTTTGTATATCCTTCCAGGGTATCTATACTGCTCAGCACTGCACTAGTAGGGACTCCTTGTGCCACTTTGACGGGTCTCTGTCTGGGCTTCTAGGCTGTCCACAACATCCTTTGAAATCTAGGTGGATCTCTTGGAAGGTCAGAGAACAACTTGCATTCTGCATGCCTGCAGAAGTAGCGTCATGTAGATGCTGCCAAGTTTTATGGCTGTATCTTACCAAGTAGTAAGTCAAGCTGCACTTGGGCCTTCTTGAACTACAGCTGCGGTAGCTGAGGAGCACTGTGCCAGAATGCAGGGAACAGAGACCCAAGGTAGCTCTGGGCAGCAAACCTGTGGAGGGCACCCTAGGTCAGTCCTCCAAAACCATTCTGCCTGCCTAGAGTTCTGGGCCTGGGTCTGTGGTGGGAGGGACAGCCTTGAAGGTTATTTTTTAGTTTAAAGATCTCTATTGGCTTTATTCTCGATTCTAGAATTGGACCACACATCATTCCATAAAATAGAATAAGTGTTCCAGTGAGCTGAGGAGCAGAGGCCGGCTTTATATACAGAGAAGGGCTAAAGAAAGTAGAAGCACAGAACAGACAGCATATTAATCATTTCAAAGCTACTCTTTTTGTAAGGTGGGGACAGAGAGGCCAACAATAGAAAAATAACTGATTAGTTAACATGAGGTTATTTCAGCCTACCTTTTTTGTGGAGAAGCAAGGACTAAAGTAGAAGGAACTTCATTATTATGCCCACTGAAGATTTAAACTGGCCTCTTTGGGAAATTAGCTGTTATCATTCTCTTCTGATCTCTTAGAAGGTTGGGTAACAACTTAGTCTAGGTTTGGTGACATGGAACTTTAGCATGGGTGACTCCATTTTGATTTTTAGTCTGGTCCATTGGGACATAGTACAAGAACTTAGTCCAAAACAATGGCCTCCTGTAATTTTTATTTGACAGTTTTCCCTTTTGATTAGGTTGTTGTATAGGTGAGAGTGTAACCAAAACTTAGGTCATCGGTACTACTCTCAGTTGCCATCATTTTGAGTTTCTAGTCTCAGCATATGTTTATAGCTTATTGTGTCCTCCCCATTATTATAAGTTTGTTTGAGTTTTTGTTGTTCCAGCTAGAGACATACCATTTGATGCTTGACACATGGCTCTCTGGAAACATTTAAACCTTTTTGAGAAGACACAGTACACCAGGGGGACTACTGTTGTGATTAGCAGGTGGAAAACATGAAGAGTTTGGAGCTTTCTCCTTAGCCAGCATCCCCATGAGCCAAACCAACTAAAATCAAATAGCTAGATGAGGAGTCTACATGTTTTAACAAAGTAATCTGCTCTACAGTACCCAATGTGTTTATGTGCAACAAGAAATATCAGTTGCACAGATTGATCCCTGTTTAGTTAGTTGATATCTAGCCTCCCATGACTATCTTAAATTAAAGCAGAGGTCAGGTGCAATGGCTTACGCCTATAATCCCAACACTTTGGGAGTCCAAGGTGGGTGGATAATTTGAGGTCAGGAGTTTGAGACCAGCCTGGCCAAAATGGTGAAACCCTGTCTCTCCTAAAAATAGAAACATTAGCTGGGTGTGGTGGTACGTGCCTGTAATCCCAGCTACTTGCGAGGCTGAGACAGGGTTATTGCTTGAACCCGGGAGGCAGAGGTTTCAGTGAGCTGAGATCACACCACCGCACTCTAGCCTGGGCAATGGGAGTGAAACTCCATCTCTAAGTAAATAAATAAATAAAAGCCGGCAGTCCCAAATTACTTCTAGGAACTACTGATTGTGAAACTGTATAGCATTATCTTGTCAAGGGAAAGAAGTAGGCATAAATAGGGATAATTAAGAAGAGTAAGAGTCTTCTTATGATGGGGAGTCTTACTCCAATGATCTTGGGAAAAGTTGTCCACAGCATGAAGTCGACAACTTCTCATCCTGATTTGCAGTTTGATTGTCTCTGGTGTGACATCAGGCATTCTGGTGAATTCTCTATGTGGCACATGTATCAGATATGAGACATCTCCCTTGAAATTTACATTGAGTTGTCCAGCTTTGGCTTATAGGGCTTGAGAAACAGCTGTTTTTGTTATTTGAGAGTCTTAGCCAGATATTAGAGAAAACTAGAAGAATTCAGAATCCAGTCTAGTCTACTAATAAAAAGGAGAAAAAGAAAAAAAAAAAGCAAAAACAATGAGCCAGGCTACAACCTAATAACAAGGCCACTATAACTTTTTTTTAACGTAATTTTTTTCTCTGCATTCACCGTCATTTCTACAAAAGATAATCACAGACCAATTTGCCTGATTATTTATAAAAGTGCAGCAAGAATAACTACATGCCCGTCTTTTAAATTTGCTTTGCTGCAAACTTTGACAAGGAATCTCAGATTAGACTTTTAGAAACCTCTCAGTGTTAGGAAGCCAAATGAAGACACACATCAGACTTTGCCTGCTGTATCTAGTACCTTGAGGTTCATGGGCCTGCCAGGAAGTGACAACCTTTACTCATTTATTATAAGGCTGAGAATCCTTGAAGCTAGGCATTCTTGTTTTCTTGAGATGGTGTCTCACTCTGTCTCCCAGGCTAGGGGGCAGTGACGCAGTCTCGGCCCACTGCAACCTCCACCTCCTTGGTTCAAGCAATTGTCCTGCCTCAGCCTCCCAAGCAGTTAGGATTACAGGCTCATGCCACCACACCCGGCCAATTTTTTATATTTTTAGGAGAGACAGGGTTTCACCATGTTGGCCAGGCTGGTGTCGAACTCCTGACCTCAGATGATCCACCTGCCTTGGCCTCCAAAGTGCTGGGATTACAGGTGTGAGCCACCATGCCCAGGTGAAGCTAGGCATTCTAAGAACATTTTCAAATACGGTATTCCTGTCAGAGCCTTGATAATATAACCAGTGTTTCCATTTGTATCCTGTTAAAGAGAACAGTTTATTGAACTTATACAGACAACCAAATTGCCATAAAAATAACGGTACTAACAAATAGTTTCCAAATTCTGGAAGTATCATCAGGTAGAAAGGAAAAGCAAATGTTTCTATATTTATTCATAAAAGTATGCTTTACCAAATTGCTGTAAGCTATAGATAGCTTTTAAAAAAAGAAGTTTCCTTAAATCTGTGAAACAAAATAATAAAACCAGCAATATTTCAAATAAAGAAGCCATGAAAACCCATAGTTTTTATTTATCAGTTCGATCAGTCTCGTGTAATTACTTTGTGCTCTGTTTGATCTTGGTTAGCAGTTTTACAAACCCATCAAATTTGTGGACCAAAAAGTATCTGAGACAAGTCTTAATCAATTTAGGAGTTTATTTTGCCAAGGTTAAAGACATGCCCAGGACACAGCATCAGGAGGTCCTGAGATGTGCCGAAGGTGGTTGAATTACAGCTGATTTTATACATTTTAGGGGGACAGAAATTACAGGCAGACATCAATGAATACACGTAAGATGTAAGATGTATATTGGTTCAGTACAGAAAGGCAGGACAACTCGAAGGTGGGGGACGGGGAGGACTTCCAGCTCATAGGTGGAGTCGATTTTCTGATTGGTAATTGGTTAAGTTATTATCTAAAGACTTGGAATCAATAGAAAGGAATTTCTGGGTTGAAATAAGGGGTTGTGGAGGCCAAGGTTCTTACACAGATGAAACCTCCAGCTAGCATGCTTCACAGAGAATAGATAGTAAATATTTCTTATCAGACTTAAAAAGGTGCCAGACTCTTAATCTCTCCTGGATCAGGAAAAGACCTGGAAAGGGAAGGGGATTCTCCACAGAATGTAGATTTATGAGACAACTTTGCAGGGCCATTTTTAAATACATCAAAGGAATATATTTCGGAGTAAAATACTTCAATTTATTTCAATATCTGCTGTCATGTGATGTATCTTATTGGTACAAAGAGTCTGTTTGGTCAGTCTTAAGATCTCTGTTTTAATGTTCATGCTGGTCAGTTGTGCCTGAATTCTAGAAGGAGGGTGTAATTAGGCATTCTGACCCTACCCCCATTCCCATCATAGCCTAAACTAGTTTTTCAGGTTTACTTAGGAAAGCCCTTGGCCTGTTGAATGGGTGTCCATTCATTTGGCTGGAGGGCTTAGAATTTTATTTTTGGTTTACAGTTTCTTCATTAAACTTTTGGAAATTTTGTCCAATGGTATAAACTAAAAGTTATGTCAGAGTTTGTTTTTTGTTTGTTTGTTTTTTGAGACAGAGTCTCACTCTGTTGTCCAGACTGGAGTGCAGTTGCACGATCTTGGCTTACTGCAACCTCTGCCTCCTGGGTTCAAGCAGTTCTCCTTCCTCAGCCTCCTGAGTAGCTGGGATTACAGGCATGCAACCCCACACCAGGCTAATTTTTATATTTTTGGTAGAAACAGGATTTCGCCTTGTTGGCCAGCCTGGTCTCAACTCCTGACCTCAAGTGATCCGCTCGCCTCTGCCTCCCAAAGTGCTGGGATTACAGGCGTGAGCCACTGCACCCGGCCTTCTTTTCATTCTTCTGATGTAGCTTTTTGGAGACACAGCACTTCAGGATTATAATTGCTTGCAGAGAGCTTTCATAAAAGGCATTAGAACCAAAACAATTAACTGTGGACAACATGACTTAAAATGGCCATGGTTAAAACCTGATGAGAGTTCATTATAATAATGATGAAATTGACAAGGAAATTTGGTTATTTTTCAACCAAAATTATGACTGATAGCATTTATACCAATACATACCAGATTTATAGGAACTTTTTTTTATCACGGGGTGGGTGGGAAGCCTGATTTTAGGGGCTTTCCTAGAAATTTTTTTTAGCAGTCCTTTTTCCAATGTCCTGGTTGTTTGCACAAATGGCAGTGAATTTTTGGAAACTGCTGTTTTAGGGATTGCTTGTTTGGGGAAGCACCATAGGACAGGCCCAAATGTCATTCTAGGTTGCTGGTTGTCATGGAGCTGAAATACTTGGGGAATGGCTTTTCAAAAGGTAATTTGCAGTCTTTTGGGTTTTGCATGACCCATAAGTAGATCGGACGGGACTTGTTGGGTACTTGATAGAATTCTCAGGAGACTACCATTCTGCCTCTTTCATCCATATGGGGCTCCCTAGAGTATACCAACACATGTACTAGTTGGTACAGATCAAATATACTGGGGTTATAAATTACCAGTAAGGCCAGGCATGGTGGCTCATGCCTATAATCCCCGCACTTTAGGAGGCCGAGGTGGTTGGATCACCTGAGGTCAGGAGTTTGAGAACCAGCCTGGCCAACATGGTGAAACCGCGTTTCTACTAACACTACAAAAAAATTAGCCGGACGTGGTGGTGGGTGCCTGTAATCCCAGCTACTTGGGAGGCTGAGGCAGGAGAATAGCTTGAACCCAGGAGGCGAAGGTTGTGGTGAGCCAAGGTTGCGCCCTTGCACTCCAGCCTGGGCAACAAGAGGGAAACTCCATCTTAAAAAATAAAAATTTTAATAAGGTTACTAGTAAGACCCTGAATTCTTCAGAAAACTTGTGAAATTCTTCTCTAGGTTTAGGAAAATCTTGAACTGTGGCCCCGAAGTCCATTTTTGTCCAGGGAGTGCAAGTCACTTGGGAATTTTCTCCTGATTTTTCAGATGATTCTCTTATAAGGAATCTGTTTAACTGCTTTTTTTCAGGGAAGAAAGGCAATTCAGACAAAGCAGACTGAATATTTAGTAGTAGATTGTAAATATTCAGGCAAAGTAAGGGAGAGAGAGGCAGTAGGAGTTACATCAGTTTTACCATCCTTGGTAAGGGAATATCTTCCATTTCCAGCTTTTCATTAGCTGTTTACAGTGAATCTTTTTAAAAGGTGATTTTAGAGCACTGTCTCTTTGAGGCTTCTGAATGCCAATAAGAATTTTGTTCTGTCTGCATAATTTGGGAGGCTTGGGGTTCGAGTGCACTTCTTAGATGAATAGTCTTTTTCATCTGGAACATTCCATGTAATGGCATCATAATTCTGAATTATCTTTTGTAAGATTTTGCCATTTGTAAATATTTGTAGCTTCCAGAACCAGAAACCTTATACACAAAAAAGGCAGATTGGCCAGAAGGCAGGGTACTGAAATCTTTAGAAATTGAAGAAACCATTTTATATTGGATATTGGGTCTTCCAAAGCCAAAATGGCTTTGGCTTTGAGATCGCCTTGACCAACTTAGCCAATGACATTTCAGTTTCTTTTTTGTCTGACCCAGTCAGATGCCTGAGGCCTCCCTCATCTAAGCATGTAAGAAGAAAAGAACACACATACCTATGAATTCCAAAAGCCAGAGTTCATGCCCCCCTCCACCTCATGGTAATAACCACTTACCGTGACTGCTGTTGGTTACCTTTACTACTGCAGCCCTTTATGATAGCCACAGAGAGTGTAACCCACATTTCCCTCTGGCCATATGCTGGTCACCAATGGGATGCAACCCGTATTTCTGTCCAGCCACATTCTTCAGGGCTTGACCCAAGCCTTTTATGGCATCATGCATGAGATATCACCAGAGTGGGAGCCGAAACAATGCAGTCCTTGCCAGTGACTTGTCAGCCACTATGAACCCAGAAGTCATGTGCCCTGCCACAGTACAAACTAACCCTAGGTACCCCAAAGTCAAATGTCCTCTCACAGCAGAGACTAACCTTGATACCCCCAAAGCCAAAGATATCAGCGAGCTTAAATACTTAAAGAGAGCAGAGCTCAGATATGAGAGGGACTTAACCCTCAGGGCTATGTGAAGGAGATAATACCCCCCACCCCCAGAAAAGAAGGTTAGCATCACCTTTTCCTGTGTTCCTCAAGGAGTCTCAGGTCAGCTGTCTCTAGGTCCTTTTGTGATCATCTGTCAAAAGACAAAATTACAACAAATTGAAAGATCTCAATTGTCTTTATGATTCTAGACTTGGGCAACACTTGCCACTTCCACATTTTCGGGAATTATAGCAACAGCCACACTGCCAGTACAATTTTCCATCTTACTCTGTTTTCGGAGGCTGTAATAGAATACCAGAGAATGGGTAGTTTATAAACAATAAAAGTTTATTTGACTTATGGTTCTAGAGGGTGGGAAATTCAAGATCAAAGGGCCAAATCTGGCGAGGGTCTTCTTGCTGTGTCATAACATGGCAAAAGGTATCACATGGCAAAGGAGAGTGTGAGATGGAGAAAAGAAATGGAGCTGAACTCACCCTTTTATCAGGAGCTCACTCCGAGATTACTAACCTATTTCCACAATAGCCGCATAAGCCTGTTCATCAGGGCAGAGTCCTAATGACCTAGTCACTTCTTCAGTCACCTCTTCAAGGTTCCCCTTCTTAATACTGGCACGATGGCAATTAAACTTCCTTCTTTTTTATGTGTTTATTTTAAAATGACAGATAACATTGTGTGTTTTTGTCATGTACAGCATGATGTGTTGAAGTATATATACATTGTGGAATGGTTAACTAGCTAATTAACAAATGCATTACCTCACAGAGTTATCATTTTTGTGGTGAGAGCATATAACATTCACTCTTTTTACATTTTTCAAGTATATACTATATCATCATTAACTATAGTCACCTTGCTGTGCAGTTAGATCTCTTGAAATTTATTCCTCTTGCCTAACTGTAAGTATGTATCTTTTGACCAACATTTCCCCAACCTCCTTCTCCCTAGCCACCCCAGCCTTTGGTAACCACCATTATAGTCTCTACTTCTGTGAGCACCTTTTTTAGATTCCATATGTAAGTGTGATCATGCGTTATTTATCTCACTGTGCCTGCCTTATTTCACCTAGCATAATGTTCTCCAGGTTCATCCATGTTGAAATGACAGGATGTCCTCCTTTTTATGGTTGAATAGCATTTCATTGTTTATGTATGTGTGTGTATGTGTATATATGTGTGTGTAAGTGTATGTGTATATATGTGTGTGTAAGTGTATGTGTATATATGTATACAGTCTCACTCTGTCACCCAGGCTGGAGTGCAGTGGCGTGATCTCGGCTCACTGCAAGCCCTGCCTCCCAGGTTCACGCCATTCTCCTGCCTCAGCCTCCTGAGTAGCTGGGACTACAGGCGCCAGCCACCACACCTGGCTAATTTTTTTGTATTTGTAGTAGAGACGGAGTTTCACTGTGTTAGCCAGGATGGTCTCGAACTCCTGACCTCGTGATCTGCCCACCTTGGCCTCCCAAAGTGCTGGGGTTACAGGTGTGAGCCACCACGCCTGGCCCACATTTTTTTAAATTTATTCATCTGTTGGTAAACACCCAAGTTGATTCCATACCTTGGCTATTGTGAATAAGGCTGCTATAAACGTTGGAAGGCAGATACCTCTTTGACATACTGATTTTATTTCCTTTGGACACATAACCAGTAGTGGGATTGCTGGATCATATGGTAGTTCCATTTTTATTTTTAAAAGAATTATTGAGGGCTGGCACAATGGCTCATGCCTATAATGCCAGCACTTTGAGAGGCCGAGGTAGGCGGATCATTTGAGGTCAGAAGTTTGAGACTAGCCTGGCCAAGATGGTTAAACCCCATCTCTACTGAAAATACAAAATTAGCTGGGCATGGTGGCACATGCCTGTAATCCCAGCTGCTCGGAAGGCTGAGGCAAGAGAATCGCTTGAACCCAGGAGATAGAGGTTGCAGTAAGCCGAGATCACGCCACTGTACTCTAGCCTGGATGAAAGAGTGAGACCCTGTCGCTAAACAAACAAACAAACAAATATACATACAGTTTTTGGAGGGGTTGGGGCAGGCACAGAGGCTCATGCCTGTAATTCCAGCACTTGGGAGGCTGAGGCATGTGGATCACTTGAGTTCCGGAGTTTGAGACCAGCCTGGGCAGCATGGTGAAACTCTGTCTTTATAAAAAAATTGCAAAAATTAGCTAGGCATGATGGCCTGCACCTGTAGTCACAGCTACTTGGGAGGCTGAGGTGGGAGGCTGGCTTGAACCCAGCAGGTGGAGGTTGCAGTGAGCCGAGATCATGCCACTGCATTCCAGCCTGGGTGACGGAGCCAGATCAATGGTGAATTCTGATATTTTAGTGCACCTGTCACCCGTGTAGTATACTACACAAGTGTGTACTTATACCCAATGTATCCAATGTAGTTTTTTTCCCTCACCCCTCTCCCAGCCTCCATCTTCTGAATCTCCAGAGTCCATTTTGTCACTCTGTATGTTTTTGTGTCCTCATAGCTTAGCTTCCACTTATAAGTGAGAACATATGGTATTTGATTTTCCATTCCTGAGTTACTTCACTTAGAATAATGGCCTCCAGCTCCATCCAAGTTGCTGCAGAAGACACTATTTCATTCCTTTTTATGGCTGAGTAGTATTCCATGGTGTATAGATACCACAATTTCTTTATTCACTCATTGATCAATGGACACTTAGGTTGTGAATTCTCCAGCTCATATTTTCAGTTTTTTGAGGACTCTCCATTTTGTTTTCCATAATACCTGTACTAATTTACATTCCCACCAGTAGTGTATAAGGGTTCTGCTTTCTCCACATCCTCACCAACACTTGCTATTTTATGTCTTTTTGATAATAGCCTCTCTCAGTGGGGTGAGCCAGTATCTCACTGCGGTTTTGATTTGCATTTCCCTGATTAGTGATGTTGAGAATTTTTTCATATACCTGTTGGCCATTTGTATGTCTTCTTTTGAGAAGTGTCTATTCAGGTCATTTCAATGGCTGTTAAATTTCAACGTGAGTTTTGGAGGGGACATTCAAACCGCAGCATCAAACTTTAATCTCTCTTAGATCTGTTAATATTCTTTCCTCTCATTCAGGGCACTCACTCCCCAGGTTGGCTTAGATGTTGTTTTTCTGTTAGTTGAATGTATTTACAATCCCCAGTCTTCAATACGGTTGGAGATCCAGGCATGTAGGAAAAAAATGGTATTTCTTGGAGACTTGAGAAGAACACAGATAAGACTAGCAAAGGATCTGTTGAATACCATCAGTGCCACCAGATTTACCCACTAGATGCTTCTTTTTAATAAACTTAAAACATTTGTAGTAAGAAAATTCTATTAGTATTTATTTTCTGCATTTTAATGTCTTCAAGGACTATGTTTTATTTGTCTCAGTCTCTTCAGATAATGTTGGTGGTTAAAAACTGAAATCATTAGTTTGTATTTTTAAAATATAAAATTAAAACACTTGATGAATATGTAGCTTGAGCAGTCTGTCAAAGCCATGACTCTGAGAAGCAAACCCAATTCTAAAAATGTTTATCTGATGTTATCACAGAATATATTTTAAAACTGGAGCCATCTGCCTTCCAAAGTTTATCTCCGCTGCACCTGCGCTCAAAAATACTTCTGCCTACACACAGGAACTATTGTTTAAAGATTTTGCTGTTGATTCAGCATGAGGCTCTCCAGGAATTATTCACACTTTAAAATTTATTTTAAAAAATAATTACTGCGTACTATAAAAAACAAAACAGAAAACCCCCCAAATTCTACAAAGACATGCAGGAAAATTATCTTTTCCCACCTCTATCTGTAGTCCCTCTTACCAGAAATAACCACTATTACAAGTTTCTTGTGGATCTGTCCAAGGATAGTCTCTGAATACACACATGCACGTGCGATGCACATGCACACACACGCAAAGCCTCCTTTTTCCGCACATATGGCAACATATTGCATTTGCTTTTCTATACCTGTTTTGTTTTCATTTTAACGTATCTAAGGAAAGTTTTTTGGTATCAGTATATCTGCACTATTCTTTTGGCTCATACTATTACATTATGTGAATGTTTCATCATTTAACCAGTTTGTTACTGATGAATAGGTTTGCAATCTTTCTACTATAAACAGTACCACTAAGAACATCCCTTTATGTCTGTCTTTGTGCATGAGTGCACTTCTATAGGACAAACTTCTAGAATTGGAATTATGGGGTCAGAATGGTATGTGTGTTTTTAATTTTATTTGTTATTGTTCAGTGGCCCTACAAAGAATTCCCAGTTTGCATTTTATTAGTGTATAAAAGTGCAGTTTTCTAACACCCTTGCCAACAGTTTTATCAGATCTTTTGCCAATCTGATAGATGAAAAATGACGTTTTACTGTGGTTTTAATTTGCCTTGCTCTTGTTATGATCCAGCATCATTTTGTCCGGAAAGAATACTAGCTCAGGACTGCCAGGCAGACAGATTTGGACCCCACTTGTTGGCCATCATTGTCATCTATACTTTTTTGTTGTTTATTTTTTTCTTTGGAGACAGCATCTCGCTTTGTTGCCAATAGGCACTGGAGTCCAGTGGTGAGATCATGGCTCACTGCAGCCTTGATCCCCCAGGCTCAAGTGGTCCTCCTACCTCAGCCTCCCAAGTTACTGGGACTAATAGGCACATGCCACCACACCCAGCTGATTTTTATTTTTTGTAGAGTCAGAGTCTCACTGTGTTGGTCAGGCTGGTCTCAAACTCCTGGGCTCAAGCGATACTCCCTTAGCCACCACACCCAGCCTTAAATTATATGTTTATCTAACAAATCCATTCCTTTTTCCCTGACTGATCTCATTCTTTTTTCCTAGTTTACCACTACATCTTTTAAATATTTCCCGTCTATTCCTTTTATCAGTGCTTCTCAACAGCCAGAGACGAACATTTGGACTTCTGTCTGTCTGGGCAGCTTATTTCACAAAAGGTTCTCTATGAATTATTGGCTTATTTCCTTGATTGTACCTGAAAATTATTTCCACTCGACAACCCAGTAGACTGCCAACTCTGTAAGGACGTCTTTTCACTGCTATTACTCCAGCCCCTAGAACAGTACCTGACACACAATAGTCATTCAATCACTTTCTTTTTTCTTTAGTATATAAATATTTTTTATTATATGCAAAACAAACTATGCATAACATAAAATTTACCTTTTTAGCTAGCTATTTTTAAGTGTACAGTTCAGTGGCATTAAATACATTTACGTTTCAATAATTTTCTTTTGAATAAACAAATGAACAGTGATACTAGTTATTTGTACTTGAAAGTTACCAGGAGCCAGATAGTAACATTGCCCTTCTTTCCTGCAGACGAAGTTATACGGAAGCGTCTCCTCATTGATGGAGATGGTGCTGGAGATGATCGGAGAATTAATCTGCTAGTGAAGAGTTTCATTAAATGGTGCAACTCTGGGTCCCAGGAAGAGGGGTATTTCATTTCACTGTTGTTTCCATACTAGTATCCTAATGTGATTTTAGGCCCTATATTAAGGTCCTGTGAATAGATCAAATTTTCACTCACCTTAAATGTCCAGTTAGTCAACTCTTAATTAAGATTTTCTTGGCCTTCTCTTCAAAGGCCTCTCATATGTTTATTAAAACGTGGAGAAGGCAGATTGGTAAGGAGAAATGAAGATTAAATTCAGACTCATTAGTTTGGTTACTTTTAGGACATAAGTGTTTAATAAGATAAAATATCTAAATGGAATTTTCTCCTTTGCTAATAAAAGGCTGATGCTATGTGTGTATATATTAAGTTGGTGCAAAATTAATCATGGTTCCTGCCATTAACTTTAATGGCAGAAATGGCAGAAACCACGATTACTTTTGCACCAACCTGATACACACACATACACACACACACACACACGTATATCTAATCTTTTTTTTTTTTTTTTTGAGACAGAGTCTTATTCTATCTTTTTTTTTTTTTTTTTTGAGACAGAGTCTTATTCTGTTGCTCAGGCTGGAGTGCAATGGCAAAATCTTGGCTCACTGCAACCTCTGCCCCCCAGGTTCAAGCAGTACTCGTGCCTCAACCTCCCGAGTAGCTGGGGTTATAGGCATGCAACACCATGCCTGACTAATTTTTGTTATTTTAGTAGAGATGGAGTTTCACCATGTTGGCCAGGCAGGTGTCGAACTCCTAGCCTTAAGTGATCTGCCCACCTTGGCTTCCCAAAATTCCAGAATTACAGGCATGAGCTACCACGCCCAACTATATTTATTTACTTTTTACCATAGTAAACTTTTCCTCATTTGAATTTGCTTTCCATATAAATAATTTTATAGAGTGAAAAAATTGTGGGAACAGAATTGTGAAGTTAAAAAAACATCTTAAAGTTTTTTTTAAAGTCTTTTAAACAAAATTCAAATAATTGTTTGAATAAAATGTGCATTGATAAGAACAACAATCCCATCTTTGCATTTGTAACTAAAGTAATTAAATTCAAGAATACTACATTCGATAAAAAGAAAACTTAAGGGACAGGTATTCTAAATTATTTTAAATAAGCAAATGATTCTCTCAGAACTTGGTATAATTTAATTAGCAAATATTTGTCTGTATTATAACAGGCCCCTTTTGTCGATGCACAAATATCTTTATTTTGGTTTTCTCTCTTTTTCATTAGATATAGCCAGTACCAACGTATGCTGAGCACGCTGTCTCAGTGTGAATTTTCAATGGGCAAAACTTTGCTAGTATATGATATGAATCTCAGAGAAATGGAAAATTATGAAAAAATTTACAAGGAAATAGGTAAAGAATCTTAATGTTTCTATCTGTAATTTTACTTTTTATGATCTAAAGGAAACAATACCTGCTAACAATTTTCTTTGGTGGTAAAAGAATAATAACAATTACTGTATTAATGGAAAGAATACAGTAAATGTTAGCTATAAAAAATGTGTATTCTAACATGATATAGTACTTTGGGTTACAGCTTTTTTTTTAAATACTAGTGTCTATTTTGTTACCAATAGAGGTTAATTTATAAATGCATTTTAAAATTAAAAATGGATTATTGATTTTGTTACAACTATCTTTTAAAAAACCTTCTCATATAGAATGTAGCATAGCTGGAGCACATGAAAAAATTGCTGAATGCAAAAAGCAAATTCTTCAAGCAAAACGAATACGAAAAAATCGCCAAGGTAAGGGTTTTGAGGGATTTAATGTGCAAATACATTATTACTGACTACAGTTTTCATGCAGTTTTTAATGTTGTGAGGTAAAATCTGCAGCCTGAATCAACATGGATGAAAAAAAAAGATCCAAATTTTAATTCCTTAAAACTATATTATTCTTTAAAATAGAGAAGGAAGTCTGTGTTGAAAAGAATGTTTTTGCTGGATTACATTGATTATCCAAGTATTTCTTTTCTGTTTTTCTTTTTTTTCTTATCCCAGTATTTCTTAAGTATTAAATTTTTACCATCTTGGACCCTTCTGCCTAAATAATGTTATGGTTAATCAGCAGAGGCGATTTACATAAATATACTAGATTTATGGTTTGGGTTTTTTGTTTGTTTGTTTAATAGAGCTACTTTCCAAAAAATAAAATGGAAAAGAATTTAAACTCTGAGTTTTCATTAAGTACAAAGCAAGCAAACATTTCTAGACTGCCTAGAATATCTAATAAGAAGGTTAAAGTTGAGTTTTGTTATAATCTCTTTTTTTTAAGTTAGAGTATGTCCTTATGTAGTTCCTAAATACTATTTCAAGATAATTTTTAATGTTAGAGGCACTGCTCTTCTTATAATGTAAATTGAAGAAAAGTAAAAATAAAAAATATAATGTATTACATTGATATGAAAAACTAGAAAAAAAATAGAAAATGTTAATGGTTATTTTGAAGTTGTGGGTTTTTATGGCTTAGGTTCTTTTCTTTGTTTTTGTTTTATTTTATTTTGTTTTACATAGGGCATGTATTATTTTGTAATTCAAAAAATTTGTATTCAAAGGAATCATACTTTGAATTAATATGCTCAGTTCTAAAACAATGAATTTTCACTTTTTAATGAACTAATTAAGATGAAGCTTAATTTCCTCTTTTTACAAGTTTTTTTTTTTTTTTCAGTTTAAAATATGTATGGTGAAGTTTTGGTGCCCTATTTACAGTAACACATACCAAGTTAGTATCAGTTCTAAAGTCATCTGAAAATATTTTGCAGTGTTTTCATTGGTTAATGAGGCTTTTAAGTAAATCCTGCCACTCATCACTGCAGAAGAAAGCTTAACAGGAGTTACATGACTTATCTTGGAGGTCTCAGTGGAGCAGAAAATAGAACCTGAATTTTAAGTTATTTCCAAGTTTCTGAAATCTTAACTTTTAGAATGAGTGAGAAGTGTAATTTGCTGTTGACTAACAACTCAAATTAATGGTAGGATATATTCACTTATTTTATTTTATTTTATTTTATTTTATTTTATTTTATTTTATTTTATTTTATTTTATTTTTTGGACAACTAGTGAGTAAGATCCTTCTCAGTATCAGTCTATTTGATAATCAATAATAACTTAAATTTGCTTATGCTTATGCTGACTCTTATTTTCTGTCCAGGACATATAAATGGAAAAAAGTGGGAGCTAAAACCCCTGTTTGGAACACTTTGGATGTTATGTATCATTGTAACTCAGTTAACTGAAACTGGCAATACTCATCTTTCAGTGATTTCATTTCTTGATGTACTAGGAAAGTGATTAGGAGAGGTTTGTGATATTACACATTTTGTTTTGATAATTGACATTCAAAAAATCCTTAGTTTGATAAATATTTTTATGTGTTTCAGAATATGATGCTTTGGCAAAAGTGATTCAGCACCATCCAGACAGGCATGAGACATTAAAGTAAGTTAGTGTAGAGCTTTGCTTTGAAAGGAACTAACCTTTATACATAAATGCTCATAAACTACCCTAGGCATTTCATTTTTGCAGAAAGAAATATGTTTCAAAAGGAGGGGTCAGATATTCAATATTATATTTTCCCATACTTCTCTGTTAGATTTTATTTTCCGCTAACCTTACCAGCTATATGTCTAAAATAAATTGCATGTAATATGCCTCAATAGCACAATGGATAAATAGAATATGGTCTTCATATATTAAAATACTGAATTTCAGTTAAAAAGAATAGTTATACCCTTTTAAAACACAGCTCTCAAAACGTAATCCGTGAAAAGACACATAATAAATTTTAAATTATATTTAAATTCCTGAAACACATACAGAATAATAACCATTTATAAAAGTTAGAACCCCCTTTCAAATATTATATACCAATACTGTGTATTATTCAGGGATACAAGTATATGCATAAAAAAGAATTCGAATGATATAGTAGTTGCCTGAGTGGGAGGTAGAGGAGATAAAAAGGCCCAGGATAGAGGACTAGGGGTAAGATTCAAAGGGTATTTCGAGTTAATTGGCAATATTTTATTTATTTTACCAAAAAAAAAAAAAACCCTTGAAGTTAAACTTCACAATATGTATCATTTCTTGGGTCTTGTTATTCTATTATCTGTATTTTTCTGTACTTTAAAAATGCATCCAAAAATGTAATTTTAATGAAAGTAAGTCCATATTTAGAAGTTAAGAAGAAATCATCCTCAGCTTTAAAAGTTTCACGATAACAGAGTGTTATAACTCCTTATAAGCCTATTTTTTATTTTAAAAATCCTATCTAGTAACTTAAAAGTTAGGTATTAATTGTAAACTCTTTTCCCCCATTCAGCAAAATGTAACACTGTTTTATTATTTCCAGGGAACTAGAGGCTCTGGGAAAAGAATTAGAGCATCTTTCACACATTAAAGAAAGTGTTGAAGATAAGGTATTTGTATATATATTTAGCCTTTGTGATCTATCTGTCTGTCTATATATCTATATATACAGGTCATTTGTATAAATTTTTTTCTTGTTAACACAGCTGGAATTGAGACGGAAACAGTTTCACGTTCTTCTTAGTACCATCCATGAACTTCAGCAAACATTGGAAAGTAAGTAGAAATAGTCTCAAAATAAATGTTTATGAAGATTTTTTAAATGACCCAGGGATGTACCTTTTGAAATATACATCTTGGAGAGAGAGTATACCTTCAACTTCTGAACAGTATAGCTGGCTGGATGACGTTAGAAGGTACTCATGTTCAACTTTCTTGAATATATGTAGAAAAGTCTTAATTTGTAGTAATACAGGATTAAAGATCGACATAGTGGTTTAAATTAAGAAAAATTCATGGATGATAGATTTGGAATCTTTCTTGGTTCACTGTAGTTGATTACTATAATGTAACAACTCAGGACCCAGGCAGGCAATAATACGGAATCAGTACATAAGAACATTTGCATACCCACTGAGTAGTGGGTGCTTTGGGGAACTGGAGACTTGCTCTTTATATGCACTGTAAACGAGTGGAAATTTTTGTGTTATCTGATCTTCTGATTGTTTTAAAGAATAGCCTAAGACCCACTTTTTTTTTTTTTTTAAGACAGTCTTGCTCTGTCACCCAGGCTGGAGTGCAGTGGCACAATCTTGGCTCACTGCAATCCTCACCTTGCAGGCCCAAGTGATTCTCCTGCCTCAGCCTCCCGAGTAGCTGGAATTACAGGTGCATGCCACCACACCCAGCTAATTTTAGTATTTTTAGTAGAGGCGGGGTTTTGCCATGTAGGCCAGGCTGGTCTTGAATTCCTGACCTCAGGTGATCCACCTGGTTTGACCTCCCAAAGCGCTGGGATTACAGGCATGAGCCACCAGACCCTGCCCGGATTTTTTTTTTTAAGTGAAATCTATCACATAAATTTTAAAGTTTGATTCAACTAGTAGCCATCTTTGCTTTAATTGTATTGGCTAATAAAGGATAAACATGTTTTCATGTGTTCATTGAACATAAAATATAGGCAAACTTGACTAAGGTTTTTTGTTTCCTTCTCAATTACAGATGATGAAAAACTCTCAGAGGTAGAAGAAGCTCAGGAAGCAAGCATGGAAACAGATCCTAAACCATAGACAGGCTAATTGCCCACCACTCCTAGGAATATTGAAATAGCTACATGACCATAATGTGTTTAAAATGTGGTATGCTCTTGAGATATTTAAAGTTTTGGCAGTACAATACTCTGTTTTTAAGTATGAATGGTATTTCATTCATATTTCCTCACACAAAGGAAAATGACTTCAGTATAGATTTGTTTTTATTAAAATGCATTTTTTATTCTTAAGTGGTAGGAAGCAACATCCAAAAATGCTTAATAACATGCTTTTAAGCTGCATATGTTTGTGCTCATTAATATTCTAGGTAGTTTTTAACTGGTAACATTGATTGGCTTACAAAATAAGTTGAAAATTGTTAGAAGTTGGCATTTCTAGGATGTACATGGGAAAATGGGCCAATTTCTGGAAATGGTTACACTTCTGAAAACGGAGTCTAGGAAGAGGCTTTAGGAGGACCATGAGCCTGTGAAATTACGTGCAAAATGTTAGTGGTGTATGCTTATTGTGGAGAGAGGTTCCAGGCTGTTAAAAGTTGCTGGTATGAGAGGTAATTATAAGATACAAAGTAAAATAATGCACATTACTTTCTATATCTCTCCTTAATATGTGAGGAATATGGTTCTCAAATGTTTTGTTGATCTGTTTTCTCTACTGTTTTGTTCTTTAGGAATCATTTTCAATAGAAAAAAATGTATTGATAAAGTGAAGAGTTGTTTGAAGTAAATAGTTTGTTAAGATTGTCTTGCATAGGCCAGGCACGGTGGCTCACACCTGTAATCCCAGCACTTTGGAAGGCTGAGGCGGGCAGATCACCTGAGGTCAGGAGTTCGCGACCAGCCTGACCAACCCCGTCTCTACTAAAAAAAAATATAAAATTAGCCTGGTGTGGTGGCACATGCCTATAATCCCAGCTACTCAGGAGGCTGAGGCAGGAGAATCACTTGAACCCAGGAGGCGAAGGTTGTGGTGAGCCAAGGTTGCGCCATTGCACTCCAGCCTGGGCAACAAGAGTGAAATTCTGTCTAAAAAAAAATAAAAAAGATTGTCTTGCATAAAGAATTTATAATCTTTTTAAAAATTAAGCTAAGGCTGAATCACTTGTAATTTTCTTAAGTATTTCATTATATGTGTAATACTTGTTCAGCTCCATCCTTATCCATTTATTTTAGTTCAGAAACATGACACTTTGCATGAATCATACCTTAATGATGTTACATTTTTGTAATTTTAATAATAATTTTTATCTTTAAAAATGAAAGTTTAAAATTAGCTCAGTTGTAGTCATATTAAAAGTGTCATAATACCTATAAATGCTTCCTCTAATTTCATCTGGCAAGTCATGGGAGAAATTTCTTTGCAGAATTGCTATGCTGTGACAAATGTTTTTATTTTCCATTATTAGTAAGAATTATGAGACAAAAATTTGCCTATATTGACTCGGAATTAAAAATCCATTTTTCTTTTTTTTTCTTTTCTGTGACAGCGTCTTGCCCTGTCATCCAGGCTGGAGTGCAGTGGCTTGATCACAGTTCACTGTAGCCTTGACCTCCCAGGCTTAAGCAATTCTTCTATGTCAGCCTCCCGAGTAGCTGGGACTACAGGCAACACATCGCCATACCCAGCTAATTTTTAAAAATTTTTCGTAGTGACAGATTCTCACTATATTGTCCAAGCTGGTCTCAAACTCCTGGGTTCACGTGACCCACCCACCTTAGCCTCCCAAAGTGCTGGGAGCATAGACGTGAGCCACTGTGCCCCAAATACCAGTTTTTCAAAAAAGTTATTTATTTTTTAAAGGACTATTGGGTAGAATTTTTTTTAAAATGCTGCCTTCGTATCCCCACCCCCATTGATTAATTCACTAGAGAGATTTATTCAGGATTAAGTAGCAAAAGATAAGAATCTCTTGGAAGACAACTTTTATTTATTTATTTTTTTTCGAGATGGAGTCTTGTGCTGTCGCCTAGGCTGGAATGCAGTGGTGTGATCTCAGCTCACTGCAGCCTCTGCCTCCCAGGTTCAAGCAATTCTCCTGCCTCAGCCTCCCGAGTAGCTGGGATTACAGGTGCCTGCCACCACGCCTGGCTAATTTTTGTATTTTTAGTAGAGATAGGGTTTCACCATTTTGGCCAGGCTGGTTTTGAACTCCAGACATCAAGGGATCCACCCGCCTTGGCCTCCTAAAGTGCTGAGATTACAGGCATGAGCCACCATGCCCAGCCTAGGGAAGATAACTTTTAAAGAATCAGGAACAAAGTCAGAAGCAGCAGCAGGTACATGGGAAACACACATTTTTAAATTTATACTTCATCATGGTTCTCTTGGATATCCTCTGGAACTGTTTAGAAGACTGAAGAATTTCATCCCCCAGAAACTCACACTGTTGAAGCTCAGCATGTCTTTGGGCCAATAGCTTCATGGATTTATCAGTCACTGTTTCTATGAGGTCATCCACCTATGACAGATAAATACAAAGAAATGAAGCCATGTGTTGGAAAGCCTTGTGAAAATCAAAGGGATAGTTGCTTTTCCTGAGAGAAGAGTTCTGGAACTGGTGGACATTTTGCAAGTCTTAAAATATTATTCTAATTCAAGTCATAGCAAATGGAGCTTGAAAGCGTACATTTACCACCCAGTGATAAAGACGATCTCAGTTCTTCTGAAAAGAAACCTATGTATATGCCTTCATTTTAATTGAATTCATTTAATATTTATCAGCTACACACCATCATCCTAGGTGTCCTTAGCAATCCTTTAGCCACTTTCAGAATGCCCCCCTTGCTAACATTATTTCTTAATGCTAATCATTAATTTCATCCCACAACCATGCTGTCTAGCAGGGCTGTGCGTTTGCTTAAGCCTGGCTGTCTGATGCTTCTGAGACTCAAAAGTTAAAAGCCTTTGTCCACTACCTGCATTTGAAGCTTTCCTACTGTCAAGTCTGATTTTCGAAGGATGTTTTCCATGCCATGCTTCTTTTTTTTAAGTGCTGGAAAGTATGGTCTCTTTTTTGGTGAATATGGCCCCTATGGTAAAAATGCAAAACACATCAGATTAGGAACTACCAACATTATTTATGTGATGGTGCTTAAACAAGAGTTCTCACCCTTGGGACATTATCTTATAAACTGAACATTTGCCACGTAACAATATTGGATTGGAGACTGTATTCATATTATTCTCCACACCCCAAGTATCTTCTTTGTGCTTAGAGCTCTCTTTGAAGAGATCTATAGGGTGCAGAGAAATGAGATTGTCTGGCTCTGAAAGAATATACAGCATCAGGGAAAAAGCAGGTCATTCATAAGGGGAAGAAGAAATTGCCTCTGCAGCTGCTGAGCACAGTGAGAGTGTGGGGCCGTTGTGGACCAGTGCCCCAGAAAGCTCATTATCAGTGGATCTAGTTGTTAATTTGGTCTCGTTTCTGCAGGTTTCCTTATTTTCACGGCAGTCATGTCTTCAAACATAAAAAGGAAGCTCTGGGTTCTTTTCACCCCATGCCTGATACTTTTCCCATTGTCCCTGGCTTACTGGTTACAAGTACCTGTCCTAATATAGTGTTGCAATTGGAAATCATTCCCAGGTCATGGCTCCAAGCTAATATGCCCTTTTTAGTCTTACTGAGTTTACTCTTCCTTCCCCTTGTGCTTAATAATTAGCATTAGGACTACTGTGAGACCTACACAAAGTAGGATATGGGACCACATCTGGGTCCTACCCTTTGCCTTTACAAATGGAGTCTGCTGAACCACTGCTACCCTGCCAGCTTGCCCAGCTCAAATGTCACTTGCAGAATCTTCCCTGGTCTATCTAAAGTAAGACCCCTCTTTTTTTCTCTTTCATAAAACCCAGTATTTTTTCCTGTTAAGCACCTAGCATAGTAGCATACTTGGCAGTTATTACGTTATGTCTGTGTTTATTGAATACAACTATGGTAAAATCTAGTGCCTAGGCAAGTTTTGTAAAGCAGGACTAGTTGGGGCTGGTATGGACTGAAGACACCACACCTCTTGCAGTACCCTGGTGCAGCTCCTGCTTGTTGCCATGAGGAATTGGCCTAGTGTTTTCAAATCTTTTTATTTTTCAAAAGAAAGTTGAAAACCCAGAATTGTATTAGAAATATCCTAATTTTTAAATGTAGACAATTAATTCAAATATATATATATATATATATATATATATATTTTAAGATGAGGCCTCACTCTGTTGTCCAGGCTGGAGAGCAGTGGCATGATCATGGCTCACTAAAGCCTCGACCTCTGTGGGCTCTGGTGATCCTCCCACCTCAGCCTCCTGAGGAGCTGGGACTAAAAGTGTGTACCACCATGCCCAGGTAATTTTTATATTTTTTTTGTAGAGATGGGGTTTTGCCATGTTGCCCAGGCTGGTATCAACCTCCTGAGCTCAAGTGATCCTCCCTCACCAGCCTCCCAAAGTGCCAGGATTGCAGACATGAGCCACCACACCCAGCCAATTCAAATATATTTTTGAGAACATTCTGAGGGCTAAACAAAACATTTTTATAGCTAGTTGACAACCTCTGATCTAACACCTTTGATGGACAGAAATTCTTAATCATAGCCAAATTGCTTCGTCTTTATGATTATTGTTATGTGTGTCCTAAGAAGTGTTTCTCTATCCTGAAGTCATGAAGATATTCTTATTGTCCTCCAGGAGTTTTAAGATTTTTGCCTTTTCCACTCAAATCTATAACTGAACAGAAATTAATCTTTGTATATGGTGTGAGATAGGGATCAATTTTCATTTTTTTCTATATGAATGCCCACTTGTTCCAGCAACATTTGTTCAAAAGTTGCACTGACCACATTTCAAAGTCTCAAAGCCAAATGTGGCTAACGGCTACTACATTGGACAATGTATACTTACATCTCCACCGAAAGTTCCATTCGACAGTGCTGGTCTAATGAGTTCCACTCCACATAGTATGTACAAATAGGCCAGAATGCTATACTAACATTTGAAGAGTGAGAAAGTCAGTTATAAAAATCCAAACTCCACTGTTGCCCAGATGTAGTAGAAGCTGAACAGTTTGAGCTTAGAAGTAGAAGAATCTGACCCAGAGAGTACCCTAAATTCTTGGAGAGGAGACAGAAGCAGCAGATTTAAAGGGCTTATTGTGGAGGACTCATGGTAGGAGAGAACTTGGTTTTTGCAAAATCTCTAGACATTGAGTTTTGTGTAAGTCTTCAGAGGCAAATTCGTTTAGCGTTTTACCTTTTGCAGTCCTGAAGGAAGAGATGTCACAGATAACCGCTTGGTGGTTCTCCTGGCCCGAAGGAGTGTGTTTCCCTGGGTTATCTCCTCTGTCTCTGCCTCTACAACATCAAGTTGTATAGTCGCTTCGAGAAAGGGGGAAAAAGGAATCTGTAAGGATCATAATGAGGAACACATTCTTCCTATTAAAAATACAGTATTCTTAGAAGACAGCATCACATGCTGCTTCAGTAGCTTTTTTTCTTTAGAGTTAAAAATAAAAAATTGATTTGCTCTTCCCAATCTTACACTTTCTCCTGCACACATTTGCCTTTTGTTATGGTCATGACCTAAGTGGACACCAACCCAGTCTTTGACAAGGTAGCTACCTCTGTCTCTCTTCGAGATTTAAGTTTTTCCCCTGAACCATTGTAGAATTAGAAAAGTAACCCTCTAACATGCAAGGCCCTCCCTTGGGTATTCATCGTGGATTAAAGCAAATTTTCTATCTATTTTCAAGAAATGTGGCTCAAGGCTCGATCATTTACATACCATTGATTTGTCTTTCCTATATCCAGGAGCCAGGTGAACTTTGGATTCCTTAGCATTTTAAAACATATCAATTCAGTTCTTAACTCCATAAATGTATTTATAAAGGAAACTTTAAAACACTACCATAAATTATGACTAGTATCATAAATAGGCATTAAAATTAAATACTATGTTATTTTTTGCAGAGGGCACTAAACCTGAGGTTACTCTCTTTTTCTTTTCTTTTTTCTTTTTTTTTTCTGAGACGGAGTCTCGCTCTGTCGCCCAGGCTGGAGTGCAGTGGCGTGATCTAGGCTCACTGCAAGCTCCGCCTCCCGGGTTCAGGCCATTCTCCTGCCTCAGCCTCTTGAGCAGCTGGGACTACAGGTGCTCTCTTTTTCTTAAAAAAGGGGGTCACTAAATGAGACATTTTCCTTGATGTATTCAAAAGGATGACAGCATTGGGGAAAGGGTGTTTGCAATTTGCTGTGTGTTACACTGTTCCTTCATGCTGTGTGCACACCTAAAATCATCTTGTTGCTTAAAGTCCATTGATAAGGACTTCTCTGGGAGCCTCAGACCTCAATGAATACATTAGCCTACTTGACACTTCCACTTGGCTATTTGGCAGGGACCTCAAGTCAGCAAGTCTAGCTGGAACTCATGACTTATTTTTCAATCCAGGTCCATTGCTCCTTATCTTAGTTTATGATGCCTCCACCTTCAAAGCAAGTGCTCAATCCAGAAATTCTTCCCTCTCCCCCACCCTTCACTGTCCAACTCTTCCCCAATTGTTGTAACTTCTACCTATGCTTATTTCTCCCTTTATCTCCCCATTCCCACTGCCATGACTAATCCAAGCTAATGTCATTCCTTGCCTGAAAGAATGTACGGTGCTTATTGTTCTTCCTGCATTTGCGCTTACCCTCATCCAATCCACTCTACACTAAAAGATAGCCAAAGCTGTCTTTTAAGAATGCAAATCAGATTATATAAATCCCCAGCTTGAAAGTAATCCAATGGTTTCTTATCACCCTTAGAAGGAAGTTAAAAATTCTCAATGTGCCCTATGACAGGCACCCTTACTACCTAATTCAACCAGCCTCTCCTTAGCTCTCTGTGTTCCAGCCTCCACTGGATTTCTTTCATTTCCTAATTGTGCCTGGTGCTCTTGATATTGTGACTTGAACATGCTCTCCCTTATTCCTGGGAAACTGTTCTCCCCCCTCCACCTTGTGTAAGCCATCTTTATGTCTTAGACATCCTTCAGATTTCAATTTAGTTGTCCCTTCCTTGGGGAAGCCTTTCCTGAGACCCCTCCCCTAAAGTTAGAGCACCCATGATTTCTTTCAATAGCATCCTGTGCTCTTGGAACAAATGTAATTTTCTGCATGTTTGAAAGCCCCTCTATGCTATAACTCCACGAGGGAGGGACTATGTCTGTCCTATGTGCTACTCTATCCCAAATATTGTGGCTGTCATGTAATAAGTACTTAGCAGATATTTGTTAAATAGATAAAAACATGTTTTGAAGGTCAGCAGGGAAGAGCAACTGATTTTGGGCCACAACAAAGGGTATTAATGTTTGAGCTACATCCTAAAGGATAAGCATGTTTTCTGGAGAAATCTTAGTTGATATTTGTTATTGTAACTAAGATAAAAATAAACCAGTGCACAGATTAAGAGTAGAAATTTGATCCTCTGTTTTCTGCTGGATTCTTCAATTCCAGCCCCAGCAATATAGAAGCATATCCTCTTTGTTATTTCCAACAGAAATATACAGCTCAATCCATACCACGTAATTGCTAGATGCTTGGATGCTTGTATTAGTGACTGCTTTTTCCAGAACACAGAGTTTGTTTGAAAGTAGTTGGCTGGAAACCATCAGGTTTTTTTTTTTTTCCTGGAAGAAGCACACATCAGTTTTGTTGCCTGATCATGGTGTGTAAAATGTGAGGTTGTATGTATATTTACATATACTATAAGAGCTGTGTGTTTCCTGATTCTGTGCTGTGAAGGACATTAAAAAGCTACAGAGGATATATAGAGCAGTGAAATTATTCTGTATGATACTGTAATGGTGGATGCATGTTATGATAGGGTATGACATAAAAGTAGGTATTTGTCAAATCCCACAGAACTGCACAATATAAAGGGGGAACCCTAATGTAAACCATAACTTCAGTTAATAATAGTAATATATCAATATTGGTTCATTGATTGTAAATGTACCACTCTAAAGCAAGATGTTAATAATAGGAGCTATGGGAATCAGGGAAGGGAGGGCATATATGGGAACTCTACATTTTCTGTTCAATTTTTCTGTAAATATAAAAGTGCTATAAAAATAGACTTTTTCTTTTCTTTTCTTTTCTTTTTTGAGACAGGGTCTCTTTCTGTCACCCAGGCTGGAGTGCAGTGGCATAATCTCGGCTCATGCAATCTCTGACTCGCAGATTCAAGCGATTCGCCCACCTCAGCTCCCCTAGTAGGGAATACGGGCACATGCCACCATGCCTGACTAATCTTTTTTGTATTTTTTGGTAGAGATGGTTTCACCATGTTGCCCAGGCTTGTCTCAAACTCCTGGGCTCAAGTGATCCACCCGCTTTGGCCTTCCAAAGAACTGGGATTACAGACGTGAGCCACTGCTCCCGGCCTAGACTCCATTTATTTTTTTGAAAGCTACAGACGACAATGCAAACGTTGGTAGTATTGTTAGTCATGACTCATAGGATGCCAAATGGCATTATTACTAGTTGCAAAGACGACTTAAAGTTAACAGTTCAAATATTGATTCTTTCACACAGTACATAGAAAGTAGATGCAATAAGAGTGAGCATTCTTTATGACTTACCAGTTATACATTTTGTTCATTTAATTCTCACTACCCCCTCCACTGTTAGAAGTAGCCATGTGAAAGTCTGCATCACTACTTTTTCCAGAAACAAAACCAAAAATCCCCCTTGAGTTTGACTTTCCAATAAATATATACATGTATATATGAATATACACACACATATATATTTAAATAAACAGTGACTTTAAACTGATTAGAACACTGTTTAATTGAACTGGGAGGAACCTCCAAGGCAATCCAATTCAGTGCTTCTCAAAAGGTATGAGCAAGGTCAGGCGTGGTGGCTCACACCTGTAATCCCAGCACTTTGGGAGGCCGAGGCAAATGGATCACCTGAGGTCAGGAGTTCAAGACCAGCCTGGCCAATATGGTGAAACCCCATCTCTAGTAAAAATACAAAACTTAGCTGGGCGTGGTGGCACGCACCTGTAGTTCCAGCTACTCAGGAGGCTGAGGGAGGAAAATTGCTTGAACCCGGAAGGCAGAGGTTGCAGTGAGCCGAGATCATGCCTCTGTACTACAGCCTGGGTGATAGAGCGAGATTCCATCTAAACACATACACACACACACACACACACACACACACACACACACACACACAACGGTATGAACATACAAGCCAACTGAGGATCTTGCTAAAGTGTGGCTTCTGACTCAGAAGGTCCCAGGTAGGGCCTGAGATTCTGCATTTCAGACAAGCTCCTCAGGGATACCATACTGGTGTAGCGAGATAATCCATCCTAATTTCACTCTTCCTCTTGGCCTCAACCCAAAGACAAATTGCCCAAATTTGATTACCATTCTCTGAGAGCTTTCTCATTTTTGCTGTAAATAACTTGGGAGATGGAAACTCCTTGACAATCCTAGGGATTCGAAGGCTCTGCGTGTTTGACAGGAGGGCTTCCTTATGGTCAGTGGAGCCCTCTTGGCTGGCACTTGCTGGCTTTTGCTTCTATACTTGTAGGACAGCATCCTCCCAAAAGCAGTCTTCACTTTCGTCTTCAAATTACTTTTCTGATTTTGCTGGCTTTCATGAAATCCCATGTCACTATCACTGGATGATTCCTCTTTAGGGACCAATACATTTTGTTTTAGTAAGTTGGTAGACACAGCTCTGTGCCATCTAAACAAAATAAAAATGGTTCATATTAGGGAAACTGTAAAGTTAAAAGTGAAAAATTTAAATCATTAAAACACAAACTTCAAATGTGAACCAATTATACACTTCAGAAAAAAAAAAAAGAAATTGAAGACCAAGAATCAAATCACAGAAAAATAAAGCCAAAGCAACTACTTGGTGTTTTGTTACCAAATTATAGTAATCTGGCTGCTATTTAATTTAAACACAGTACTGTTAGAGGTAGGTTATATTATTTGCTATTTAATTTAAACACAGTACTGTTAGAGGTAGGTTATATTATTATCTTCATTTTACATATTATCTATCTGATCCTGAGGTCTGTGTTGTTAACCACTATGCTAGAGTATCACCTATACCGTGATACAATTATTACCTAATATTCTTCCTCAATTAACTATTTTTTGTTAGCTTCACCCAAAGTAATAATATCCATGAAATTTCGGTGTTTTTTAAATTAAAATTTTGATGTTGAGATCATTATAGTTCCACATGCAATTCTAAGAAATACAGGGAGGGGGCCAGGCGCGGTGATTTACGCCTGTAATCCCAGCACTTTGGGAGGCCGAAGCGGGCAGATCACGAGGTCAGGAGATCGAGACCATCCTGGCTAACACGGTGAAACCCTGTCTCTACTGAAAACACAAAACATTAATCGGGCGTGGTGGCGGGCGCCTGTAGTCCCAGCTACTTGGGAGGCTGAGGCAGAATGGTGTGAACCTGGCGGGCAGAGCTTGCAGTGAGCTGAGATCGCGCCACTGCAATCCAGCCTGGGCGACAGAGCGAGACTCTGTCTCAAAAAAAAACGAAAAAAAAGAGAAAGAAATACAGGGAGATTCCGTGTGCTCTTTACGTAGTTTCCCCAAATGGTGACATCTTACAAAACTATATTTTCACAACCAGCATATTGACATTGATACAGTCAGAATGCAGAACATTTCCAGTAACACCAAGATGCCTCATGTTTTATAGCCACATCCGCTATCCACTGGTCCCTCCTTTCTTAAACTGGCATCCACGAGTATGTCTTCTGTTTGCGTAATTCTCGTCCTTTCCAGAATGTTATGTAAATGGAAATATACATCATGTAATTTTTTGAGCTATCCTTTTTTTCACTCAGCATAATTCTCTAGGCATTCATCCAGATTTTGTGTATTAATTCTTCATATCTTTTTATTGCTGAGTAATAGTCCATGACATGAGTGTACCACATTTTGTTTAACTATTCACCGATTGAAGGATATTTGGGTTGTTTCCATTTGGGGCTATTATGAGTAAAGCTGCCATAAACATTTGTGTATAGGTTTTGTATGAATGTAAGTTTTCATTTCTCTGGGAGAAATCCCAGGTTTTATATTATGCTATTACATTATATTAAATATATAACATATATTTCTAATATGGATTAAAACAAATTTATAACCATTAATAATGTTCTTCATATATTACCTAAAATATCTCACATACCATGAGTAGCATATGTACTACTCTCCAGGAAAACACTGTTCTAAACAGAACCCAAATCATTCAGCCTTTTTCTGTAATTATATATGGGAAGTGGTTCAGTGACAGCCTAGACACTGGAGTTCAATGGTATTGGTTCAACTCAGGACAATTCCTAACTCTGTGACCTTGGGCATGTCATGTAACCTCTATAAGCTTTGGTCTTCTCATTTGAAAATGGACATAATCTTTTCAGAATTATGAAAATAAAAGGAAATAATTCATGTGTTTGGAACCTTAAAAAGCATTCAATAAATGATACTTTTTATTACCATGTGGATCAGAACAGTGGGGAAAATGTAAAAGGCAAGGAGGGAGCCCACACTAGAGGGCAAAATAAGGGAGAAGCTAGCAGCCTCCCTTCTGGGACCAAGGGCAGGGTTCTGCAAATTATACATATACGACTTCTAGGGGGTGCTATTCAATTTCGTCCTTAGACTTGTGTAAAGTTATAATGATTTTCTGGCAGATGGCAGTAAAATGTCCTGAGGAGGGAGCACCATTTCCTAATTTGCCCAAAGATAACTTATGGGCTAGGATTAATCTCCTGTAGACCCCTCTGAGACTCCTTTAATAATAATTTAATTTTTAAGTGATTCTACTACTATAAACATGTGCACACATACACATACTCTGACACAGAACAATGCAAATACAATTTCAGGAGATTCAGGAATTTCGAAGACCACCCATGTTAAAAGCCCTGTTCTAAGTGGTCTCAGAATCTCTAGAAGGTGTTTCCCATTCCCATCCTCCCCACTCTCATCCCCAGTCTATCAAAAACGTAATTAACAAAGGTGATTTAGCTCCAGAGCCTGGGAACACAACTGCTGCAATTTCTGATATGAGCAGAACCCGCCCCTTCTTAAGTTTTTAAATATTTTTGTGTTGGTACCGAATTTATTTGGTTGGATTGCTTCCCCCGGAGCTCCTACTTTTCACTGAAAGTGGAAATCTCTGCAGTGTTTTATTTTGTCCATGGAAGTTCATAAGCTTGGTCTTTGATTCTTACAGGACTCATTAAAACACCTCACTTCTACATGTCTGAGCTATAGCCCATGGACCTGGTAAGAGAGAAGCCCAAAGAAATTGGAAAATAAATCACCACACTGACTTTCCAAATTAAAATATATTATATTTTGGATGTTTCATACCTGTGTGTATGGTTTTGTCGTTGGCAAAAAATAGTAGGTCTAAGGTAGTTTTAATGTTACATTAAACAATGTGTCCATAGTGAAATGTGATTAGCACATATTTCAGCAGCCCAAATTACTGGGATAGGAGAAAGAAAGCACCGGTCGTGGACCTATTTTGAAGAATGCACTAATGACTTTTCAAAATAATAGTATTTTCGTGGGACGTGAGATGTCCAAAATTCTGATGCTGAAATATCAACATAGGATCAGTACTTATTTTAGTCTCCTATGCCACATTGAAACTCAATTTCAAGTGGAAAGGAAAGGTTTTCCCTGTTACAATTAAGACGTTTCTGATCATAAAATGAAGCTTACATTGTTGCACTAGATTTCTGGATCCAATGCAGTACCCTCCTCGCCAATCCATCCAGAGTCTTCATTTCTAAATGCAGTGCTTAAAAGGACATGCCACTATGCCAAACCCAAAGACTCTCATTTGATAGAAAAGGAAATGAATATCTGTTACCTTTCTATCCCCTTCCTTTTGAATGAGCCATTTTTCTTCTTGAGTTGCTGGAATCTTCGGTACTGTCTAACTTTTCCATAGGCAATCTTAAAGGGTTCTGGTAGATACAGCTGAGGGTGGGCCATTGCTGTCAACTTCACCTGTAGTAGCTGTTTTGGATGGTTTTAGTTCTTGAACTTACAGACTTCAATACAAAATCAGCCAGTGACTGAATGTACTGTCAAGGTGTGGGCTATTCGAAATAAAATACGTAGGAAATTTTTAGAGTCTTTCCCTTATTCCCTTCCAAGTGTTAAGAGACATTATTTGTGGGACTGGCCCTGTTTGCAACTTCACAGAGGTCACCAATGATGTATTTGACAGAGCTGTGTGAAATTCCATGGACCTTTGTGGAACACTTCACAGATTCTTGAACGAGGCAAATGCAGAAATGGTGATCTGATTGCCTCAACAGTGGCATTTGGATAGGACAACAACAACAAAAAAACAAATAACAACAACAAAAAACACCCATGCACTAATTGACCACCACATTCAGAAGTGTGTCTTTGAACTCCGAAGGGGTAGGGACCTATAGGAATACCAATGATCTGTTGATTAACACCAGTTGAGCTTCTGTTAGATCTCTCAGTTACAGCTAGTGAATGTTCTCTTGTCCTGTGGGACACATATGACAAGGCCAGTTGTTGTTTGGCCATCTCAAAATGTACCCCAAGGGTGGTTTTCATTACATCTTGGAATTTTGTAGTGGTCTCTCAAAGTACATTGCTAAATTGAGGACCTGATCCACTCCTACCTTCCAACATTGCCCCATTTATTTCGTGGTGAAGAGCGAATTCTGCCTGGGATGGAACTTCTTACCACAAGGTGGCAGCAGACACTAGGATTTATTCCTGTCACCTCGCTTTGAGTTGTTCAGTCAAATAACTAGATGCTTAACAAGAAAACCTCTAGAAGGGTTCTGGGAGTTACAGGAATTACTCTGCTTTCTGTATTTGCATTAATCAATAATCTGGAGCATACTTATCAAGCTTTCAAGTGCACACAAATTTCCTGGAGGTCTTTTTAAGATGCAGATTTTGATACAGTACATCTGGGGTGGGATCCAAGAATTTGCACTCCTAACAAACCCGCAGGTGACGCTGATGATGCCAGACTGCACTTGGAGTAGTGAGGGTCTTGTATGTTTCAGTACTGGGGAAAAGAGCTTTAAAATGGTCTGGAATGAAGTGTATAATGTTGAGGGGCTAAGAGAGTCAATTTGGGAATTATGCCTGAGTTCTCATTTCTAGCTTAGTTATGCGACCTTGGTCAATTCATTTTAACCTATCCATGCTTGTTTTCTCATCCCTAAAGTGGGACTACTCATAGTGCCCAAGCCATAGTTTTCTGGCAAAATTCAAGTGAAATAGAAATTCTGCTTCAGCAGGGAATGAGATCCAGGAATCCGTATTTTAGGAGGGTGGGTGCAGATATTCCTCTGTCTCTTATTTGGGAAACGCTGAAGTAGAGCGTGTCTAATATGCCTTGGCCGAATGGACATATGCTCCTCCCTGGTCTGTTTTTCCTCATCTGTTGGCATCCTCAGAGCACAATAAATAATAGGTGCTTGAATAAATGAATACATGAATATTTTCTTTAGCGAGAGGGCAATATTTTTCATGCAATTATTGGCACTCCTGTCTTAATTCTGTTGTATTTCATCGATTATCTAGATGAATGAGATGAATTTTATGCTAGGAAACAGAGCTGTTTTTTATTTGTGCATGGGTGTCTATGTACGTGTCTCTGTGTGTGCATGTCTGCATGTACATGTGTATGTAATAGGCTGAAACATTTGCTGCTGTGGCATCTGTGACAAAACTTCTAGGTTCCCAGAGGAGTCCTGAAGCAGATGATAGAACTAGAAGGAATGGGATGGGGTGGAAAGAGAGTATAGAGATACATCAATTTTGAGCTGTGTCTGGATTTACATTCTAGATCTACCCCTTCCAAGCTTATGAGTCCTTGGGCAGGTAACAAAAACCTCTTTGGACCTTCATTTTCTCGTTCTTAAAACAGGAGTAATAACTGCTACCTCCCAAGGTTCTTTGAGTCATTCAGTTATTCAACAAATATTTGCCTAGTGGTTGCCAGGCACCACCCTAGACACCAGGGATACTGCAGTGAACAACATACACAAAATCTCTGAACTCATATAACTTAATATGCTGTGGGAGATGCAGGTAACAAACAAGGAAATGAACGTTTTCATTTCAGCTGGTAGTAAATGTTATGAAAAAAGTAAAAGAGGACGATGGGATAGAGTGACTGAGGATGAGGAGTGACTTTAGATGGGGCGTTAGGAAAGCCTGTCCAATGAGGTCATTGGTCCTGAATGCTGAACGGGGAAAAGAGCCAGTTGTGTGAAAATGTGTGTGACCCAGGCAGATGAAACAGCGTGTGCCAAAGCCCGGAGGTGGAAGTAGCCCAACGTCTTTGAAAATGTGGAAGAAAGCGGTCGGGTGCGGTGGCTCACGCCTGTAATCCCAGCACTTTGGGAGGATGAGGCGGGCAGATCACGAAGTCAGGAGATTGAGACCATCCTGGCTAACACGGTGAAACCCCATCTCTACTAAAAATACAAAAAATTAGCCGGGCGTGGTGACAGGCGCCTGTAGTCGCAGCTACTCAGGAGGCTGAGGCAGGAGAATGGCGTGAACCCAGGAGGCAGAGCTTGCAGTGAGCCGAGATCGCGCCACTGCACTCCAGCCTGGGCAACAGAGCGAGACTCCGTCTCAAAAAAAAAAGAAAAGAAAATGTGGAAGAAACCTAGGGTGGCTGGAGCAAAGAGGTAGATGTGTGTGATAAGCTGGAGGGAGGACCAAACCTCTTGAGTCCTATAGATCAAATTAAAGATATTGGTCTTGATCTTCAGAGCAATGGGGAGTTGTTAAGGTTTTTTTTGGTTTGTTTATTTATTTATTTTTTTTGAAACAGCATCTTACTCTGTCACCCAGGCTGGAGTGCAGTGGCACCATCTCGGCTCACTGCAACCTCTACCTTCCGGGTTCAAGCGATTCTTGTGCCTCAGCCTCCTGAGTAGCTGGGGTTACAGGCACGTGCCACCATGCCCAGCTAATTTTTTGTATTTTTAGTAGAAAAGAGGTTTCACCATGTTGCTCAAGCTGGTCTCGAACTCCTGAGCTCAGGTGATCCACCTGCCTCAGCCTCCCAAAGTGCTGGGATTACAGGCTTATTGAGGGCTTTTAGGGAACTTGTTCATATATTTATTCAGGGAAATGAAATTCAGTTATGAAGAAAATGACTAGAATCCTTGCCGAGGAATTAAAATTCTAGTGGAGGACACAGACGCCAAATATGTTAACCAATAGAAAATTGTTTCGGGTAGTGATAAAGAATGCTATGAGACAAATAGAAAAACAAAAACAAAATCAAAAAAGAAAAAAGAAGAAAAAATAAATAAATAAAAAGAAAAACAGTCCGGGCCTGGTGGCTCACGCCTGTAATCCCAGGACTTTGGGAGTCCCAGGTGGGCGGATCACGAGGTCAAGAGATCAAGACCATCCTGGCCAACATGGTGAAACCCCATCTCTACTAAAAATAGAAAAATTAGCTGGGCATGGTGGCGCATGCCTGTAGTCCCAGCTACTCAGGAGGATGAGGGAGGAGAACCTCCCAGGTTCACGCCTCCTTGCTTGAACCCAGGAGGCAGAGGTTGCAGTGAGCTGAGATCAGGCCACTGCACTCCAGCCTGGCGACAGAGCAAGACTCTGTCAAAAAAAAAAAAAAAGAAAGAAAGAAAAAGCAAACAAATAAAAAGTAGAAAAATGTAGTAGAAAGTGACTGGGAGTGGGCACTCCTCCAAAATGATCAAGAAAGATCTCTTAAGGAGGTGGTGTTTGAAGTGAGACATTTAATGTTGAAAAAGAGACAAACTGTGCAGAGATGTGGGAGAGGTAATTCAAAGACAGAAAACTACATGAGCAAATGTTCACAGGCAGGTGCAAACCATGCATGTCTGAGGGCAGGAAGAAGACCAATGTGGTGGGAACATAGGCGACATGAGCAAGGCATAGTTATGCATATGTTTTTAAAATGTTGCTGTGTACAGCTTGGAGAATACACTGGGGAGGAAAAAGTGAGTGTTGAAAAGCCATTAGGTAGGCACCTGGTCCAGGCCGGCAACAGATGGGGGTGAGGAGTACCAGAAGTGTGCAGATCCAGGCAATATTTAAGAAGTTAAATACTGAAATGAACTGGGATATGGGGGAGATACAGTTTGGATATGTGTCCCTGAAATGATCTGGGATATAGGGGATGATACAGTTTGGATATGTGTCCCTGCCCAAATCTCACATTGAAATGTAATTGCCAGTGTTGAAGGTGGGGCCTGGTGGGAAGTGATTGGATCATGGGGCAGTTTCTTACCCATGGTTTTGTACCATTCCCTGTTACTGTCCTCGTGATAACAAGTGAGTTCTTGCAAGATCTGGTTGTTTAAAAGTGCGTGGCACTCTCCGCTCTCTCTCTCGCCCCTGCTTTCACGTAGTGATGTGCAAGCTCCCACTTCGCCTTCAGCCAGGATTGTGAGCTTTCAGAGGCCTCCCAAAAAACAGATGCTGGTGCCATGCTTCTGGTACAGCCTGCAGAACCATGAGCCAATTAAACCTTTTTTCTAGTAAATTACCCAGTCTTGGGTATTTCTTTATAGTAATGCAAGAACAGCCTACTATAGGGTGTGAGTAGACAGGAGATACTCAGTTGGGGTGTTAAGTTGTTGCTGTAGCCCAGGGGTCTAACTAAAGGGGGAACAGTGGAACTAAAGAGAAGGGCACCCATTCAGGAGTCCCCCATCAGTCAACTCTCTTTATCAACCACCCTTCACAGGACATGGCTTGGAGCTATCCCTGTGTGATCATTCCCTGGACATTATTTGTAAATGTCCCTCCGAAAAGCCAAAAAGCCAGCTGTAGCAGGACAAAATCTGGTCAAAACACAGTCTCCCTTGTTCTCAACATTATTCTTCCATTGAATATGTCTGAGATTGCATAATCCTATTCAGGTAACCATGACAACAGTTGACTCCTATTGAGATAGCAATTGATTGAAACCTCTAAGTCAGAGATTGCAAACATGAATACCCGCAGGAGCCAAGTAGGGAAATGTGAGAAGCAGTGGGTGGGGTGTAAAAGGGAGGGGTGGGAATTGTGGTGAACTGTAGAGTACTGGACCAATCCAATTCTATTGAACTTCAAATCTTTAAGAAGCCTCGCACATTTAAAAATGTGATCTGCAGGCCATCTTTAGCCTGTGGGTCACCAATTTGCTGCCTCCAGAGATGATTTCATGTTAACTCTCTGTTCAGCCAGATCTCTCCCATCAGTGCTCCTAAAGCTGATTTTCCCCTAAGCTTTAACTTAAACATACTCACAAGCATTCAGTTGGCTCCTGGCCCATTATTAGACTGTTTTTTGCATCTTCTTGCTATCTAGTTGCATACTAACCTTGCCTAGCAACTTGTAAGCCCTCTGCAAACTTGGTAAGCTGAGATTCTGGATTTTTATTCCAAGTCTGGGTGAAGTAAATACATAGAGTAGAGCAGGACAATGTCACTTTAGTGACCTGGAATCATTGTTAAGCAGAATCCTTTGATACATGAGTTTCCTGAAGAGTCCTCACTAATTCTGGCCACCCCAGTTTTACCAGGATTTGGGAGACTTTGCATGTGGGGAAATAGCACCTGGGGGCTTTTCCACCTGGCTCAAGCAAATCCTTTTGCTGAAGCTTTTGCCCTTTTAAGAGAAGGAGGTATCACATTACAGATCACTCAGCAAGAACTGTGTCACGGGAAGTGTATAGAGGATGCCTGGAGACACAGTGTTTCTCCTGGGAAGACTCCTTACCAAGGGGTGAACTCCCCAGAAGTCAGCAAAGGTGCAGCTGGAGTAAAGTGTCTTCGAAGAGTCAACAGGCTTCCAAGTTAAATCATGCCTTTTCTTCTTTTGTTTTTTGTGTTGGTTGCTGCCCCAGGTTAGTATTTCTAACTTACGACTCATATAACTTTGAAATAATTATTTGGTAGTCTATCAGTTGGCATTTACTCTCTAACTTCTCACTGCTGGCCTTTAAAATTGTCCAGTGCTCTGGGCTGTACCACACTGGAAAGTCAACATATGAATCAAAATGTCCTCTCAGATGCTGTTGATATCAATGGCAGTAAGCTCTTTGGAGAGCAATTTGGAAATACCTGCCAGCATCTGAAATTTCTAGCCTCAGAGCCAGCATTCCACCTCTGGACAGCTATCCTACACAAGTACACAATGATATAAGGATATATGTAGGTGTATTTGTAATAACAAAAGCTAGAGGCAACCCATATGTCTACCAATGGAGGATTAAATGAATGGTGCTTCATGCATAGTATGGGCATTGGAGCCATTAAAAGAAGAAGGTTGGTGTGGGTGTTCTGACGCGCAGGTAAGGAGGTAATCTGTGGTGTACTGTGGAGTTCTGTGGAGGCAGGATGTGCTAAAACTATGAACACAAGAAGATCTTTTAAAAAACACCTGTCTACATTCACATGCCAACAGGCACAGAAAATCCTGAAATAATGTATAACAAAGAGTTAACTGGGCCGGGCGCAGTGGCTCACGCTTGTAATCCCAGCACTTTGGGAGGCCGAGGAGGGCGGATCACGAGGTCAGGAGATGGAGACCACGGTGAAACCCCGTCTCTACTAAAAATACAAAAAAATTTGCCGGGCGCCGTGGCGGGCGCCTGTAGTCCCAGCTACTCGGAGAGGCTGAGGCAGGAGAATGGCGTGAACCCGGGAGGCGGAGCTTGCAGTGAGCCGAGATTGCGCCACTGCACTCCAGCCTGGGCGACAGAGCGAGACTCCGTCTCAAAAAAAAAAAAAAAAAAAAAAAGAGTTAACTGATTGTTTCTGGAGATTACGAGTGAAAGTTGTAGAGCAGCAGAGGTGGGGAGAAATATGTAGGAGATTTAAAATTTTTTACTTTATAGACTTTACTGTTTGACTTAGGAAAAGAATATGAATTACATTTATACTAAAAAATTGAACCCAAAAGTTTAGAAATGAATCACAAAAATTTTGAATGCATAATAACAACGGTTTAATTTTTTTTTCTCTCGTTATGGCATGAATCGATTCATAAAATAACTCAATTGATGAATTCAACCATTTGCTTTAGAATCAACCACTTCTAGAATTGGAAAAGAGCCAAACTGTATTATTCACAACAACCAAAAAAATCAAGTAAAATATGTTTACTCTTATAAGGATAAATGATAGGTATCTTAAAGACTGAAAGATCTCATGAAATGTAAGAAATATTTTATTTCAACTTAGTTTGTTATATTTTGACTTTTTTGTGTGTTTGGGTAAAGATTTTTATCTTGAATCTGGAGACACACAGTGGAGATGCTCAGACATGTTTGGCCTATAGCAAGTTTGTCCAACGTGTGGCCCGTGGACCACAGGCGACCCAGGATGGCTTTGGATGTGGCCCAACACAAATTCATAAACTTTGTTAAAACGTAATGAGTTTTTTTTGTGATTAAAAAAAAATGTTTTTAGCTCATCAGCCATAATTTTTTGTTAGTGCATTTTATGTGTGGCCCAAGAAAATTTTTCTTCTTCCACTGTGGCTCAGAGAAGCCAAAAGATTGGACAACCCTGGCCTATAGGATGTTTTGAATATCGGAAGATTTCACATAAAAATCTCCATTTCAGGATCTCATAAAAAAATAAGAGTCCCTGGCAACTCAGCCCACATTCCCAGATAGGCAGAGGAGTGGCACCCCAGTTGGGTGGGAACAAGTTCTCAGTATACCGCAGTCGCTACTACTCCCAGTGCTCTACACCAGCTGGCAGGCATTATTTTACAATCTCCATGAACAGAGTTCAACTAGTTTTTTTTTTTTTATTTTAAATTAATTTTATTTTTAATATATTTTTTCTATTGGTTTTGTTTTTCTGGAGATCAATTTTTGTTTTAAATCTCCTCTTGTCCTTGAGTATGAAGAGGCAGCCTCTCAGTTTCCATCATTCTTTTTTTTTTTTTTTTTTTTTTTTTTTTTTGTTTGTGTTTTTTTGTCTCGCCCGGAGTGCAGTGGCGCAATCTCCGCTCACTGCAAGCTCCGCCTCCCGGATTCACGCCATTCTCCTGTCTCAGCCTCTCCGAGTAGCTACCACGCCCGGCTAATTTTTTGTATTTTTAGTAGAGACGGGGTTTCACCATGGTCTCCATCTCCTGACCTCGTGATCCGCCCGCCTCGGCCTCCCAAAGTGCTGGGATTACAAGCGTGAGCCACCGAGCCCGGTATCTCAGTTTCCATCATTCTATGCCAGCATTTTCACATAGCATTCTCTATTTTTTCACAATTTGTCTTTGTGATACAGCTATGAGCCTATGATCATTTTTATTCTTTTTATTTTATTCTAGAGAAGGGGTCTTGCTATTATACCTCCCAAGTTGAACTGAGGCTCAAGTGATCTTCCCACCCCAGCCTCCCAAGCAGTCTGGACTACAGGTGTGAGCCAGTGTGCCTGGCTCTATTCTTTTTCTTTTTTTTCTTTTTTTGAGACAGATCCCCGGCTCTGGGGCCCAGGCTGGAGTGCAGTGACACGATCTCGGCTCACTGCAAGCTCCGCCTCCCGGGTTCACGCCATTCTCCTGCCTCAGCCTCCCGAGTAGCTGGGGTTACAGGCGCTCGCCCCCATGCTCGGCTAATTTTTTGTATTTTTAGTAGAGAAGGGGTTTCACCGTCTTAGCCAGGATGTTCTCGATCTCCTGACCTCGTGATCCGCCCTTCTTGGCCTCCCAAAGTGCTGGGATTATAGGTGTGAGCCACCGTGCCTTGCCATGCCTGGCTCTATTCTTATTATTTTTACTTATTGATTTAATTTCAGAAAGTGAAAAGTTTTTTTTATGTAACTATTTTGACAGGAAATGCATAATAAAATGCCAGCCCTACTTACTTAAATAACAGTTTGGGCCAAGTGTGGTGTCTCACACGTGCAATCTCAGCACTTTGGGAGGCCAAGGCAGGCGGATCACTTGAGGTCAGAAGTTTGAGACCAGCCTGGGCAACATGGCAAAATCTCATCTCTACTGAAAATACAAAATTAGCCAGGCATGGTGGCATGCACGTTTGTAATTCCAGCTACTAGGGAGGCTGAGGCACAAGAATTGCTTGAATCCTGTAGGTGGAGGTTGCAGTGAGCCAAGATCGCACCACTGCACTCCAGCCTGGGTGAGAGAGTGAGACTGTCTCAAACAAAACAAAACCAGTTTGGTGGATGGGTTGATATTCTCGGAAAATTATGATCCCCTTTTCTAGAGATTATCGTATGTTAAGGGATTGAGATTGTTTTTCAGAATATACCTTTAGTGGAAAACCAAATTATTCCCAAGTTTCTCAGCTCATGCAAATATATTGAAGAAAAACCTAAAATCAATTCACTCTTTAGTGCAACGGCAACAAGACACCATTGAATACAGATATAAGCCATCATTGACATGGCCCAACCTGTGGAATTGAATAGAGAATCCTAACCAACAAAATGGCATGTAGTAGCAAGTTTTCAAGTGCATTCTGTGTCACAAAATAATAAGGTCTTGACCCATAGGTCAACAGGATTGATATACTTCAGTTAGCAAAAAAGGATCATTTTATGTATTCATTTATTCACCTAATCATTCCACAAATATCTATTAAGTGCCTACTATGGACAGACACTGTTCTTGGTACTGAGCATACAGCGAGGAACAGATGAAATTTCCCAATTTCATGACACTTGTATTTTAAGTGGGAGGGGGATAGGGAGGAGGCAAAAAAAAAAGAACAAATAATATGTGAAATTTTAAGAGATAGGAAGTGTCTGCAGGGTTGGGAAATTTTTTTATTTGGCCTGAGAAGACCTCTCTGCTATAGTGACATTTTATTAGGTTGGCACAAACGTAATTGCGGTTTTTGCCATTACTCTTTTTTTGGAGATGGCTTCTTGCTCTGTCACCCGGGTTGGATTGCAGTGGTGTGATCTCGGCTCACTGCAACCTCCACATCCTGGGTTCAAATGATTCTCCTGCCTCAGCCTTCCCAGTAACTGGGATTACAGGCACGACCATGCCTGGCTAATTTTTTTATTTTTAGTAGAGATGCGATTTCACTATGTTAGCCCGGCTCGTCTTGAACTACTGACCTCAAGTGATCCACCTGCCTCAGCCTCCCAAAGTGCCGGTATTACAGGCATGAGCCACTGCGCCCGGCCTGCCATTACTTTTAATGGCAAAACCCACAATTATATTTACTCCAACCTAATAGCAGAGACCTACAGGAAATGAGTAAATGAGTCATGGAGAGATCCAGGGAAGATGCACCTTGGACGAGGAGAACGATCAGAGCAAAGTCTCTGTGGCACAGACTGCTTGATGTGTGCAAAGAACAGAAAGGCCTGTGTGGCTGGAACAGAGGGAGGGAGAGCAAGAGGGGTAGAACATGAGGTCAGACAAATAACGAAGGACCTAGCATGTGGGATCTGGAGGCCGTTGTAGGAGTTTGGCCTTTTGCTCTGTGTGAGATGAGAAGCTCCTAGAGGATTTTGAGAAAAGGAGTGATGCTACCTGATTTCAGGTTTAGCACATTGGCACATTCACTATGGGCAGCTCAATCACGTAAGATGTGCTTACTGATATTTTCTTACATAATCGAAATAACCCCTGTATTAATTTTCTTTTTATGCTGCAACAGATTATCCCAAACTTGATGATGCCTTTAAAAAGCATAGATTTGTCTTACAGTTCTGTAGTTAAAAGTTCTGACATGGGTCTCACTGGGCAGAACTCAAAGTGTTGGCAAGGCTGTGCTCTCCCTTCTGGAGGCTGGAGGGGTGAATCTGTTTCCTTGCCTGTTTCAGGAAAGTCAATGAGCAAAAATAAAAAATATCTAGTTAACAAATCTTATGGTTCAGAAATTTTCAGACCATTGCTTAAACAGAAATGTTGTATGTATCCTAAAGCACACCTTTGGAGTAGAAGATAATTTTAAGATTCAGGAAAGAGGATGGTGAAAATATATATGACTGGAGAGAGGCTTGCAGCTACCTTCATGAAATAGATTCATGAGGTTTAGGAGAGGAAAGGCTCCTTTGATGGAGACCAAAAAAAAAAAAAAAAAAAGCATATTAAGTCTCCAGCACTTCAGTGCCAGAGGACACCACAGGTACTGACAGATGGAATTGGGCCAGTGTGCACTGAAATGGTAAGAGTGAAAGGGATGAGGGTGGGGCACTGACAGTGTCTGCCTCACTGCTCTTTCCTGGATACATCACATTTTCTCCTGGGCTGAGTGTACCTGGGCAGGGAGTGAAGGGGCAGGTATGAGGCCCTATTCATCCTTGTGAATTTCTTAAGTTATACCTAATACCTAGGGACCAACATTACCATTCAATAAAAGCTTGAGCAACTAAATTGGAAGAGAAGTTTTAATTTGGAAATGAAGAGGCAATAGGACCTGAATTCAGGGCACTTTAAAAAAATTGAGTTGCTGTTTCCAAAGATGTTCTGAGAGTCTAGCCTTAGTTACCTTTGCTAAAACCTTCACTGTAAAGAAAATGCTCAGCTGAAATTAAGGGGAGCAGAGAACAAACAAAAGAGAGAGAAAGAAGAAAACAGAGAAAAATACAAAGTAAGCCAGCACAGTAGGACATATCATGACTTTTTGTTTCCAAATGCATTGTGACTTCAAGCATTGAGTAATTTCCTGACACCACAGGGTTAGACAGAAGTTGTATGAAATAACATCATTTAGGGAACTATTTTTACCCATCTTTCATACATCCTGTCTAATAAAACATAATGAATTTATGTAAAAAGAAACTCTACGTTTTCTATGAGAATGAATGACAAGTCATAGTGGCCAATAATCTGTATCACTTATCTCTTAAACAACAATGAGCAGCTTCCTAACTGGTCCGGCCAGAGGCTTCTTATTGAGTGACAGTTGTCTTCTAGCCTCAGAGAAGATGAGTTGCTTGTCCAAGTGGTCATTTGTCCAGTGAGACTCAGAATTAGGATCTGAGCCGAAATCTGCTTGATCGGAAAGTTCGTTCATTATGTCGTTTTCCTGCTTCCTCCCCAGAGCTATTGTTCAATTGCGTGAGAACTTTCTCAAATTTTGACATTCTGAAAACTTTCACTTTTTCTTTTTTTCTTCTTTTCTTTCTCTTTCTTCTTTCTCTCTCTTTCTTTCCTTCTTTCCTCCTTTCTTTCTTTCCTTCTTTCCTCCTTTCTCTTTCTTTCTTTCCTTCCTTCTTTCTCTTTCTTTCTTTTTTTTTTTTTTTGAGATGAAGTTTCACTCTTGTTGCCCAGGCTGGAGTGCAATGGGGTGATCTGGGCTCACTGCAACCTCTGCCTCCCGGGTTCAAGTGATTCTCCTGTCTCAGCCTCTCGAGTAGCTGGGATTATAGGCGCCCACCACCACGCCCGACTAATTTTTGTATTTTCAGTAGAGACAGGGTTTCACCATGCTGGCAAGGCTGTTCTCGAACTCCCAGACCTCAGGTGATCCACTGGCCTTGGCCTCGCAAAGTGCTGGGATTACAGGTATGAGCCACTTGCCCAGCCAACTTTTGCGTTTTCTAATTTTTACCCAAGAGAAGTTCATCCTGAATCATGAAAGCATCTCAGTCATTTGAGAACGTGAGATTTGGTTCCAGCAAGTCAAATTTTGAGTTCAAATCCCAACTCTGCCACTGATTAGCTGTATAACATAAAACCACTTGGTGTTTCTGTGTCTCAGCATTCTCACGTGGAAAATGGAAGTGAGAATAATAGTACCCCTCACCCCAGGGTTGTTGTGAGGATTAAATGAAAAAAATATGAGTGAAAGACTGTCCTACAAATGATCATTAATATTATTATTCATTCAAAAAATATGTATGAGGGGCCAGGTGCAGTGGCTCACGCCTGTAATCCCAACACTTTGGGAGGCCGAGGCAGGTGGATCACGAGGTCAGGAGATCGAGACCATCCCGGCTATCACGGTGAAACCCCGTCTCTACTAAAAATACAAAAAATTAGCCGGGCGTGGTGGCGGGTGCCTGTAGTCCCAGCTACTTGGGAGGTGGCGGCGGGAGAATGACGTGAACCCAGGAGGCAGAGCTTGCAGTGAGCCAAGATCGCACCACTGCACTCCAGCCTGGGCCACAGAGCCGAAACTCTGTCTCAAAAAAAAAAAAAAAAAAAATGAGGTATTCTTATTCAGTTATCAAATAAACACATTTTTTGCAATTAGAGCTTATGGTTCCCTGAGGAGTCACCCAAACTAAAGGCAATTATAATACAATGTGTCAAATATCATGATGGTGTAACATACAAACACTGAGAAGGAATACTGAAGCAGAGTCAGGCAAGCCAGGAAAGGCTTTCTGAAGAAAGTGATGTCTAAGGGCCAACTGAAGAATGGGTAGAATGTTAGGAAGTTAAAAATGCTGTAGAAAAAATATATATAACTGTTTAGAGGTGGACTAGAGAAGTGGAAAGAAGTTCGGGATAATTGAAACAGAGCATATGAAAAGGTATGTATGGAAAGTTGAGGCGCCGGGCGCGGTGGCTCACGCTTGTAATCCCAGCACTTTGGGAGGCCGAGGCGGGCAGATCACGAGGTCAGGAGATCGAGACCATGGTGAAACCCCGTCTCTACTAAAAAATACAAAAAATTAGCCGGGCGTGGTGGCGGGCGCCTGTAGTCCCAGCTACTCGGAGAGGCTGAGGCAGGAGAATGGCGTGAACCCGGGAGGCGGAGCTTGCAGTGAGCCGAGATGGCGCCACTGCACTCCAGCCTGGGCGATAGAGTGAGACTCCGTCTCAAAAAAAAAAAAAAAAGAAAGATGAGGCCAGAACCATGAGCAGGGATCAGATACAGCAGGGCACAAGACCTTTCTAAACTTCAGTATTTATCTGAATTAACTGATGATATCTGATTTCCCTGATACTCTTCTCTTACTGGAATGGCCAGTGCCATATTCTTTATGTTTTATTGTACATTGCAAAACATTATTATATCACATTGCCTTAGTTCAGATTCTCTTGAAAGCCAACACTAAGGGAAGGGTTCCAGTGCAAGTACTGTAATTAACTTGGGAGCTGATCCCAGGAAACACCCGGAGTGGGGTAAGGAAGCCAGACAATGAATGGTAGGCAACGGATAAAGGGTGTGTTAACAAGCGTGTTAGCGCCAGGGGCAACCAGAGCTCGATTTCATTGGGGCACTCAGGAATCCAGTGTGGAAGCACATCTCAGTGTTACTTATCCACACTGAAGGTGAGGAAGCTGAGGTATGTGATCACCATATCCCTCTTGGCCATTGCTTGAGGACAGCTTCCAGGGGACTTCACTCTCTGGCACTCTGGCTTATCCTTTGTGCAGGAGAAGCTGTTCTCCAGGCAGAGTTGTAGAAGTAGCATTCCACTTGTAGAAGTGAGTGTGGAGGAAATGGGGACAGGGCACGGAGCAGCTGCTACACATATTTTTTAAACTATAAAAAAAAGCAAAAACAAAACAAATGAAAAAAGACCAGCCCTTGCTGGGAGACAGTTCTCCGTGGGTCTCTTGCACTTCTGTGCATCTTGTGAGCAGAAGCACTGGCTGCCTTTGTTCTGGACAATTTTTTTCAAGCATGTTTAAGTAGTAATAGAGATACTATTTCCCTCTGAAGCAGAGGATGGTTTGTTTAGCATGCAGTATAATAAAGGTATTTTCTCCCTCCAGGTCAAAGGTCAGGCAGGCTTACTGCTCGTTTTATAAGATGTGGATTTGTAAGTTAAGGGTTTCTCAATTGTGATACAAGTGCAGACCCAAAGCATGCACAGCATCTATTTAGGGCATTTGGTTTTGCCCCCATGGGGCCTGAGGAACAAAGAGAAAGGATGTGAACAGGAAGCTTATGCTGGTTGCTGAGCTATGAGTAATATAGTCCTTTGTCTCTGACCCAGAAGTCTTGTGTCTTCTGCCAGCCTCTGTTAAACTGCAGTATGGTAACTTTTAGGGTAAGTTCTGAAATCTTTCTCAGCTCTTGATGACCCTACCAAGCCAACTCAACTGATTTTTAAGACATTTAATTTAAAAAATAACTTCTAATTTAATAAAAAAATTTAATAAAAAAAGAAAACAAGAAGTATTTATTGCACTTTTCCTTTGTGGTTTTAAAATACAAAATAGGTTAGGAAGCCTTGTAGAAATCCTCATTAAAAAACCAACTTTTGTGTTTCCTCTAAGATGTTCTAGCTTTTCCAAATTTTGTCGTTGAGAATGCCAGCCCTCTTCTGGAAAACGCCTCTGAACATACACAGTTCGCCAGAATCACGGTGTCTCTCTCACCTCATGCTTCTCTGGTTGGAGATCCTGTTATTATTAATGCAAATCCCGCAGTCCATCCATTTGTGCTGTCTCGTAGATCCACACATCTCTGGGAAGTAAGTATGTTGGCAAACAGTATTATCACTTGATACCACAAGGGCTTTAAAATGAAATATCATTCTCTTTTTTCTTACCTTCTACTGTATGTTATTAATTTGGTGACCACTCTTTGGAATCCTATTATATGTCAGACGCTCTAAAAATTCTTGGGGACATCAAGATCCATTTATTTCACAAGTAATTATTGAGAATCTACTGAGACACGGGGAGTTCTTTGCCCTCATGGAATTGACTTATTCATAGGGAGACATACTGATCAAGTGAATATACCCAAAAGTATTAGGTTAGTGCAAATGTAATTGCAGTTTTCGCCATTACTTTCAATGGCAATTAGATTTGCACCAACCTAACATAAAATTGTAAATGCAGTAACAGCCAAGAAAGGCAGACTCATGGGTCTGTGGGAGTCCCTAAAGGGGACATTTTAACTAGTCAGGCTTCCCTGAGGAAGAGCTACATGAAATGCAATCTGCAGAATGCCTAGGAATTGAATAGATAAAGAAGAAGAGAAGAACATTCCAGGCAGAGGGAGCAGCATGTGCGAAGTCCCTGTAGCAAGAAGGAGAATGGTAAAAAGAGAGGACTGAAGGATCAATGTGACAGGAGCCAAAGAGAAAGCATGGTGGGAGATTATACTGCAAAGGAGATGGGGGAGGCAGAGCCTGCAGTGTTTGTGAGCCATGTTAGGAAGCTTTGTTTACCCAGATGGCTATATCATACCCAGCTAGATATAATATAGCTAATTTTTCCCTCTGGATCAAAGTTTAGGCAAGCTGATTATTCATTATAAGAAAGGGTCCCCAACCCCCCAGGCCGCAAACCAGTATCAGTCCATGGCCTGTTAGGAACTGGGCCACACAACAGAAGGTGGATGGCAAGCAAGCAAGCAAGCGAAGCTTCATCTGTATTTATAGCTGTTCTCCATCACTCTCATTACCTCCTGAGCTCTGCCTCCTGTCAGATCAGTGGTGGCGTTAGATTCTCATTGGAGCGTGAACCCTATTGTGAACTGCTCATTCAAGGGATCTAGGTTGCGTTCTCCTTACGAGAACCTAATGCCTGATGATCTGTCAATGTCTCCCATCACCCTCAGATGGGGCCATCTAGTTGCAGGAAAACAAGTTTAGGACTCCCACTGATTCTACATTATGGTGAGTTGTATAATAATTGTATTATATATTATAATGTAATAATAATAGAAATAAAGTGCACAGTAAATGTAATGATCTTGAATTATCCCGAACCAATTCCCACTCAACCCTGGTCTGTGGAAATTGTCTTCCATGAAACCAGTCTCTGGTGCCAAAAAGGTTGGGGACTGCTGTTATAAGAGATCCAGATTCCCTAAGGTCAGAGTTTCTCAGACCTTGATACAAACCCACTGCATGCACAGCATTCAGCTGGTCTCCTCTACATGGAACATGAAGCTTATGCTGCTTGCTGTGCCGGATTAATAAAGTCCTTGAGAGCAGCATGTTGTTTAGCTGATCTAGCCTGGTTTGGCTCCAGTCTGCAGGTTGAGTTCAGGTCTGTCTCTTGTCTTTCCCATTCTCCTTGGGACACTGGCTAGCAGAGGGACATTCTTCTCTGGGCAAAAGGAGGAGAGCAAGAGGATTTCTCACCCCCACATGTACATTTCAAGACCCACATCTGCTCATATCGTTGGCTAAAACAAGTGTCACATATCCAAGCCATGGGCTGAAGAAACATACTCTGTTTTTATTAGGAGGAATTGCCAAGGCACATCGCAAAAGACATGAATATAGAAAAGATTAAAGAATTGGGGATATTAAATCCACCTCCCACACCTAAGAAACCACTGAGGAGTTGTGCAGGAAAGAGACATGATTTGCTTACAGCTTAAATTGCTATTGTAAAGAGAACAGATTTAAAAGGAGCAGGAGGGGTCTGTTATGAGGCTTTTGAATATCCTTGCCAAACCTTGGTATTGTCAGGCTTAAATTTGCTTCCAGCTTCAGTTTGGTGTAAAATGTTTTCTTCTGCTTGTTCTTAATTAGATTTTTGTTAAAAGTCTAAATAGCAGCAGAATGATGGCAAAGAGTGTTCAGTAGTTTTGCTTAGTGTGTGTGTGTGTGTGTGTGTCTGTGTATGTGTGGGTGTTTCTGTGTGTGAAGGTAGTGAGCATAGCTGCTCTAAGCACTGATTTGGGGGTCTGATAAACCTAGTTGTCAACCGCAGCTCCTTCAGTCAGTAGAAACTTGATCTTGGGTAATTTATTGGACTTTCTGTGCTTTAATTATTATTTTCAGGGATTATCAAGAAGATTCTAAAAGATAATGTATGGAAAGTGCTGTCTTACTGCTATGTCCATAGCAAGCAGTCAACACACACTAGCCGTTACTGTAATAAATATACTTCAATATTTAGCATTATTATAGCCAGATTACAGGTAATAAAAAGACTAAGAAAGTTGTGGCCACATAATCATAACTGTATTAAAGACAAGCTTTAGAAGTAGTTCAGTTATGCAGCAGTTTCATAACAAGCAAATACACCTGCAGATAAAAGCTAAATGAAATAAGTTAATAACTGTTTCTACAACATTGCAGTACAAGGACGGAAATACTGTTCTATTTGGGGTTTAGCATATCCCAGCATATCATTATCCTTTGCTGAACTGCTTTCCTTGCAGCATATATGCTTGTTTGTTTTGCAAAAGACTGATTGAGCTTAGGAAGGGCGATTGGTCAGGCAGTCAAACAAAAACCACCAACCACCAAATGAACACCAAACTAGTCTCTGCAGAAACAATAGCAAAGCTTGAAGTGAACTGATTATATAGATAAATCAATGGAAATGAGACAAGGTACACTCCAGTTATGTAATCTTCAAATTGCTACCTGTCATTGAGCAACATAAGTGGGGTTGCATAGGCAGGTTGGGAAAATGAACCCAAGTTACCCTTTCTGTGTTCACCCTGCCTATTCCCTGGATGGGAGTAATGTGCCAGATGGAGACTTAAACCATCTTCCTGTTTTCTCCCAGTGTAAAGAATAGGCATTTGCATTGATTCGTTAAATATATATTGAAAACGAATGGGAAGTCTGATACCATGTAAGATGCTAGGGAGCAAAATGGACACACTTGCTGTCCCTGGGGGCTCCCAGGACAGAGGGAAACACACCTGAAGGGCCAGCTTGAGCCCAGGGTTGTACTTCTTGGTTAAGGGAGCTCCTTGAAGATAAGGCTGTGCTTAAGCAGAGCTGGAAAACCTTGTATGTTTTAACACCAGGCTATGGTATTAAATTAACTTATCAGGAAGCATTGGGGTATGATGAAAAGAAAAAAATTTAGAGTCAGAAAGACTTAACTTTAAATCTCAGCTCTGTCACTCAATAGCTGTGTTACCTTGAGCGAAGTATTTAACTTCTGAGCCTCAATTTCCTCGTCAGTAGCATTGGGATGATAATAACATTTATTCTACGGGATAATTGTGAGAATTGAAGAGATAAAATGTCCAGTCTACCATAAGTGCTCAGCAGAGTATGGCTATAAAATATCCATGTATTACTGACTTTCCATGTAATTGTGTGAAAAGCAAGCAGATGTTGCAGTCAGCTGATGCTGATAAGTGCAAGATTGGCCCGGGTCAAGTCCGGGTTCTGCTTCTTCCTGCAGCATGACTTTTTAGGATATATTTTATTTCTTTTTTTTTTTTCTTTTTCTTTTTTTTTTTTTTTTTAGACAGAGTTTCACTCTTGTTGCCCAGGCTGGAGTGCAATGGTACGATCTCAGCTCACCGCAACCTCCGCCTCCCAGGTTCAAGCAATTCTCCTGCCTCAGCCTCCAGAGTAGCTGGAATTACAGGCATGCACCACCACGCCCGGCTAATTTTGTATTTTTAGTAGAGACGGGGTTTCTCCATGTTGAGGCTGGTCTCGAACTCCTGACCTCAGGTTATCCGCCCGCCTCGGCCTCCCAAAGTGCTGGGATTACAGGCGTGAGCCACCGTGCCCGGCCTAGGATATATTTTATAATCTAAGCTTCCATTTATTCATCTGTGAAATGGGGACGGTAGTAAGACTACGTTTCTCACAGGTTGATTTTGATGATTGAGTGAGTTAAAGGGCTGAGAGCAATGCCTAGCACAAAGAAAGTGCTCAAAAAATGTCAGCTTTTGTTAATATGTTGTTGGTGGGGTGACATTGTGCTCCTTTTTTCTGAGATTCAGTGATTCTATTACCGAGAAGGAGGCCACATTGGTAGTGTACTGCGTGGCTAAGAGCACGGATTTTGGTGGAAAGTCTGGATTCCTGTCCTGCCTCTCTGTTCCTTGTTAGGTGATCTCTTTAAGCCTCTGTTTCTTCATCTGTAAAATGGGCATAATAAAAGTATCAATCACAATGTTTTTCTGAGGGTTAAAGAATGTAATTAATATTAAACACTTAGAGTTGGTAAATAGTAAGTGCTCAATACATGTAAGCTATTAGTATTGCCTTAAAACCCATAATCATTTTAGACAAATGTCCATGGTTTGACATAGAATGCCCAAAGACAAGTATCTAACCCCTTCTAGTGGCTTTTGCTATTCAATAAAATCTTTGCTTTCTGTTACTTTACTAATAAGAAAGTTTTAGAAACAAGTGATCCCTAACCTAGCCGCATCATGACAGACCCGGGAAGGACATTAGCAACAGAACTTACAAGGCTTTCCTGTAAGGATGAAGACATCTAATCTAGAGACGTGAAAGATCATGGCCAAAGTCTTAGGGCCATTTCATTCTAGACGTGAAACTGGAACCCAGTTCTCTTGATACTCAACCTCAAGAGGACTCTGAACAGAGCAGTTCGAAAACCAGGTGAAAACCACAAAGGACACAGGAAACAGAAGACGTGGGTGACTGAACAGGGGAGGGAAAAGAGGGGCTCTTATCTGACCCTTTCATCCATTTTGTGTGCTAAGCAGCTTAGACTCATGATGATGAGCATGAGCCTGAAGTCAGGGGAATCCAGGTTCATTGTATTTCTATCCATGAAAACTTGGCCAAGCAGCTTAACTCTGCAAGTCTCAGCTTCTGCACCTGTAAAATGCATCCACTTGCAATTTCAAGGATAGAATGAAATGTTTGTAAAATGCTCAGGATAATCCTTGACAAAGTGAGGAAGGGGTTCAATAAACGGTTAACTTTGTTTCTAGGAAGAATCGTGGAAAGATGGAAAAATGAAGGAGAAACCATTGGATACAACATCAGTGAATTCTCGGCTCATGGAAGTTTTTAAAAAAATCAGATCACCATGCTTTTTAGGTACAAAATTTTTATGTCTTTAAAAAAGTGCTGACTGATATTGGGGATTATAGATCTAAAATATTCCATCTACATCCTTATGAAGCCAGTCATTCACTCCATTATTCTTCGTTTTTAAAAAATGTAGTTATTCACCACTGGAGTACCCAAGCTAGAATTTGAGACGGTGACACTCTATTCCCTGATAATCTATGCCAAAGACAACCAAGGGGCAACAGCAACACAGACCATTTTAATCCAGATTGCAGATGTGAATGAACCGCCCACCTTCACTGGATCTCTTGCCCAGGGTGACCAAGGTACAGAGGCTCTTCTCTTGGGGAAAGAGGGCTCTAGTGGATATGTCTACATAGGTGCTGTGCCTTGTGCCCCTTGTACTCTCAAAACATCATGGCTATAATGGTGATAAAAATGACAGTAACAATAGAAATGATAAATGGCTGACAATGGGCACTAACTATGTACCAGGCACTGTCCTAAGAGCTTTAACTGGACTACTTTATTTAATGCTCACAACACTAGAGGTAAGTTCTACTCTTATTTCTATTACATAGACAACAGACTTAGAAAGGTGAAGTAACTTTCTCACTGTTGAGAATTGTTCATTTATTTGTTTGATGGTTGTGTACTAAAAATTATTATCTTATTTGTGTGATTATTTAATTGATGATGTGTCTATATCATTAAGCTAGAAGCTTCACCAAGGACAGGGGGCGTGCCTCTTTTGCTTCTTCTTGCTCTCTGTTTTTTAATTTTTATTTTTTTTCACCGTGTATGTATCTCTTTCACTTTCTCTCTTTCTCATCTCTGTCTCTTTCTATGTAGTCAAATATTTAATGCCTACATGTTCTCTACTATAAAAAAAATTTGAGGCTCAGATATTGGAGTGGCCACTAACTGGAGAGAATTACTTGTCCTATCTAAGCCTCAGTTTCCCCATTGATTAAACTGAGATATTAATCCCATCTTGATGAGGCTCAGGGTTTTAAAGTGCCAGGTACACAGTAGGTGCTCAACAAGTGTCTCCCTTTTTTCCCTTCCCCAGGGCAGATGGTAAACTCCTCCTGGGCAGGTCCAAGGTGAAATTACGCTCTTCTGACTTCTAAAACTGCGAGCTTTGTGCCAGAGTGCTTGTGGACACTTCATGAGCATTTGCTCATCAGAAGAGCAGGTCCTGGCTACCCTCTAAGCAGGCCCATTGACCGCTTGGCTATCCACAAATCCTGCCTTCTTGGCACAATGGTGCAGCAGTTTCCCTTGGGTGGTTCTTCCCCTCAGACACTCAAGGATCTCTTACTGCCCCAAGGTTCCTGTTCCTTGGAAAAGCGATTCCACTGGCAAATTTGCAAGTTTGTGTTCCTCACTGTTTTAAAAACATATGGGAAGAGAGCAAAATTAAGGACAAGACAAACTTTAATAAAATAATTAGGCAATATTAATGTATTAGCTATGTGACCTTGAGCCAGTTAATTCAATCTTTCTAAACGTTGGTAAAATGGAAATCATAATAAAGTCACCAGTGATGTTAAGTGCTTAGTAATTAATAAGCACTCAAAAAATGTTCAACATTGTTCCTGTTTAAATGTATAAATCTCATTGCTCTATACTTGACACATAAGAGACACTTGACAAATGGCATATTATTATTATTATGGGTTTAATGGGAATATCCCTATAAAAACATCTGTGCTGAGCAAGCGCAATGCCTTAAATTTTATCTGAAATTCAGGATTGGATGAGAGGTTTTAGGCTTATGGTGGTGATGCTCATTCAAGCACATCTGCTGTACATATTCTGGCAGTTACTGAGATTTACATCCTGGAAGATACCGCCCCAGGCACAGTCATTTACTGATCAGCGGCCAACAACCCAGAGGATACCGTTTTGGAGGTAATTTATGCTTTGGGACAGAGAATAACAGTGTCTGGTGGTTTTATGTGTGATTGAATTCAAACACAAAGCCATGGAGGCAATCAAGTCAATTATACCTACAACTTAGGTTTCAAACATACCTTTGCCTCAATTATCAGGATACTTTAGGTGCCAATGATTAAGGTCTGGGTTGTCTGGGTAATTGCTTCCCTTCTAGTACATTCCATTCTGTGCAGGCTGACCCAACCTAATCCTTAAGTAACTTTAGCAAAAGATGTCAAGACGTTTCATTTTGTTCTTAGGAATCTTGGCTGTACACAGGTAGAGAAAGAATCCAGCTTTCTGGCAGAATTAATTTGTATTTCAAAACTCTAGGTCTCGTCCTCAGGTTTTATAATGCCCTAGATGGAGAGGCAACTATGGGCTTGGTACCAAGAGGGTTGGGTTTAAGTTCTTACTCTACTACTGCAAATCACTTAACATTTCTGCTTTGCTGTTTCAACTGTGAAATTGGGAAAATGATACCTGCTTTGTCTTGTCTCATATTGCTTTCTCTCATTACAATTAAACATAATATTTGATTACGTTTATATGAACATGAAAGTAGTTTTTAAACTTTAAAACATTTTGCAAATGATAGGCTTTATAAAAATGTCTTAATTTTTGATGCCATATGGAATGGTTATGGCTTTATTAAGCTATAATATTTCAGCTAATAAATTGATAGAAAAGAATATTGTGTCTTTCATTTTTAGTGTTTTATTGCATTCCCAGACTGGCTAAAAATTACAGAATTGAACATGTTGATGCTGTACCCTCAATATGTACAACTTTCGGTAATGCTATTGGATACTTGCTCAAGGCCACTTGAGTCATACAAAATTTTCTTTAAGCACTAGATGTCCACTAATATTTGAGGTATTGTCCACATGGTTTTAAAAAGTATTGACTACTCTTGAATAATTACACAAGCTTCCCCACACACATTTGTCTCCTCCTTCTCCCAATAGCACAATGCCACATCCAGGAAGGGACTGGAAAGGTCACAGCTTTCTTTGTAACATGCAATTAAACCACCTAATCATGCATATTGCTCCAAATCAACATGTTCAAGATTATAGGATTGAATGCAGCACTGAGCAGCTCCAGCCGCACAGGAATCAGATATCATAACACAATTGCTTCCTTGGTGTTCTCCATGGCAGCTCACCCACCTAAAATGTTGACATTATAGGGCATAAAACACATCACAGTCCAACAGGGTTTAGCTGTGACTCCAATGTACAATCAAAATGACTTACTAGACAGTTAATGCAAGTAATTCATTTCAAATAAAGGACTTCTAAATGCTTGCTCATAGAGATTAAATGTTTCTGGTTCCAGCCCTATACTTTTCACAGAAGAGAATTTGTTCCTGGGCCATATTTGGAAGGACTATGCAATGTTCTCCCAGAATTTCACCAATCATGGAATGATATTTCAGCGGTGACATAGGCTGTGGAAACTTACATTTAGACACACTCCTACACACATCATTCTGACACAGTAGATCAGGCCAGATGCTATTCATGTACTCATGACTGGGTAACAATATTCATTTGTTTGAGTCTTTATATTGATTCAGAGAGAAATAGGTTCTAATATTAGGAAGAGGTTGCCACTGTTTTGGGGCCTGATGATGATGATGATAGTAAAATAATATTAATAACTATTAAGTGTTTATTATGTGATAGGCACATACTTTATATCATTGAATCCCCATGTTAATCCCTGTAGTAGATGCTACTGTTGCTATAGTATTACCCAATGTATTGCTAAAGTAGTATTATGTCTTTAATTTATAGAGGAGGAAATGAAGTAATTTGCCTCAACAGTAAGTAGTGGAGTTGCAATTCAAATTCATGTCCATCTTGCTCTAAATCTTGCATGTTTCCTATCATACCAACGGTTCCCAAAGTGTTCCACAAAACACACATTTTACCAGATGCTCCATGAGAAAAATTATTTTGGGAAATGATGTCTACAAATCTCCCCTGAATTAACAATACACAGCACATTAAATTCCCCGTGGAGTTGTCTAGTAGAGAGATGTGTGTTTAATCAAATTTGTTCCAATTATTTGTCCCTTGCACTTAAAAAAAATTAACACCTGGGTAACATCTTATACAATGCCTAACTAGAATCCACAGAGTGGGAAGATTGTGCCAGATCCCTCTGTAAGATTGATCTAATATGATCTATCTCTGGGGTTACTAGAAAGATGAAAGATGAAATTCCATAGTAATTGCTGAATAAATGACAATGTAATGAGCCTGGATTATATCCACATCTAGACCTACCTAAATTCCAGGGCCAGGGCTTTTCATACTTCACCGCCATTACTACTCTACATGTTAAGAATCCCTGATACTTGTTCTGTGATGTAGAAAAAGTGGGACTTCTCATCTTCACAACAAAGAAAGGCTGAACAAAATGAAAATCAAAACTTTTCTTGGACACCTCAGGGGAAACTGCCACTCCAAAATCTGGAGTGACAGGTAAACAGAAGACTGATAGCCAACCTCTGCTTATTTGGCACAGAAGCTTCTGGAACCGTAGACTGGTAGGAAGATTTACTTGGTAGCTTTGAAGAATTACTGAACGCTAAGTGTGGACTAGCAGGAGAGTGAGAAACTGTGTGTCACAGTCTTGTGGGGGTAGTCCTACACTTTCGTAAGTTTTACCTTTATGAACTCTACTGGGTTCTCACAGCAAAGATCCAAGAAAGAACACCTTGTGTCTCTGGGAGAGGGAAGAGAAGAGAATCATTGTGAAATAATCCCAGAGTTTTCTGCAGGACAAAGGCCTACCCTCCAAAGGAAAGGTCTTTGCCTGAGCCTTATATTATCCGGGACTCATCTACCAGATTTTATATATTCACACATACCTGCATACACACACATACCTCTAGACATACCATATCCAAGCCTCAGAAACCAAAGAGAGAGACAGAAAATCTTGAAAGATCCCAGAGGGAAAAGCACCTTACCTATAGAGGAACAGGATAAGAATTACAGCAGACTTTTCATTAGAAACCAAACAAAATGAGACTGGAATGAAGTATTTAGAATGAAATTTTATTGAAATATAAATAAAATATATCCAATAAAATTATATCAAGTCATCAAATTCCATACCTTAGATATATCCAATTTTAAATTGACGTCAAATATACCTCAAATAAACAAAAAAAGCTAAGGAGAACTAAAGACTTTCTCAGATAAACAAAAACTGAGGAAATTCATGACCACCAGATACCTGTCCTGCAAAAAATGTTAAAGGAAGTTCCAGGAAGAAAGAAAATTATACAGCACAGAAACTTGGATCTACATAAAGAAGGATATAGAAGGAATAAATGAAGGTAAAGTATATGTATTTCTCCTTTTAGTTGATCTAAAAGATCACTTTAATAGTAACAGTGTACTGGGTGATTATATCACGTGCATAAGTGAAATGAATAGCAGCAACATCATAAGTGACAAGAGGAGAAACTGGAAATAAGAACTCTCTTATAAGATACCCACGCTATCTATGAAGTCATATAGTGTTATTTGAAGCTACACTTAGATTAGTCAAAATTGTATATTGCGTATATCTTGGGGTAGAATATTGCTGACAAAGGCCCCGAGGAAGAAACAGGCTTAGCATTTATTTGGAAGGCACCACAAAGAGAGCAATTTGACTGAAGAGCAAAGAGTGAGTAGGAGAAATAGAAAGATGACATTGGAGATGTAGCCAGCAATCAGATTTTGTGGGTCCTTTTAAACATTGGTAAGGACTCTGGATCTTCTTTCGACTAATGTGTGATTAATCCCCTTGGAAATTTTTGGTAGGGGAATAAATCATATTAATAACATTTTTAAAAGATCAAACTAGGCCGGGCGCGGTGGCTCACGCTTGTAATCCCAGCACTTTGGGAGGCCGAGGCGGGCGGATCATGAGGTCAAGAGATCGAGACCACGGTGAAACCCCGTCTCTACTAAAAATACAAAAAATTAGCCGGGCGTGGTGGCGGGCGCCTGTAGTCCCAGCTACTCGGAGAGGCTGTGGCAGGAGAATGGCGTGAACCCGGGAGGCAGAGCTTGCAGTGAGCCGAGATTGCGCCACTGCACTCCAGCCTGGGCGACAGAGCAAGACTCCGTCTCAAAAAAAAAAAAAAAAAAAAGATCAAACTATCTTGTATGTGAAAAGGTTGACTGTCAAGAGGCAAGAGTGGAAGCAGGGAGACCATTTAGAGGTGACTGCCACAGTCCAGGTGAGAGATGATGGGGGCAGTTGGGGTGGTTATTGCATTTCACACATTTTTCCCAACATTTCATCATAGAAAATTTTAAATATACCAAAAAGGTGAAAGAGCCGAAAAATTGAGAGTGAACACCCGTATACCCACCACTAGATTCTATCATTAATATTTTACTGTCTGCATTATCACGCCATTATCCATTTTTGTATCCATATAGGAATTCCTCTTATTATATTTGTGCGCTTCAAAGTAAGTTGCAAACATGGTTACCCTTTCCTCCTAAACACGTTGGCAGCTTGCATATATTTTGGAGGTAATGTTGACAGACTTGACAAATTGGGTGTGGGATATAATGGAAAGAGAGGGATCAAGACTGTTTCTAGGTTTTTGGCCTGAGCAACCCATTAAAGAGAAATGAGGTTGAGGAGGAAAATTATGTGCTTTGTTTTGAACATGTTTAGATTGAGAAGCCAATTAAACATCCAGAAAGAGTAGGCAACTAGGTTTAAAAATACGTAGTTCATCAAAGACATGGGGCCTGGAGTGTCAATGTGGAATTACCAGTTTGTACACAGTGTTTACAGCCAGGAACAAAATGAGGTCACCGTGGGCTGTTGGAAGAGGACGATTGAGCAAATGAGACTGAACAGGACCAGTAAGGTAAAAGGAAAATCAGGAGAGTGGAGTGTCTCCCAGAAGTATAGGGCTGTCACTAATAGAGGGTCATGACTGCAAGTTGTCCAGATTCTTGGCATTTTGAACAAAGAATTGGACAAAACGCCCAGCAAAGCAAACAACGAACGAGGCAGTGAAAGAATAAAGGAGGAATTAATTGAAAACGAAAGTACACTCCATAGTGTGGGAGCAGACTTGAGTAGCAGCTCAAGGTCAAGGATACAGGATCTCCTTGGGTTCAAATAACCCCTAGAAGTTTCCCATTGGCCACTTCCTGCTCACTTCATGTAAATAAAATGGTAGCCCACAATCAATCTGATTGGTTGTAGAAAGCAGCCAACCAGAGGCTGAAGTGAAGTTAAAAAGTCACATTCCTATGCAAACATCTGATTGGTTGCAAAAAGTAACCAATCAGAGGCTAGGGTGAAGTTACACAGTTTTACTTCTATGCAAACAAAGGCTCTGCCCGCAATCAGTCTGACTGGTTGTGGGCAGCAACCGTTCAGAGGCTGGAGTGAAGGTAAAAAGTTGCAAAGGAAGACTAGACCTGCAACCAGGCTGATTTATTGCAGACAGCCAATTTCCCATCTGCAGGGCAGAAAAGGTGGGGGGTTTGCAGAGTGTAGCCTCTGTTCCTTTTGTTACTTAGGTGTGGAAAGTTAGGGTTTTCCTTTCAATTTAGTTCTAGGAAGTCGTTGTGAAACAGCCTTAGGTTCCCTGCCTCCAGATCCTATTTTCCTGCCTCAGGACGATGTATTTCAAGAAGAGATTGGTCAAGTGCAGCTGAAATGTTGAGGGAGATGAGAACTGAGATCACCAATCACTGAAGTGGCAAAATGCTACTTGCTAGAACTCAGACAAGTACCTGACACATAGGAGGGGTTTAATGAGTGAATGAATGGAGATCTTTGGTGACCTTGACAAGTGGGTTCATTTGGTGAAGTGAGAATGAAAGTCTAATTGTAGAAGTTTCAAGAGAATGATAGGTGAGGAAAGTAGCAGTAGTGAGCAGAGACAACTTTCAAAGAATTTTCCTAAAAAGCAGAGCAGGGAAATAGGATAGTACCTAAAGGAGATTTTGGAATCAAGGGAAATTTTTACTTTGGAATGATGAGAAATATTATAGCATGCTCTATGTGGATAGGGATAATCCAACAGAGAGGCGAAAATGAATAATGCAGGAGTTAGTGACAACAGTTGTTGAAGTGATGGCATCCAGGCATGAGTGGAAGGCCTGCTGTCAGAAGCATAGTTTGTTTATAGAAACAGGGAGGAAGATGGGGTATAAGGGGACATATTCAAAATGGGAAATAGAGTAATTGCATGTTCATTCTTTTGCCCTTCCAACAATTATGTGTGTGTGTGTGTGTATGTGTGTGTATGTATTTGAGACGGAGTCTCGCTCTCTTGCCCAGGCTGGAATGCAGTGGCATGATCATAGTTCACTGAAGTCTCAACCTCCCAGGCTCAGGTGATCCTCCCATCTCAGCTTCCTAAGTAGCAGGGACTACAGGTGCATGTCACCACCACTGGCTAATTTTTAAAATTTTTGTAGAAACAGTGTCCTGCTATGTTTCCCAGGCTGGTCTCAAACTCCTGGGCTCAAGCGATTGTCCTGTTTGGCCTCAGCAAATGCTGGGATTACAGGTGTGGGCCACCGCACCTGACCAACAATTAGTTATTGAGCACTTATTTGTCCCAAGCAATGTTCTAAGAAGTGGGGCTTTAACAGTGAAGGAAACAGGCAAAAATCTCTGCTCTCATGGAGCTGATATTCTAGCGGTAGGAAGATTGCCCCTATATTTTGGTACATCAGATGCTGCCAAGTGTGATGGAGCAAAATAAAGCAGTGAAAAGGACAAGGAACTCTACAGAGGAATAGTTTGCAATTTTAAAACGATAATCAAGAATTTTAAATAGTGGCAGTGGATATTTTCTTCTGATTGCTTCCACTCAGTGAAATAAGAAATGAGGCCAGCAGCAGAGAGTGAGGAGAGGGAGGGGGTTGCAGGGAGTGCTGGAGACTCGGAGAAGGGTAAAAAGGCATGAATTTGCTGCCTCCAAGAGAAGGGGAGGGAATTGTCCAGAGAAATCTGAAAGGGAAAGGGAACATTCAGAGAAGAGGTGGAGGATATAAGGGAGATTGCTGATGAGAGACTAAATTTTTTTTTTATTATTATTATGCGTTAGGTTTTAGGGTACATGTGCACAATGTGCGGGTTTGTTACGTATGTATCCATGTACCATGTTGGTGTGCTGCACCCATTAACTCGTCATTTAGCATTAGGTATATCTCCTAATGCTGTCCCTCCCCCCTCCCCCCACCCCACAACAGTCCCCGGAGTGTGATGTTCCCCTTCCTGTGTCCATGAGTTCTCATTGTTCAATTCCCACCTATGAGTGAGAACATGCGGTGTTTGGTTTTTTGTCCTTGCCATAGTTTACTGAGAATGATGTTTTCCAGTTTCATCCATGAGACTAAATTTTTGAGGACACATTGAGAGGGTTTGATGATATCAGTGGGATAAGTGGTTGTTCTGGTGATGAGGACTGAAGTTCCGGGGATGAGTGAGGTATGTGAGGTATGATGGTTATGTCCTGGTGGTTGCTTAAAGGTGGCGGGAGGTGACTAGTCTGCACTGATTATAATTTATGCTTGAGACTAGTTTCTTAGGACATTTAAACGGTTAATATAGTCATTGCCCTTGAAGGAGAATAAGGTTGGCTATCTTTTTGGGAACAGAAAGATCTCTTTGGGGTTTCCTTAAAACCCACTGTGGTCAGTGTCAAGAAGGAGAGGATGTGAAAGGGGTGGGAACCCATTCATGGCATTACTACACAGGAATCCACAATTTAAGTCTATTCACAGAAATAAAATGAAGATTTGTCAATGGTTAACCTGTTTAAAGTAAACAGCCAACAAAACAAGACAAAACAAAAAAGTTTTGCTGTTCACGCAATACCACATCACTTGGGTAGTGCCGACGCACACAAATCTTTTCTCGTATTTATTAAAAAGGTGAGATTACTTAGGAGTGTAAACCTTTTGCACCTAGTAGAAAAACTAACTCTGGGCTACTTGTGCCAATTTACATAGCAAGGGAATGGTTTGCTTTTACCTAATTGGTTTGTGGTCCTGTAGACATATCAACGCTCCTATAAAATTGTATTATCTGTGTTCTTCCTTCACATAAACAGGCAGTGGGCCTTGTTTTTCTTAATTCATAGTAGACTCTCAGGAAATGTTTGCAGAATCACTTGAGAGATGAATTTCTGGGTTGCTCCCAGTGTCCTGGTCTTCTACCCTAACGTCATCTTAAAATTTTATCTTTTTGTGACACCAAGATAAAGGGGGGAAAAGATTTGAGTCATATGATATGATGTTAGATAATTTTGTTCTGTGATGAAATATCATTTACTTTAGGCACGGAGTGGCCAAATAAATTTGAGAATGGAGGCAATTATCCGGGTTATTCAAGCTAAAAAACAATTTGGCTTGAAGTAGCTATATAATTGTAGGAAAGTGATTTTAAGAAAAGCTTTAATTATCTAGAAAATGTCTTTAATTCTCCAAGTGAAAGTCATGTATTTGGAGAAAACCACAATCATAGTTTTAACAAATATTTTTGGGGCAGTTGTTTACTTCATAGTTGCACAACTTGCAACACCCTCCACAAGGTGGCATGCAAGTTTGTAACATACCGTAGCCGGTGGTGATGCCATTGCTAAATCATTTTGCTGCATGCAATAAAGTCCAAACAATTGCACAATGAATTATTATTTTCTGTGTTACACACTGCAAATTTATACATTCTGGCAATGTTTTCTATAGGTAAGGATGATTGTTTTACAGAGGTATGTATGTCTCTGAGTGTAAATATTTGAAGGATATATGAAAAGAAATCAGTAATTTAAGTCTTTTCACACAAGATGAAGATTTGGTGTCAGCATGTTTAAGGTCAACACTTTGTTGAAGGCCCAAGACAAAACAAACGAAAATGTCCTGATGTTCACATTTGAAAAAGAAATTTTTATGAGACTAAGGAAGGAATTATAATAAAATGTTTATTTTTAGGAGGATTTATTTCATTGTTTTAAAGTATTCCTGAAAATAGTTCCTGGAACAACTGGGAAATAGCATGGCAATTCATGGTGAATATTACTGTCGTTCTTTGTCTTGACTGCAACAATAGAACCAAGTGGGATGCTTTTAATAAAACACAAATGCCAGGGCCCCCTGTCAGACCAATTAAATCAGAATCTCTGGGGGGTGGGCCCAGGCATCAGTATTTTTTAAAAGCTCCCAGGTATTCTGATGGTACCGTAGGCATCAGTGTTCACTGACAGTATTGGTTGCCTTCTCATTTGCTCATGGCAGGCATCACTAACGGAAGCTGAGCTCACCTTTTCTCTCACTACAATGCTCTGGGTAGCCCTTACCAATCAACTCAGAGACGAAATGAAGCCCACTTGCTATCAGACTTATCAAAGAATATGGGAGGGACAGAATTAAATGCTACTCACATATAAGGTGATTGATTTCTTAATGTGGTAACTAACTCTGCTTTCTAGTGTGATTCAGCCAAACAATTATTTCAGCCTTCTACAACAAAGGAAGTTTTGGAAACTGCAGTGGACAATATCCATCCTCTTCCCATATCTCTTTGGATACCTTTTTGCCATTTTTGTGTGGGGCATCCCATTCCCCACCTACTTCAATGTGCTTCTGCTTCCATCAGCCAGAAGAGAGGGCTGCCTTTGGGTGTTTCTTGCAGGTTGAAAAAACAAAAAGTTCCTGGGAATTTACATCTCCCTGGAGTAACCCTTAACCACTGAATGAATATGAAAGCCCCACCTCTTTCCTTGTATGGGGACAACTCTGAGGCAGAACGTGCACTCCTGAGCTTGCCTACAGGGCTAAGCTAAAGCTGCATCTGTGGGACTTTGCAATCACACTTTTGCTTGGCTTCCTAGCCATCTCAATCCCTCTTCCGCAGTTTTTCTGAAGCACTTACTAAATAACTTGTACACAAATTTTCATCTCAGGGTCTGTTTCTGGGGAAACCTTAAGATACATACCAAAAATAAAGGCCACTGAGCTGCAAGAGAACCTATACAAACCAAATGTTAAATGATGCAGAGTTAATCCGTCTAATGGGAACATGTGAAAGAATGATGAATACTGGTCTACTCAGATTCATGAAAGATGTAGGTCTTAAATAGATTACTGCATTGAGGTGCCAAAAAAAAGGTAGATGTGCTATAGCAAGATCCTAGACTTGGCTGCCCTGTGAAATTATACACCGTTTAACAAATATTCATTCCCAGGTTACACCCCCAAGATTCTGATTTCATTGGTCTCAGGTATGTTCTGGACATTGTCCCATTTAAAGCTCTCCAGGTGGTTCTATTGTATAGCCAATGTTGAAAATAGCTTTAAAAGAACCAGATTTAACATACATAAATAGTACTTTGGTCAGTCTGTTAGAAATTCACATTCCTGGGCCTGGCTACACTAGGTATTATGATTCAATAATTCTGCATATATTACAAATATTTGTTTTCAGATGTCTTAGCTGCTACCAGGGAAACAGTAAACACCTGGGTAAGTCCACTGAGAACATCCGGCTAGGTCAGGGATGGCAAATCATATTCCACTTGCTTACTCTCTCTTATTGATGGAGAGAGGCTCTCAGGAGTGTTGAGAAGGATTGTGAGGCTGGGTCTGGGTTTAGCAAGCAAAGATACCACAGCGAAAACTTGCATAGAGGTGTCCAGCTTTATAGCCAGCTATAAGGACAATGTATTAGAGTGGTTAATAAGGATTTGTGCTAGGAAGGTTAATGGCTCTAATAGTCCAGTGGAAGTGTATAGGTAAAAAACCGTTCCTATTGCTTATAAAGTGGATGTATGAGAAGGATCTAATATACTCTGGAGGAAAGGAAAAAGGATTTCATGTGAAGTCTCAAGCTTTCAAGGGCAAGCGTACGTCCCATTGTACTTCGGTTTTTTTTTTTTTTGAGACAGAGTCTTGCTCTGTCACCCAAGCTAGAGTGACGCGGCACGATCTTGGCTCACTGCAACCTCCGCCTCAGGGTTCAAGCAATTCTCCTGCCTCAGCCTCCCTAGTAGCTGGGATTACAGGTGTGCGCTACCATACCCGGTTAATTTTTGTATTTTTAGTAGAGATGGGGGTTTCTCCATGTTGGCCAGGATGGTCTCGAACTCCTGACCTCAGGTGATCCACCCTCCCTCAGCCTCCCAAAGTATTGGGATTACAGGGATGAGCTACTGCACCCGGCCCCCCATTGTACTTCGGTTGAAGAAAATGCTCAGGCTGAAGTGATATTCTACTCTACGTAGTCCTAAAATGAAGATGCAAAGTTACACTAATGTAATGGATAGGATTCTATGTGTGTTTATAGTTAGAAACTATTTTCTTAAAAATATATCTCTCCTATGCAAGGTTTTGTAGATCAACCGTCTTCAACCTTTTTGGCACCAGGGACCGGTTTTGTGGAAGACAATTTTTCCATGAATGGAGGGAGGGGAGATGATTTTAGGATGAAACTGTTCCACCTCATATCATCAGGCATTAGCTGAAGTCTCATAAAGAGCGTGCAGCCTAGACCCCTTGTATGCGCAGTTCACAATAGGGTTCACACTTCAGTGAGAATCTAATGCCCACTGACCCGACAAAAGGCGGAGCTCAGGTGTTAATACTCGCTGGCCCTCCGCCCATCTTGTGCTGTGTGGCTGAGTTTCTAACAGGTGAAATACCAGTACTGGTCTGTGGCCTGGGGGTTGGGGAACTCCTGTTGTAGATGATCAGTGATTAGCCAATATTTGTGCTTCAAAAGAATCATAAAATATTTCTCTATTAGGAAAAAAAAAAAACAGCCCAGATCATACTTCAGTACTAATACCCCTCAAGAAAATGTTACTCTGGGTCGATCAGCCGAACTAGACATAGTACATCAGCACAAGAACACGGATTCTAAAGTTAGTAGCTTAGGTTAAAATTTGGGCTTTGTTAGTTTCTAGCATTGTGACCCTGGGCAAGTCTCCTAACCTTTCTGTACCTCAGTTTTGTTGTTGTTGTTTTTTTTTAAATTGTAATAGGGTTAATAATAGGATCTTCCTCCAGGCTGTTATGAGGAGTAAATGAGGTTAAAAAAAGAAAGAAAGAAAGAAAGAAAGAACGACTCTATCTTGTTTCCTGGTTTACCCTTCTCTGTTGGCCCTTTCAATGTTGCAAGTTCTCAGGGCTCCATTTTAGACCACTCTTCTCTCGCCTTGTCCTCCCCCTCTGCCTCCTTCCTGTTCTTTCTTTCCTTATCCCTCCTCATCTTCCTCTGTAAACTGTGACACTGAGTGGCTCCGTAACAATGTTTTCACCCAGATTCTTTAATCCCCTCTCAAAATGCTTTTAAAACAAGTTTAAAAATAGAAAGACATATTGTGTTTCTCCCAGGAACGTAGTCTTCCATGAGACCAGCAGAATAACACAATGGCTCTGGAGTCAGAAAGACTTGGGTTTGAGTTTCAGCCTAACCACTCACTAGTTATGTATTCTTGGATCACTTCCTTAACATTTGCAAGCCTCAGTTTCCCTACCTGTAAGATGGGCTAGCATTATCTCAAGGGTTAAATGAATTCATTAAGGAAAAATCTGAGCACAGGGTCAGAGTAACTGGTAGCTATCACCGTTGTTATTTTTATTATCAATGATGCTAAGAACCCAGAAGAATCCAGCCGTGGTTCCTATGTCCCTGCTCTTGAAGCACCGAGCTTGCCAGCTGCTGGAGAGGCTCTCACTCTTCTCATTGTGTTTGACCTAAAGTTTGGGCGCTGACATTTCCAATTCCCAAGCTTCTCTAAAAGCAAATAGTCATGGACAAGGCTTTCAGAGAATGGAATAAAGCGGATTCTGTGGATAAGTCCATCCAGAAAAACTGATGGCTCCTTTTGACACACATTTCTCCCCTGTAATCTGTTCTCATGCTTCAGAACCTGGGAGTTGGGTTGCCATTGTCATTTTATGGCTCAAATATTTCTTCACCCGTTGATGGCATCATTACAGATACAATTGGAGGGGAAAAAAACAAACAGACAAAGAATCTAAGTTGCCTGGCCCCACAGAGAGTTAATTTCTCATCCCTAGGACTGCTTTCCTGTTCGGCGGAGTCTTTCATTTAGGTGGCTTTCCCGGTGATGGCCCTGGCTGCCTAGCAACCACCATCTCCAAACCTTCCCTAAAGGACGGCGGGAGTTGTTCATATCAGTGTCATCAAATTTTTTTTAAAAAAGGGTATTGAATTTTATGAAAAATTAAACCTCATGAAGATGTACCTTCCCCATGTGCATTGCTCCCAAACAATTGTTGACAACTGTGCGACACTGAAATTGAATTTGGAACTGCAAACATAAATACAAGCATCTTTTAAAAATCATATATATTTATATACAACCAGAGCCAGTGTGTGTGAGTGCTCTCAGGTAATTTAACCACAACCTTCTTTCTTCCTTTCTCCATGAAATAAGCATTATTATTCCTGTGTTTGATGTAAAAGGAAATATGTGATGGATTTGCCTGTGTTCCTGAATGCTAATATTCCACATTGTTCTACAGAAAGAGCAGAAATCAAGTCCATCTTGTTTCTATATATGGATAGGGATGGTATGAATTAAAATGAATCGGAACATGACGATTCATCAGAAAGTCGATAAATTAAAAGGTCACTCATTTCTCCAAAAGATTTTGAGGTTGTTTTGCAATTCTTCTGGGCTTAATCTTCTCTATTAAATGATCTCTGTGTCTACACAATTATTAAGTAAATAGCACTCAGGGTAATGAACTCTTGATATTAATTCTTTTACGGATTTTTGCCCTGTTTTTTTCTGGTCGTTTGATTCTCATCTAGATTAGAGACCCTGACTTCCACTGCTGTCTTTCTCAGGAAGTTTATCTTAGGGATACGATGTGGAGAACATAGAGGCATGATGTAAAGTGACTAAAGACTCAGCTCTCAAACTGGGGACAAGCCACTTGAATTTTCTAAGCCTGTGTTTCTATCTGTGAGATAGGGATAATATCAATACCTATGACATAGAGTTATTGTGAGAATTAAAAGACAACGTGTTTGAAGCACTTAACAGAATAACTGGAAGGTAGTATAAACAAAAATCAGTGAGAGGTTAAGAAAACAACTTGATAAAATATTGCCTGTGCCTACACATACAAATTCAGATGAACAGACGTCTCAGTATTTCATATTTTTTTTTCCCTCTTTAGCTCCATGACCTCCCTCCACATAAAAGCCCATCCTTTCCATCAACAAGCAAACAAACAAAATTATCCCTGAATTCTCATTAAACAGTCAGCATGTTTCTCTAAATGTAAACTCCTTTTTATTTAATTTTATCATTGGGGGAAGTGTGAGAAATGTTCAGATAACATACTGAACATAAGAGAATAGGAAAATTCATTTTTCTATTCTTGAAAAAGAATAGAAATTTTTCAAGAATAGAAACTTGAAAGAATTGAAACTTGAAATTGGTTGAACGGAATATAATTTCATCATCATCATCACCATCATCATCATCAGTTACGAACATTTACTGAGCGTCTATCATATATGGGGGAGGGGGTCTGGGGAGTGGGAATGGGCTCAGAGCACAGAGAGATTTCAGGCCTGGTTTTTACAGATGCGTGGAATCAGGCCAGGGAAGTAGTTGATGTATCTGCAATATTTTGCTTTCTCTTTACTGTCCAATAAACAGTACTTCATTTCCCCGGAGGGCTCTTGCTTTACAATCGACAGCATTGGAACAATTTCCACAGCAGCAGCTTTTGATTTTGAAAGTGAATCTAGAAGGTAAATACTGCTACTGGATTTTCATTCGAAATGCCAGTTCTTTGGTTTGTATTTCCCTTTTCATGAATATTTTCCCTCATCTGGCCTTGATGTGCTCCCCAAATTAAGATGCTTTTGGTGTTTCTTTTTTTTTTTTTTTTAAATGAAATCATTACTTAACAGATAGTTGCACGGTGGCTGGTTGATGCTAGACTTGGCTATTGGGGCTCCTCTCTGCATCATCCTGTTTTCAGAGTGAAGCCACGATTATTTTGGGGGTGGTATTTGCATCCTGCTGTGGAAGTAGGTGAGTACTCCTCTCTGTGACACCGAATTCATTCACAGTGTAATACAGTATCTTTAAAAAGTTAATGCAGGCCGGGCGCGGTGGCTCACTCTTGTAATCCCAGCACTTTGGGAGGCCGAGGCGGGCGGATCACGAGGTCAGGAGATCGAGACCGCGGTGAAACCCCGTCTCTACTAAAAATACAAAAAAAATAGCCGGGCGTGGTGGCGGGCGCCTGTAGTCCAGCTACTCCGAGAGGCTGAGGCAGGAGAATGGCGTGAACCCGGGAGGCGGAGCTTGCAGTGAGCCGAGATTGCGCCACTGCACTCCAGCCTGGGCGACAGAGCGAGACTCCATCTCAAAAACAAACAAATAAATAAATAAATTAAATAAAATAAAAATAAAATAAAATAAAAAGTTAATGCACTGACATTCCATCTGCTAAGTGGGTAGCCACTGGTTCAAGTTATTATTTTTATTTTTGTAATGATTTTTGTGAACACCCTTTTTAGTCATATGTTCTGCAACAATGTGCTTCATAGGCAAAGGAAATGGACCTTTAAACCTTTCCAATCAAATTGCTCCTGAATCTGATAAGAGATTCTTTTCTATTATGAAAGCTGAGGATGGGATATATCCTAAGTGTTAGCATCTTTAGAAGAGAAGTCCAGTGGAGGCCAGGCACGGTGGCTCACACCTGTAATCCCAGCACTTTGGGAGGCCGAGGCGGGTGGATCACGAGGTCAGGAGATCAAGACCATCCTGGCTAACACAGTGAAACCCCGTCTCTACTAAAAATACAAAAAATTATCCGGGCATGGTGGTGGGCACATGTAGTCCCAGCTACTCGAGAGACTGAGGCAGGAGAATGGCGTGAACTCAGGAGGCAGAGCTTGCAGTGAGCCAAGATCGTGCCACTGCACTCCAGCCTGGGTGACAGAGCAAGACTCTGTCTCAAAAAAAAAAAGAAGAAGGAGAAGAGAAGTCCATTGGAGACTAGGGGCCCACACATCATATGAGATTATCCCTCATTGAAACAGATTAGGAGTTCAAAACTGGACGAGATCTGCAGCATTAAAGAATTCAAGCTACCTGGGGTCTAGCTGAATGCTGGAGGGTTGATGACAGCAAGGAAGGAAGAAAACAATAAGCCTTTCTAACACTCTCACTTTTTTTTTGAGATGGAGTCTCATTCTGTCGCCCAGGCTGGAGTGCAGTGGTGTGTATTTGGCTCACTCCAACTTCTACTTCTGGATTCAAGTGATTCACCTGCCTCAGCCTCCTGACTAGCTGAGAGATTACAGGCACGTGTCACCATGCCCGGTTAATTTTGTATTTTTAATAGAGATGGGGTTTCACCATGTTGGCCGCGCTGGTCTCAAATTCCTGACCTCAGGTAATCCACCTGCCTCGGCCTCCCAAAATACTGGGATTATAGGCGTGAGCCACCACGCCTGGCCAAAGAAAGGGATATGCTTTCTTCTGCCAACTTCTTAAAGTCAGCTGTATGCATTATCTTTATATAATTTTTTAGTAGAAATTGCCAAAATCTTTAACCATTTTCCTTTAATTCCACTGCTGTGCCCCATGACAAACAATTATTTGAATTATCTTATTTCATAAATCTCTCTGGGAATAATGGATTATAGCCATCACAGTTTTGTTTTTCTTTTCTTTTTGGCCGGGTGTATCTCATGGAAGAGTGATTATGCACAAGCAAGGTATTTATAAATCCCCAGATTTGTTAATAATGGGAGTAAAGTTGTTAATGAGTGTTTAACAAACTAACTTTTTCTTGATAAGTGAAAACTAAACCTTTCCTTTTTCTCAGTATGATTTAAATCAAAGGAGCTAACGTGGGACGACTTAACCTTTGTTTGCAGAATTTGAATAAATAAGTCTTTGGCTAAAGCTTTGCAATGGGACCTCACTGACGTTTTACAGAGAGTAACTACTCCTTAATTTCCTTCTTAGCTGCGGAGCTTCTAGGGTCACTGAGCAGACCTTTAAGTGAGAGTCAAGGAAATTTTGAAATGCCTCATTGATTTTTATCAATTCTCTCCATTCTCTCCTTTCAAAAAAGTTACAGGGGCCATGAAATCACTTGCCCAAATCCGGATGAAAGTGTTAGAAAGGCTCATTGCTTTCTTCCTTCCTTGCTGTCATCAACCCTCCAGCATTCAGCTAGACCCCAGGTAGCTTGAATTCCTTAATGCTGAAGATCTCATCCACACCTTTTTTCTTCTATTCTTGCAGTTAAGGCTTCCCAGAATTATTTATTTATTTATTTATTTATTTATTTATTTATTTATTTATTTTTATTTTTTTTGAGATGGAGTCTCGCTCTGTCGCCCAGGCTGGAGTGTGGTGGCGCAGTCTTCTCTTACTGCAAGCTCCACCTCCTGGGTTCACGCCATTCTCCTGCCTCAGCCTCCCAAGTAGCTGCGACTACATGTGCCCGCCACCACACCTGGCTAATTTTTTTTTTTGTAATTTTTAGTAGAGACGGGATTTCACTGTGTTAGCCAGGATGGTCTCAAACTCCTGACCTTGTGATCTGCCTGCCTCAGCCTCCCAAAGTGCTGGGATTACAGGCGTGAGCCACCGCACCCAGCCCAGAATTATCTTTTAAATGTCTTTATTCTTAACTGTGATTGACTTGTGGTTTTTGTCAGGAGTATCTAATAGATAATCTTCTTGTAGGAAAAATTATGAAAGAAGAGAGATATTGAAAACTGGTTTAATTTTTATTACAAATGGAAGAAAAACAATCAGTTTGGTCTTAACAGTACATTTCAAGCGTATTTTTTATTTTTCTGAAGGGATAACCAACTCTCTCAGTTCGGCTGGAACAGGGGAGTTTTCTGGGTTGGGAGATTTACAGTGCTAAATCTCTGGACCTGGACAGTCCTGGGGAAACTGGGAGAGTCGACCACCCAAGATCATACTTTATGGATATGAACATTCATCTTTCAATTAGGATACATTCAGTTTCATCATTTAGAGCACTCTTATGCCTCAAACCCCTACACATCTCTGTTAAAATAAAATCCCATTAGTCATCTAACTGTCCTAATATCCCCCCATAGTCATTAAATTGTTTTGAAGTGTTCTTAACACCTTCTCCTTTGCATATGTCTGTTTTCAAAATTGAAACATCGGTGTTTGGAAGGTAAGAACCCACAGCCATAAGTTCTGTTTTGCTATAACATGCTAACCATCTCCCTTTGCCTTTTTATTGTGTATGGAGATTAGCAGACTTTTCTAAGTTCCTGCCTGTCCTTTCAACTGACTCGACTGATTTAGTCCTTAACAAAATGTCAGCCGTTTCTAACCATTAAAATAACTGGCTTGATTGACATTTTAACTAGATGAATCGATTGTTTTAACTGATTGTTGTAACTAAACAGATTCTACTTCTGTGAAAGCCTGTTAGTTTCTATACAATCTCAACTGTCTTTCTTGTGGCTTCATTTTCAGTTTTTCACTGGTGATTAAAGTGGTTGATTCTGGAGGCCTGTTTACAGCTGGAAATCTAAAGATTTTTCTCATCAATGTAAACAATAAGGACCCCATTCTTACCTGCAGGTGAGATCATAAAACCTAATATTTTAGTTTGACCTTGGAAATTGAATTTGAAAATGTTTTGCAAATTCATTATTAAATTTTTATGTTTGCTTTGTTTGTTTTTTTCTGAGAAGGAAAATAAACGAGCAAGATGTAAACAACCACTTTAAGACATAAGATTTTTTAAAACGGGTTTTTTAAAAACTGAAAGCAAAATAATTTTAGAATATAAAGTGTATTGAAATTGCAATAGAATGAAGTGTTAGTGCAATATGTTCTTAGTGTCTGACTTATGTTGGATTATTTCTCTCTATCCTCAAGGGAGATTCTGGCTAATATTATCATCAAGGATTTTATAAAACCATATTGAGGGTCAACAGTGATTCAGTATAAGAACCAGTAAGAAGCTGGTTCTTACAGAAGGATAAGAGCACAGTGATTAAGCATACAGGCTCTAGAGCCAGATAGGCTTGGGGTCAAATCCTCTCTCAGCCACCTTGATATTTACTTCTGAAAGTTACCTAATGTCTTACAATTTCCATTTCAATGTCTGTAAAATTGGGACAAAAAATGGTCTCTACTTCCTAAGGTTGCTGTGAGGAATAAATGCAACAACACTTAAAAAATGCTTAGGAGTTTGTCTAAACTGTAGATAAGTGATCAATAAATGTGTTGCTTGTTAAGCTCATGGTCACAATTTCCACTCTTACCATTGCAATCTCCAACCTCCTACTCTTTTGCCACCATAAGGTGTAGAAAAGAATACACAGCAAGCAAATGCCTCTCTCATAATCTTTCCTTTTTAAACAAGTTTATTAAATATTGAAAATGCTGTCTCAAATGTGACTTCCATAAACTCAACTCGGCACACATACTGCCCAAGGTAATTTATAGATTCAATGCCATCCCCATCAAGCTACCAATGACTTTCTTCACAGAATTGGAAAAAACTACTTTAAAGTTTATACACAACCAAAAAAGAGCCCACATCGCCAAATCAATCCTAAGCCAAAAGAACAAAGCTGGAGGCATCATGCTACCTGACTTCAAACTATATACAAGGCTACAGTAACCAAAACAGCATGGTACTGGTACCAAAACAGAGATATAGACCAAGGGAACAGAACAGAGCCCTCAGAAATAATGCCGAGTATCTACAACTATCTGATCTTTGACAAACCTGACAAAAACAAGCAATGGGGAAAGGGTTCCCTATTTAATAAATGGTGCTGGGAAAACTGGCTAGCCATATGTAGAAAGCTGAAACTGGATCCCTTCCTTACACCTTATACAAAAATTAATTCAAGATGGATTAAACACTTCCATGTTAGACCTAAAACCATAAAAACCCTAGAAGAAAACCTAGGCAATACCATTCAGGACATAGGCATGGGCAAGGACTTCATGTCAAAAACACCAAAAGCAATGGCAAGAAAACCCAAATGGGATCTAATTAAACTAAAGAGCTTCTGCACAGCAAAAGAAACTACCATCACAGTGAACAGGCAACCTACAGAATAGGAGAAAATTTTTGCAATCTACTCATCTGACAAAGGGCTAATATCCAGAATCTACAATGAACTCAAACAAATTTACAAGAAAAATACAAACAACCCCATCAACAAGTGGGCGAAGCATATGAACAGACACTTCTCAAAAGAAGACATTTAGGCAGCCAAAAGACACATGAAAAAATGCTCATCATCACTGGCCATCAGAGAAATGCAAATCAAAACCACAATGAGATACCATCTCACACCAGTTAGAATGGTGATCATTAAAAAGTCAGGAAACAACAGGTGCTGGAGAGGATGTGGAGAAATAGGAACACTTTTACACTGTTGGTGGGACTGTAAACTAGTTCAACCATTGTGGAAGTCAGTGTGGCGATTCCTCAGGGATCTAGAACTAGAAATATCATTTGACCCAGCCATCCCATTACTGGGTATATACCCAAAGGACTATAAATCATGCTGCTATAAAGACACATGCACACATATGTTTATTGCGGCACTATTCACAGTAGCAAAGACTTGGAACCAACCCAAATGTCCAACAACGATAGACTGGATTAAGAAAATGTGGCACATATACACCATGGAATACTATGCAGCCATAAAAAAGGATGAGTTCATGTCTTTTGTGGGGACAAGGATGAAGCTGGAAACCATCATTCTCAGCAAACTATCACAAGGACAAAAAACCAAACACCGCATGTTCTCACTCATAGGTGGGAATTGAACAATGAGAACACATGGACATAGGAAGGGGAACATCACACACTGGGGCCTGTTGTGGGGTCGGGGGAGGGTGGAGGGATAGCATTAGGAGATATACCTAATATTAAATGACGAGTTAATGGGTGCAGCAGACCAACATGGCACATGTATACATATGTAACAAACCTGCACGTTGTGCACATGTACCCTAAAACTTAAAGTATAATTAAAAAAAAAACAAAACAAAAACTCAACTCTGCACAATAAAGTTGACATCACACTGGATGAAGAAATTCCAGTTGGGTAAATGATTGGAGTATGCCGGGCAACACATGAAGATAACCTGGGGGATTTCACCTTTGAACTAGATCCAAGGAATGATTACTTTGCAGTTGACAGAGGTAGGTTGAGAAATGTTCCCGGCAAATTATATATCCTATCGTATGCTATTGCCGTCTTCTGTTCATCTTTATATTTCCTCCGCAGACTGAGTTTCTTGGGGTTACATATCGGTCTTCTTCGTTTTCAGAACCTCAACATGAAGCACATAGTAGATGCTTCATAAACATCTGTTGACTAACTCTGTGTGAGACCCAAGTCTTTGTTCACTCATGAGCTAATAATATGTGGCTCTTCATCTGCTACAAAGCAGCAGTCCTAGCCCTTCACTGAACATACCCTTCTAGCACACCTTCTCAGATCTAACTAACTCTACTCTGTACTTCAGGTCCAAATTTTTTGAGAGAGAGAATTGGATTGGACTCTCTAGAGTCACTCATTCATCCCTCATCCAATCCGCTGTGGCTGAGGCCAGGGGAGGGTCAGATTGTGTGGTATTTACGGCTTCCTCTAGGGCTGAGTACAGAAGAAAGGTGGTCATCTTAGCACATAGGCTGGTTTAAGCCATTGTAGCAGATGCTGTCAATATCCTACTCATACCTCCTCAGGCCTTAACAATTCAGTGCAGCAAGCCCAATTTCCACCTGCTAGTATATGCATTTCTTTGCTTGAGGTATTATTTGGATCTGACATCTGCTCTGCCCTGCCCCACCCCCAAGAAGTGTTGGAGAAATACTACCTGCTAGGAGTTCTCAGTCAATGAATGAAAGGAGTTGGTGCACTCTAGTTCTTTGCTTCTGGTGTGGGACAATTTTGAATGTGCATTCTACACTGGCTTCCAGGGATCCCAGGATTACTAAATTCTAGCTTCCTACAGTAATGACTTGTTTGATGATGTACTTTTTATTGGGATTTTTTCTTCCCTGTCTCACTTTCCTTATGCCATATAGCTCTGATCACCTCCCAAATAAACTGCTTTCACTCAAATCCCCAACTCAGATTCTGTCTCTAGAGGAGCCCCCAGTCATGACAGCCACCATTCCGTCTTACCTGAGTTAATGCTCACTTCTCTTAACTGGGCTTCTTTCACCCTTACCGCCTCCAAGAATCTGCACAGAGCAGCTAGAATAATTTTTTTTAAAAGTCAGTTTGGATCATATTCCTCCCCTGTGTAAAACCGTCCTGGGATTTTCCTTTGCATTTGGAATGCAATTCAAACTTCTTACCTCACTCCCAAGATATTCTCTCTGGCCCTTGTATCCTTCTTCAACCTCATCCTGTTCTTTGGCCCCCTTGCTCCATTGTATTGAAACCAAACAGCTAGGCTGCCTGGCTTGGGATGTTTGCTCTTGTGTTTTTCAGGATCTGACCATTAGACCTTATTTTTAAAAATCAGTTTACAGTTTTCATTGTCTTAATAATATGTCTATTTGAATTTTGTGTTTTGATTTTCTACACTTGCTTAGTGTTTGTGTCCCAGCCCAGATTATAAATTTGGTAAATGCAGAGATTTCACTTCATTGTAGCATATACAGAACATAGCGCAGTTCCTGGCACATAATTGGCACTCAGTAAATGTTTGTCAAGTGAATATGTGGATGGATGTGTGGAAAGAAGCACAGTGAGTTATGGTTCATGTTTTCATTTATGATAGTCTCTATTGGGAATGATCTCCCCATTCACCACCACTTTCTTATCCTACATATGTCAAGTCCCCAAATAAGGGCCTCATCTTCTAAAAAGTCTTCTCTGTTCCCTAAGCCAAAAATAATTTTGTTTTTGTTACCAGCTAACATAATATGATTAATTAGTGTATTTTGGTGATAAACAGTTCAAATTGTGCCTATATTTGGAATCACTTTCTTTTTCTGTTATTTTATTTATTTATTTAATGAGACAGTTTCTTACTCTGTGGCTCAGGCTGGAGTGCAGTTGTGTGATCACAGCTCACTGTAGCCTTGAACTGGGCACAAGCGATCCTCCCACCTACACATGGCTAACTTGTAATTTTTATTTTTGAAGAGATCAGTCTCATTATGCTGCCTAAGCTTGTCTCATGCTCCTGGCATCAAGTGATTTCCCCACCTGGGCCTTCCAAAAAATGCTAGGATTACAGGTGTGAGCCACCACACCTGGCCTGAATGTATGTCTTAATTCTAATGAATAGGGCCTACTTTCCCCCTTATCTTTTCCATTGCTATGTGTGTAGTAAAGTAATTTTGAAAATGACAGCATGGACCAGTTTGTAGAAGATGTGCTATTTTGTTACAGAGTGTGGGACTGTGATTACTGCTACACATCTTGACGTGGAGAGAGCTGGGTTTTCAAGTGTCCAGTCCTTCTCCATTAAGGCTTGTGACTGTGACTGGCAGTGTGCAGCAATTCTAGTAACTGCCTATATCCATGGCATTAATGACAATTCACCTTTCTGTGATCAGTACCTCATTAGGTGAGCTGAGATAGGTGGGCATGGGCAAGAATTTGGAGTGGGTAGAGAGAAGAGAGATTGCCATATTTGTTGGCCCAACTGGATATATGTGGTTAATCATCAGATTGACTCTTGTTCATCCCCAGGTGATGGTCCTCAGAAATAACCTGTTGGGCCTGTCTGTGTTAGTCCATTTTGTGTTGCTGTAAGAGAATACCTGAGACTGGGTAATGTATAAAGAAAAGAGGTTTAATAAGATCATGGTTCTGCAGTCTGTTCAAAAAGCATGGTGCCAGCATCTGCTTGGCTTTGAGTGAGGCCTAGCAAGCCTTTATTCATGGCTGAAGGTAAAGGGAGAGCCGATACATCACATAGCAAGAGAGGGAACAAGAGAGAGGTGAAGGCGTCACACTCGTTTAAACAACTAGCTCTCCTATGAACTACCAGAGTGAGAACTGACTCTGGATGGGTGGCACCAATCCCACAAATCGTGGGGGATCAACTCTGATGACCCAAACACCTCCCACCAGGCCCCATCCCCCAACATTAGGAATAATATTTCAAAATGACATTTGGAGGGGCCAAATATCCAAACCATATCACTATTCATTATTGCAAGTTGGGTTTCCAGGATCTGACAGTAAGTGGTAAAATCTTGAATTTTGGAATCATAGACCTAGCTTGGAATCCTGGTTCTATCACTTTTCAGCTGTGTGATCTTCGGTAACTTACTTAAGCCTTTGGTTTTCAGTTTTTCCTTTATAAAATTGGATAATAATAGTACTTACCTGCAGGATTCTTGTGAAGAAAAAATGGGATAATTTATGTGACATTCTGAACATAGTGCTCACATATCACATGAGTTTTATAAATGCAATTTATTACAGTTACATAACCCATTATCTGAAACCTTTGGCATTGAATATGTTTCAGGATGAAGATATTTTTATCTGACTTTAGAAATGTAATAGGATGTGTATATCATATATTATGCAACTTCCCCAGCAAGAGTTAATACTCCATATACCCCATATTCAAATTTATAGTGAATACTCACACTAAGTGGGACAAATAAAGATCTGACAGTTCCGGTAAGTTTTTGAAGTCGAAAATTTCTGGTAGGGTCAGGCTAAATTTTGATGCCAAGTAAGTTATGAAAAAATTCTTAGTTTCAGAGCTTTGGATTTTGGAGTTTGGATAAGGGATGGTGGGTTTGTATTACTGTTAGTATGAATATTTTTATTATCAGAAGCTCAGTCTCCAAATCTACATCTCTGTCACTCTTCTTCCCCCTTAACTCCCCTCTGTTTCTTATTTACACATAGGACAGCTGTCCCATGTTTCCTAGGTTTTATTCCTGATTGCCTAATCAAAAACAAAATCTAGTCTTGCTAGCTACCACCCATGTGGTCTTGTTTGGGTCCCAATTACTCTACCTTCCAAATGGAGATGATTATTGCACCTACCTCATAGCATTGTCATAAGGATCAAATATAACCAATGCTTGGAATTTATTTAGTTGGGCTTGGCATACACTCAGTAAATGTTATCTTTTCTGCTTCTCATTTTCCTTCTTCTTCTACTTTTTCTCCTTCTTCTTCCCCCAGGAGAATCGTATTTAATTAACCAAACACCTACCATATGCTGCACCCAGTGCTATAGGCCCTAATGGTGTCAGTATGAGTATTTGTTATGGTCATTTGCTGTAAGAAGATTGTATCTTGTCAGAGTGATAAGATGAATACATGTAAAACAACAGTTGATAAAAATATGCAATGACTTCAAGTTCTAGGTGCTGTGCGTTAATTGTTAAGGGGAAGAACACATGAGACTGGAATAATCAGAGGAGCTTCTTTTTTTTTTTTTTTGAGACAGAGTCTCGCTCTGTCGCCCAGGTTGGAGTGCAGTGGTGCAATCTCGGCTCACTGCAAGCTCCGCCTCCCGGGTTCGCGCTATTTTCCTGCCTCAGCCTCTCCGAGTAGCTGGGACTACAGGCGCCCGCCACCACGCCCGGCCAATTTTTTTGTATTTTTAGTAGACACGGGGTTTCACCGTGGTCTCGATCTCCTGACCTCGTGATCCGCCCACGTCGGCCTCCCAAAGTGCTGGGATTACAAGCGTGAGCCACTGCGCCCGGCCAGAGGAGCTTCTTGAGGAATGAGAGCTGTTAGCCTTTGAAGGATGAGTAGGATTTAGACTCTGAAGGCTTAAGAGTGAGCATTTGAGGCAGAGAGATCTTGATGAAGAAACGGGTAAACATACTGAGATGAAAATAAATCCACTTTAACTTTAGGATGGTAAGGTTTATCTCTCTTGACCACACCATCCAGATGTTCCAGGTTGGAACAATCCCAGAGAATTATCTGATTCCCACTCAAGACTTCTCCACTAAGGTGATGTCCTTGATCAACTGCCCATCCCAAACAAGTGCCCTTCTGGGTTCAGAAAATACATACTCCCAGAAAATGAAAACAATCCTACCAAATTCATAGAACCTTTTGGGAATTGGCTTCTTAGATGGTACGCCAAAGTTGAGCTGTCTGCTCCCGGATACATAGGGCATCTACATACACGCATTACCCAAACTAGTGGATATTTATGGAAAATGCATTACATTTAAAAATAATGTCCATCTAAAGGGATTTTTCTTCTTAAAAAATTAAACAGGCACACACTCAAGGAGGAAATTGCGAAAGATACAGTAGTTGCAAAACTCTTGTGTCATGACCTTGATGAGCCTCCTGATACAATCCATTATTCTCCTAGCTCAGGCCCAGTTGGTTCTGGACAACTCTTTGAGCAAGTGCCAAATGCTGAAAATGTCATCCAGGTGAGAAACAGTTGCTGTAACTCCAGAGAGATGGAGTCATTTTATGGCCACAGTTAAGATGCTGCTGGTAGATTCAGCAAGAGGAACTCTAACATAGCACAGCGTATTTCTGGGCTCCTCTGCTGTCTTAAAAAATATTTTTTTAGAAATAAAGTTTTGCTCTGTTACCCAGGCTGGAGTACAGTGGAGTGGTCGTAGCTCACACAGCCTTGAACTCCTGCACTCAAGTGATTCTCCTGCCTCAGCCTCCCCAGTAGCTAGGACTACAGGCGTGTGCCACCACGCCCGACTAATTTTTAAATTTTTTTGAGAGACAAGATCTTGCTGTGTTGCCTAAGCTGGTCCTGAACTCCTGGCCTCAAGCGATCCTCCCTTGCTGGAAGGCATTGGGCCAAGTCCTTTATTATCTCGCTGCCTGCCATCAGTTTCTCCTTTTTTTATTTTTTATCTTTGAGACAGAGTCTCACTCTCTTGCCCAGGCTGGAGTGCAGTGGCATGATCTCGGCTCACTGCAAGCTCCACCTCCCAGGTTCACGCTATTCTCCTGCCTCAGCCTCTCAAGTAGCTGGGACTACAGGTGCCCGCCACCACGCCCGGCTAATTTTTTTGTATGTTTAGTAGAGACGGGGTTTCACCGTGTTAGCCAGGATGGTCTCGATCTCCTGACCTCGTGATACACCTGCCTCGGCCTCCCAAAGTGTTCGGATTACAGGCATGAGCCACCGTGCCCGGCCAGTTTCTCCTTCTTATAGTAAGCACAAAGTAATTTGTGTCCTAGTTAACTGGGGAAATGAATCAGAGGGTAAAAAGCACACTGATTTCCTTAGAGATAAGTCTGTGTGACTATGTGTGTGTCAACGGTTCATTCTCCTGGCACTGGGAGCAGTTGATCAGCTCCTCTTTTCTATAACCTCTGGAGATTATACACTTTCCATTGGCACATGATGGACACAGTAAGTTTTCTTTTTGCTTCCCAAGATGGGATTCTGTCTTGGAAGAAATCTCTCCTTACTTCTAATTTTCATAGGTCTTTATTTCAAAGTGCTAATCCTTGTTATATTTTATAACCCAAATATCACCAAGCAGCCTCCCCACACTTAGCCAGAAGATATGGCTGAGACCATTGGTAACCTTTCTCTTTCTCTGGCCCTAACCCCAGGTTTTTGTGACAAACTCCATAAGCTACAAGCTGGGCTTTTGCATATATTGTGAATTTTGGAAGCTTAGGCACTGAGCCAAGAGATTTCCTGGGTTGATGTTCATTTTGAAATGCAATGCCAAACTATCACCTTTTAAAATGAAATTTGGATGAAGATGGAGGTTTTATAAACATGATGCTAAGATTTGGGTCTTCATATGTTCACTTTATATTTTGGTAGCTATCTCCATCATTACCCACCTCTAATTTATTTTTATATTTGCATAATTGTTCCACTGGTATTAAATGTTACTTATTCCTAAGAGCTTCCTTTAATGCTATAACTGGCTTAGTTCTCCCTGACAAGGGCTTGCATTATAAGTTGTATATTCCCTATCAAATCACCTGTTAGACTCTGTTGTAAATGCCTGCTTCATTGTTGCTCTTATTAGACTGTAAGCTTTACACATTTCTAAGTGGTTTATTTTTGTGTGTCAACACCTGCTTGGTGCATAGTGGGTACTCAATATACTTGAATGGATGGACAGATGAGTCAGTTCCTAAAATTTTAAAAATGTAGTTGTTCCTCAACACCTGGGTACTTGGTGTCATATAGATTCATTCCAATTTATGCCACCTGAGATTCATGCCCATGCTACTAAATTAGGACTGTTTTCAAGTCTCTGATAGGGGACTATCTTGCTTACTGATATATCCTTAGTGCCTACAACTGTACCTCAAACATAATTAGTACTTAATAGGTATTTTTAAATGGTGAGGAAACATCATAGTAAGAATAGCTTACTTTTTTATAGTGCTTTATCGCTTACAGAGTACATTTGAAATATTTTCTCTTTTTTTCCTACACTGAAGTTTGGAAAGAAACAAAATATTTTCTCTTTTAAAATATTTTGCCTAAGGTCACAGCATTTACATGCAATAAAGACAAGATACAACCCGTATTTTATTCTACTTTGCCACAATGCTTTGTCCAACAGTAATCTACACTGGAAGGAAATCTAAGATGTGCCTTTGTTTCACCAAATTGCCTACTTTTGTGTGTCAGTCTGTGTCAGTCTTGGGTATATTATGAGACCATCCCTGTGAAATGAAGATGGAGATATGCTTGCCTTTTGCAGAATGATGTATTGCTTGAAACACATACATTTAGCTGGGTGTGCAGTGGCACATGTCTGTAATCCCAGCTTCTTGGGAGACTGAGGTGGGAGGATTGTTTAGCCCAGGAGTTTGAGAATAGCCTGACCAACATAGTGAGACCCCCATCTCAAAAAAAAAAAAAAAAAAACAGAAAACATGTACATTTAAAAAATTTGGTCATTTTTGCTGAAGAAAACTTGTTTTATAAGGTTGCTAAAGAGTTGGACTATGAAGACCCAGAGATAATTGCAGCTAGACATACCCATGAAATAATGATTTTAGTATTTGATGACCTACTTCCTTCCCATATAGGTAATCTGGATAAACTTTTCAAAGAGCAGTAAGTGTCTATACTTTAGACTCTTCAATTTAGATTTTAAAATGTAAAGATCCATCATGTTTGAGGCAGTTTTGTGAAGTTGGGCAAAGGAGGAAGAGGAGACTTAGGTAGACTCATGTTGGAAGTTTTCATTAGATCTGGGAAGTCTCTTTTGCGTCTTAACAATACCTTAAGGAATACTCAATTCTTAAATACCACTCCAGCTAGAGATCCTTGGAGGTAGAAGGGGCAAGGGATGTGTAGACCTAACTCTTATGTCTTATACTTGAATTTCGCCTTTATGCTAGTAATGCCAGACACTTCTTATTTGAAAAGAACCAGATGTTGGGCAACATGTAGTCTGAACACATAGGTAATAGGATGTTTTAAAAGTATTTTATTTGAATTATTTTATATGACATATATAGAGCCATATTAATGCAAATCATGAGTTAGTTGCCAAGTTCCACAGCTCAGGAACACCTTCATGGAGGTGCAGGGCATGGTTATCCCTCTCTGCCATTTGGTCTTTTCATAACCATCCCACCATTTTGGGTCAGCCTGTGTTAGAATGAGTGTTTGGCACAGTGAGATTAAGTCCACCCAGATTCTATGATCATAAAATTCTTGGCATTTGTGGAATTGACAGTCATAGTTTTGCTAATTGTAAACCACTGTTTGGTACATATTTAAATTGTGAGCTATAGATCTAGAGCAGAGTACTTAGAGAGTGGCTCAGCTTAGTTAAACACCTGACACCTGCTTCTCTTTGCTTATTGTTCTACACATCAGAACATACAAGTGCCCTAAGGGGTCATTTACATATTCACCTATGTATTACCATTTTAAGAGTTAATTAGTTGGCTATAGAGGTATTTGTGAAAATAGGGATTCTTAAAATTCTGGGTACATTTGTTATTAATGCCAAGCATCTATTCTATCTGGAAAATATGGTAATAAGTAATCGAGCAGGTGGTTGGCATCAAAGATATTCAAGACAATGTGGGTGTTTGGGTTACAAACATAAATTTAGTAGTGGAATGTCAGTTCCTGGTAAAGGAGAGCCTAGAATAGGGGTGGCATTTGAGTTTCTTCTCTTGTGAGAAGTCTGAATCATTGGTGGTTAATTGCCTGGATCATTGAGAAGGATTTTGAGATTGCATCTGGGAGCAATGAGGAAGAGTGCTTTGTCTGTCATGGATGGATAAGATTGGAATGATGGTATATATCTATATGTTTGCAACCAAAGGGAACTTATGCTGAGCTGTAATCAGCACATCTAGGGCTCATTAAATCCCTCTTGACTCACGGATACAAGAGTTCTAATGAGGCTAAGTCTACAAAGGTGATTTGTATACTTAAATGACCCAACTTTGTGGAAAGGTGATGTGTAAGGGACAGGGACTTAAGCATGACACTATGCCCGGAAGTGTTCTTGTTGTAGTTTCTCTGTTCCTAACTTGTGTTCTGATGCAAGAAGCCTATATTGTAGCCCAGTTGAGCTTTCAGGATGGATACTTTTTCTTGCAGCTACTAATATTGATTTTCTAATCAAAAAAGAGTCTTCCCCTCTCACCAGATTTGAGCCTTTCCCTGTTAAGGAAGAGGAAAGACGTTTCTCACAGTAATAAATTCCCATTCTCCCTAGTCCCTTCACACCCAACACATTCAAAGGATGTGAATAAAGGATGCTTGTAACAGTGCACAAGTGGTTCAATATATTTTTACAAGCCAGCTAATTAGTATAGTTTTGAGTGTTGATGGATGCAATAAAAATCATTGTATGGCAGAGCTGTAAATGGCACTTGCAACACGAATGACATTCATTGTAGGAAATATAAAGGCTTTAAAGTAAATCACCCGTCTTTGTAGAATAGTGCTTCTTAATCTTTCTTGCGGGGCATCAACACTTTCGAGATTCTGATAAGAGCTTTGGATCCTATCCCTTGAAAAATACACGTAACAACACATACCAAAATACAATGAATGTCACAGATTCTCTGAAGTAAATGTTCTTTGAATCCTAGACTAAATTTTCTTGTTTGACGCACGTGGCATGGATTTTCAGTAGAGGCAATACCAGCATTCTTCAGAACACGAATTCCATAAGATAATCCACTAAAGAAGAATTCTTTGGTCAAATAAGTTTGGGGAGCAAGGCATACCTGGAGATTTATAATACATAATATATTAGAGACCTGAAGAAGTCTTGCCAAAAAGAAACCTTTTACCTCTGTTTAATTAGGATTCTACATTTGACACATTAGCATCTCAAAGAAGATATTTTGGGAGATGCTGGTGGACATAGCTTGGCTTAATACCCATCTGGTGACTTAAGAGTTTTGTGATCTTTGTCTAAGAACTGAACTCTGTGAACCTCAGCTTTCTTGCCTGTGAAATGGGGACAATAATACCAATGGCAAATCAGTACCTTTTACAGTAAATGTTAATTATTATTTTACCTTCTTTAAAATTTTTCCCTGTTTGCAAGTTTCTTGCTTTTATGTTGGGACATCAAGTTCCTTCTTTTTGACAGCTGTGTAATGATAGTTTAAGCTTGTTTGTCTGAAATACAGAGTTCATTTTTGGTAACACACAATATACAAACATTTGGCTGAGGTGAATAAAATGTAATAGCTGCTTTTTGCTTAACCTTTTATAGTTTAAATACTTTCTTAGGCACGATCTCATTTTGTCTTCATACCCACATTGTGATGTAGGAGATTGAAACTGATGTTATTCCTTTTTTTTTCTTTGATGAGGAAACTGAGCCTTGGAGAAATTAAGCTAGTTCAAGGCCTCAGGGTACAGGTGAACCGTGAATAACATGGGTTTGAACTGTGAAGGTCCATTTATATACAGATTTTTTCAACCAAATGCAGATCCAAAATACAGTATTCAGTATGAGAAACCTGCATGTATTAGAGTGGCAACCTGTTGTATCCACAGATTCTGCAGAGCTGACTGCAGGACTTGAGCATGTGCGCATTTTGTTATATGCCAGGGCCTTGGAACCAGTCCCTGTATATACTGAGGAACAGCTGTATGTGTTCAAGGCTAAGCCTTGAACGTGATTTTCTGAGTCTCTTTCCCTTCCACTTTCTAGGATATACATTAAAAGCAGAATTGAGAATGTCACATGCTGGGTTGAGAATGACGCTCCAACAAACTCTCTAATGGAGGAGATTGTACCCATGAAAAATACAATAAACTACCTTGTGTGAAATATATAATTATATATTTAAAATGATGTATATAAATACATGCATATTTCTACTATACAAAACAAAATATACCATGCAATACATTATGTATTTTTCACTAAATTGCTTTGGCTAGCACCAAAATTTATTTGGGTTCCTTGGGAATGCTTTCTGGGAGCAGGGGTTACTTGGGAGCACAGAGAATCCCATTGCAGTTTCAAAATTCCATGCTAAGCCTGTTCCTGGGGGGATGGGGAGCTTGTTTGTGGAATAAAACTACAACAACAAAGCATTTATTCAGTGTTCAATTTCACAGTAACTTTGACCATCATTGTGAAGGTTGCTCCTGCCAATGACTTCAGCCCTGTATTTAAAGCTGCACACTATTCATTCCCTGTTCCGGAAACGTCGGGAGGTAAGAGATTCCCCAAGTCTATGGTGTTGAAGCATGCAGAAGGAAACACCTACCACGTTTCAAATGAGTGGCCAATGGAAAAAAGCATATACGTTTACAAAATGCAAGCAATTAAGAGAGCATTATGGGATCCCAGACACTCAAGAACAAGGCACTTTTCATTGGTAACACCTTCAGTGTATCATTTTGATGGCTCCCCGAAGACTTCCTTAAAATTTGATGATGTAGGATTTTTGTAATAAAAATTACACAATACTAATTTTATTCCATTTATCTTCCTCCTTGCCTCTAAATTAGATCTAAATGCAAAGAAGTTAGAAACGATGTGGTCACTGTCCACGCAATTCAATCCTGTGAATGTCTGGGGTCATGATTTTAGGTCCAGAGTCAAGATCTTGGTCAGGGTTCTATTTCAGCCATTTATTACATTATAAGTAGGACTGATTTGTTAGTATAGATCAAGGAACATTAAATTTGGAAGAGACAGCAGAGGTCCTCCTTGTATCTTCTGTCATCTAAGAGAGGAACACATCCTTTCCTCAGCATCTCTTTCAGGTTTGACTTGAATACCTCAAGGGATGGATGGAACCAGTTGTATGCTAGAGTTGAATCATACTGGCTTGCAAGATCCAATTGTTAAATCTGCAGGAATTTGGTAACCTGATTATTAATAATAGTCATTATTAAAAATAAATAAACTTAGTTACAAAAATTATGTTAAAAGTTAGTAAATACTAAAAATTCAGTACTTCTTAATTATGTTACTATGTTTTACTATTAGCTTTGCCTTGAGGTTATTTACATCTATTGGGACTGAATGGTGAAATTCCGTAAATAGAATGGTGAAATTCCATAGATAGAATGGCATGCTACTGCATTTCTCTTTCCAAGTTAGTGACAATTATTGATAATTTAAAATTGAAAATGGTGAGAGCATTTATACCATAGAAATCAACAAACATTACATATTAAAACTTGATTCATAGTTTTTTAAAAAAAATATCTTGTCTTAAGAAACTGATAGAGAAAATGTTAATAATATAGATTAAATGTAAAAGTCTGAGGTTACTGTTGTGAGTGCACAAAAATTGTGGAAATAGTCTTCTAGCAATCAAAAACTGTTTTTCAATTCAGCAAATAAGCCATTCCCATCATTGATGAACTAGTGAAGTTCTGACATGGCTTCCCTTTCACCTTACTCTTTAATACAAAGGAAAATATCAACTAACATTCATGTTGGGGCTACTAATTTATCATTTGCAATCATAGTGTGGCAATGTATAGGACAGTTTGTTAAAAATCAGTGAAAGTATTCTGTGAAAATCAATTGTCTATATGGAAATTTACAATACAGAATATTTTATATCTCATTAACTATAAATTTTATTCTATCTTTTATATCAGTAAAATTTGTAACAAACATATATTTATGTGAATATGTGTGCGCATGCACACGCATGCATGTGCACACACACACACACCAGTTTTTTTTCAGAGAGCTGGTTTTTAAACATTTGCCAGCATATCACTGGGAGGAACCCACGCTACTTCAAACCAGCTTATTTCCTTGCCAGACAACTATAAACGTTGAGAGACTAGGAAATAAAACATTAGACAAATGTTCTGAGGAAAGACTGGAAAATCAAAAGCTCTCATATTTGAATTTCTTTTTCTTTCTTTCTTTCTTTCTTTCTTTCTTTCTTTCTTTCTTTCTTTCTTTTTCTTTCCTTCCTTCCTTCCTTCTTTTCTTTCTTTCTTTCTTTTTTCTCTTTCCTTCTTTCTTTCTTTCCCTCTTTCCTTTTTCCTTCCTTCCTTCCTTCCTTCCTTTCTCTCTCCTTCCTTCCTTCCTTTCCTTCTCCTCCTCCTCCTTCTTCTCCTCCTCCTTCTGTTCTTTCTTTCTTTCTTTCTTTCTTTCTTTCTTTCTTTCTTTTTTCTCTTCTTTTTCTTTCTTTCCCTCTTTCCTTTTTCCTTCCTTTCTTCCTTCCTTCCTTTCTCTCTCCTTCCTTCCTTTCCTCCTCCTCCTCCTCCTTCTTCTCCTCCTCCTTCTCTCCTTTCTTTCTTTCTTTCTTTCTTTCTTTCTTTCTTTCCTTCCTTCCTTCCTTCCTTCCTTCCTTCCTTCCTTCCTTCCTTCCTTCTTCTTTTTTCTCACTCTGTTGCCTAGGCTGGGCTGCCGTGGTGCAATCACATTTCACTGCAGCCTCAATCTCTCAAGTTCAAGCAATCATCCCATCTCAGCCTCCCAAGTAGCTAGGACTACAGGTGCACACCACCATGTCCAGCTAATTTTTGCATTTTTTGTAGAGATGAAGTTTTGCCATGTTTGCCAGGCTGCTCTTGAACTCCTGGGTTCAATCAATCTTCTTGCCTCCACCTCCCAAAGCGCTGGGATTACAGGCATGAACCAATGTATCCGGGCTGTATTTGGATTTCATTTCTTTGTTTTCCTCACTATGCAGCTTTGGAGAAGTTCTTAACCTCTCTGTGAAATAAATACACACCTATTATATCCTGGTTCTGGAATATAATACAGTCTGATTCTGCAATATGTGACCAGACGATCCAGAAAAGTTGCATATAAATTGAATTTATCGTAAACAGGATTCTGGTCCCCTCTCACCCCCCATTCTGCCTATGGGCTTTTGCAAGTACTCAATATTGATTTTTGAGTAATCTTTTATTGATAGAGCCTCATTACAATGACTTCTTTCCTTTCTTCATATTCTCCCATTTCTCTTTGGTGGTCAATAGTGTAATCTTCTAGCTCCAGGGAGTTCTAGAGTTAAAAGAGCATGACGATGAGTCAGAAGTTGAATAGTTCACAGTCATCTAATCATTTCCTGGCTTGTAAATCCTAAATCTGGAGCAGAAGGTGTGAACATGGGCTTTGAGAATCTCTGGGGAAAAGCTCCATAGCCTTCATCAAGTTACAAAACGGATTCCATGACCTCTCAAAGTTAACAGAACCAAGCAAGATTTTAAAATAGATACTTGCATTTTTTTAAAAAAGAGACTTTTTTAGAGCAGTTTAAGGTTCACAGGAAAACTGAGGGGAAAGTACAGAGATGTCCTATATACCCCTTCCACACCGACATGCACAGTTTCCCCCATTATCAACACCCCTTGCCAGAATGGTGCATTTTTACAATTGATGACTCTACACGAACACATAATTATCACCCAAAGTTAACAGTTTACACTGGGGTTCACCCTTGGCATTGTATATTCCATGGGTTTGGACAAATGTAAAATGACATGTATCCACCATTTTACGATTGTACAGAGTAGTTTCACTATCCTAAAAATTCTATTCTCTTCCTTTTTGTCTCTCCCTTCCCCCAGTCCCTAGCAACCACTGATCTTTTTACCGTCTCCATAGTTTTGCCTTTGAGACTGGCATTTTTAAAAATGCCATTTTAGGAGAAGCAAGTGTTTCATGTCAGTTTCTTTCCAACTAACTGAAATTTTCCTGAAATTTAATTTTATGTTTGAAGATAAAACCCTCTAAATGTATTGAACACTTGCATGTTTTCTTAAGCATAATTTAATACTTTATTGATGGCTGAGAAGAAGGATTGAGAATTTTCAGTCATAATATTGTTGATTTGGAACGGCTGAAGGATTCAACCTCTCTTTTTTCACTATGAGGAAATTGGAGTGGAGAAAGAAATGAGTTTACTCAGATACACAGCTAAAAAGTAGCAGATGTTGTAGCTAAATGAAAACTTCCAAATTCCTGGTCCAGTTCTCTGTTTAGTATTACAGCCTGGTTTTCTTGGATGGATTTTGATGACTGAGACCAACAGAGATCTGAAAACAAATTCTGAGAATTCATACAAAGAGTTAAGTGGGTACTATTCTCCAAATAGTTGTCTAGAGACTTGCTCTCCCAGACAGAGGACTTCTAGGTCTTTAAAAGGGAGCGCACTGATATAGCAAAAAACTATGAGAGCTGGAGCCATATAGAACTAGATTCAAAGCTGACTCTGTTACTGCTAGTTAAATGACTCAAAGCAAGTCACATAATCTCTATGTGTCTTCAAGTTCTCGGGCTGTAAAATAAAGATTGCAATAATTATTTTATGAATTAAGAGGAGGATTAGCACCCCATTGCAAATAATAATCACTGTCTTTTATTGAGTGCTTACAATGTAGAATGTGCCAGAACTTTTTTCCTTTCTTTTCTTTTCTTTTTTTTTAAAAAAACAAACTCCCTTTATCTTCCCCACCAGAGTACGTAAACTGAGTAAATTTAGTACATAAACAGAGTACATAAACTGAGAAAATTTAGGTGAGAGTTGGTCTTCGAGATGATGTCTCATCTCAAATGATGTCCATCAGAGGAGATAAATCTTCACAATCAGTGGAAATTTGCTTTAAAGGAGGAAATTGGGAAGGTAAAACGACTCAGAAAATGAACTCTCCTAGTAATATCAAACGTTTAGTCTGTAGACTTTGAGGACATTTAAAAAAATCCATTAATGTGGAAGTCTTTTTCATGCTGTGTGGATTAGCACAGAAAATTTCAGTGTGTTTGAGAACTACATGAGGTTTTTACCCCCAAATTATGGGAATTTATAATGTTTATAGTAAATTTTTTCTAAAGGTAAGTGATAAATTCACAAACACTTCTAGAGGGGGTTAGGAATAGGCAAAAATATTTCTTTATCAGAAATTATTTAGAAGAGAATACACGATAATTAAATCACACTGCATTGCAAGTCACAAGGCAAAATGTATTTTATTTCCAATAGTTTTTGATGAGGTATTTGGCAGAATTGCAGAGTTTCATAATTACTCTATTTTAAACTTCAGCTAAAGATGCTTAATATAGCTTTTAGTTTTTATTGAAAGGTTAATTTTACACTTACAGAAGAATAAGCTTCCTATTATACTTATTCAGGTGCTAAATGTGAAAATCACACCTTCTTTGCCCGGGACTGTCTGATAGAGATGGCAGTTTTACCAGTAATCTATTTTATGTGGTCTTGTATCAGTTGTGACACTATTCTCTTAATACTAATAATTTCATACGAGCAATAGGTTGGACTCTTTATATTCTGGATTTGCCGTAGTAAAACACATTCTTTTTCGTGAGTATGGTTTCTCTGTTTTTGGTATTATGAGGTGTGTTCATTGCCTGCTTAATAACACATTATTAGGCAGGGCATGGTGGCTCACTCCTGTAATCCCAGCACTTTGGGAGGCTGAGGTGGGCAGATCACTTGAGGCCAGGAGTTCAAGACCAGCCTGACCAACATGGTGAGACTCTGTCTCTATTAAAAAATAATAGTAACAAATGAAAAATAACATATTATTAAAGACTGATAGAGAACCTTCGTAAAAGGAGGTTACAAACAGAAAAAGAAACCCTATTAGGTTGAAAGTGGCGGGCACAGCAGTGAAATGATTTCTTTATCTTGATTTTTTATTCTTGGTTATTAGCAACCAAAATGTCCTGTATATGTGTTGGTGAGCTAGCCATTGTATAGTGGTATTTGACTAAATGGTAGAGATAAGGTGCCTGCCCTGGAGTTTACAGTTCAGGCAAAAATGGTTGAGGGGTAAACTTGTGGTGCCATTTACCTACTACTATAAGTATGCTACTTAATAAGACCCACAAAATATTAGTGTAATACAACAATAAATATTTATTTAGCCCATGAGTTTAAGAAGTGGCTGGCTTGTCTCTCTGGTCATGACTGGGCTTGCTGAAAATTGTGAGAGTTGGCTAGCTTTCAGCTGATCTATTCTGGCTTTGGCTGGGGTGACTGGGAAGGTTGGGCTCCTCTCTCATCTTCCAGCAGGCTAGCCTGAGCTTGTTTTCAGGGAAAAGGAGGAAGTACAAAGAGGCCAGTCATGGTGGCTTATGCCTGTAATCCCAGCATTTTGAGAGGCCGCGGAAGGTGGATCACCTGAGGTCAGGAGTTCGAGACCAGCCTGGCCAACATGGTGAAACGCTGTCTCTAGTAAAAATACAAAAATTAGCTGGTCGTGGTGGTGGGCGCCTGTAATCCCAGCTACTTGAGAGGCTGAGGCCGGAGAATCAGTTGAACTCAGGAGGTAGAGGTTGCAGTGAGCGGAGATTGCCCCACCACTCTCCAGCCTGGGGGACAGAGCGAGACTCCGTCTCAAAAAAACAAAAACAAAAACAAAATTAGCCAGGCATTGTGATGGGCACCTGTAATCCCAGCTTCTTGGGAGGCTGAGACAGGAGAATCACTTGAACCCAGGCGGCAGAGGTTGCAGTGAGCCGAGAGCAGCCGAGATTGTGCCACTGTACTCCAGCCTGGGGTGACAGAGCCAGACTGTGTCTCAAAAAAAAAAAAAAAAAAAAGAAAAGAAAAGAAAAAAGAAGTGCACAAGAAAAGCAAGCCTGATCATGCAAGTACCTTTCAGGTTTCTGCTTGCATCAGATTTGCTAATATCCCATTGGCCAAAACAAGTTGTGGGCTGGGCCCCAAGTCAGAATGGGAGGGGCAATATGAGGTTAAATGGCAAAAAGCACGAACATAAGAAGGATAAAGAATTTGGGTCTAGACTGGGTGCAGTGGTTCATGCTTGTAATTCCTGCACTTTGTGAGGCCATGTGCAAGGATTGCTTGAGCCCAGGAGTTTGAGACCAGACTGGGCAACATAGTGGGACCTCATCTCTACAAATTTTTTTTTTTTAATTACCCAGGTGTGGTGGCATGCACATGTAGTCCCAGCTACTCAGGACTCTGAGGCAGGAGGATCACTTGAGCCAGGACGTTGAGGTTGTAGTAAGCCATGGTTGCACTTTTGTACTCCTGCTTGGGTGACGGAGTGAGACCCTGTCTCAAAATACTACTACTACTACTACTAATAATAATAATAATTTGAGCCTATTTGTTATGCAGCCAATAGATCATACTCATTTCTCTTCTAAGAGATTATTTGGGGGTATTGCACACTGGAATTACAGAAAGTGATTTAAAAATATGGGCTGTAGAATCATCAGGTACCAATTTAAATCCTGATTCTACCACTATTAGCTCTGTGATGGTGAGCAAGTTACTTAATACTACTAGACCTAATTTCCTTATCTATATAATGAGGACAGTAATAGTAGATATATCATAAGCCTGTTAAGAAGATTCGATTAGATAATTCAATTAAATAATAGCTAATTTTTCTTAGTATTTACTTATATACCAGGCACTATTCTAAGTGCTTTATACATTTTAGGTCATTCACTCCTCACAACTTTGTATGGTAGATATTATTCCTAGTTTGCAGATAAAGAATATGAGGCCTGGAGAGGTTGCAGAATCTTCCAATGAGTTGCACAAATAAATGACAGACCTGAGACTTGAAACTTAGGAAGTCTGGTTTCAGCTAATCTTAACATAATGCCTAGTAGAAAATATTCATGCAATGCCTGTAAGCTAATCATTATTATTGTAAAGTTACTGTTAACTCATGTTATTTGACTCAAGGTAAACGGTTTAAAGTGATAGAGGACTTTCTCTGAATTTGTTTTCCATTATGTAGAGTTGAAGGTCTTCAAATATATTTCATTGTCCAAAAGAATAGAGGCTAATCATTTGAGAAACTATGATATTATTTGGTAAGCAAAGACATGTTAAGTTTTTTTAAAGCAGTGTATCTGCATGATGAGAATGAGCCTTATAAAATGTTATTGGCAGCATTCTACAAAGTTGGAAGAGTGATCGCCATTGACAAAGACCACCCACCAAACTGTGAGACATAAAAATAGCCAATGGAGACACTCAAGTTATAAAAAATTCTGGATTCATCCTCTCTCTGGAATGATCGAACTTACAACACAGCCAGACTATGAGTCTGTGAAGCAATATAACCTCACCGTGGAAGCTGTGGACTGTGACAGATTTCACCCTCGTACAGCAATGACCATGATAAGTAGAGAGACCCAGGTTTTGACATTATAGAGATGCTCTATTAAATTCTAATTTATTAAGATCAGACTGGCCAAACAGTTACAACAATGGAGAATGGAGAAGCTCATAACTTTCGCTTACTGCCTAAGCATTCTGTAACTTTTGCACATGTTAAACTTTAAAAGTTTGAGGCTTGGTTGAAAATGAAGAACCTGCTAATGCCCCTCATTCTGATGAAAATAATAAACTAGACACATTATATATATTGACATAGTACAACTCCACCTTAAACTTTTTAGGTAGGTAATAATATACTATAATCATTTTCACCCTACAGGTGAGGAAACTGAGGGACAGAGTTTAGAAAACTTCCCTTAATTCCCTAATTATAAGATTTGTAGAACTAGACTTAAATACAGGCTGCCTCTTGTTAAGAGGTGATGTTTGTAATGAAGGTAGTTAACCAAGGTGCATTCTTTTGGCATCACAGTGGGGGAAACTATGGCCCTCTGAGGTATGTAAGCAATGTCAAAGGACTCTTGAAAGAAACCAAGAGTGAATGCTGCTGTGCTGATGATGTGGTGTGTGTTATTAATGACAATAAAGTTTTGTCATTGGAGAAGAAACAGGAAGCTCTTTTGAGAAAGGGGAATAAAATGTATCTATGCCTTTAAGCATAGATATTTAAAGAGTTCAAGGGATTACAATTTCTAGAGGCATCATTCTTCAGCTTTTCTTTTTCTCATCATTTACATTAATAGTGGGCTTAAATAATTATAAGGACTCCATCTGGCCTAATGACTTCCTGTACATTTCCTCCTACTGTACAGAGCCCCCTGGCTTGCTGCTTATGTGGTTACTAGGTTTCCTGAGTGTGTCATTGTGATGAAAACATCAGACCATTCATATCATAATTAGAATGACTTTCACAGTCATGAGGAAGGGATTATGTGGCTTGTTTGTCTCAGTGTGATACCCATGAGAGTAATCTTTAAACCTAGGTATCTGTGGCAGTTTCTCCTGTAGACATTTAAGGACTCCCAAATAGTATATGATGATACCACTTAGAATTATCATTTACTTACTACAAATGAGAAGAGGGGAAAGCAGATTTAATAATAATTTAACAACCCCCAAATCTTCAAGTGACCCTGTTTCGCCCAAAAACAAAGCAGGAGCTTGCTCATTCATCCTTTCTTTAATGAACATTTATTGAATGTTTACGTCCAACATCCTGGGTTACAAGGAAGTATAAGGTAGCATAGAAGACCAGAGAGCTTCAAAATTTTAACATGTGAGAAGTTAACTAGTATAAAGCAAGTGCCAAATTATATATATATTCATATGCCAAATATATATATATTACATATATATACATGTATATATCTCTATCTATCATCTATCTATCTATCTATCTATCTATCTATCTATCTATCTATCTATACAATTCAGAAAAGGGAGATAGGACTTTAGGCTCCAAAGTTTAGGAATCCATCATCATCATCATCATCACTATCATCATCATCATCATCACTATCATTATCACCCACTCATTATTGAGAATCTAATAAAAGTCAAGTGCTATGAAATGCCCTTGATTATCTCATTTAGTATTCAATCGCATCTCATGGAGTAGTTACTGATACTCCTTTTAACAGATGGAAGAATTTTATTTCCAAGGCTTCAAATTTAGGTAACTTATCCAAGATCACCCATCTGAAAGAAGGAGAAGGGTTAGGTCTGAGCACTTAATCACTATCACATACCCTAAATTATTTCTCCAATCCAGCAGCAATTTCTGTCTTCTCTAATTTCAAAATGTATCCTAAGTCCTTCCACTTCTTACTTTTCTTACTTGTCTACTGCTAATACCCCAACTGTGCCTTTACCATACCTCACCTGGTCTAGTGTAGCAGCTTCTTGATTAGAACCCTCATTCCTACTTGTGCCCTTCACAGCCTACTCTTCACACCACAGCCAGAGTGACCTTTTAAAAAGATAAATCATCCTCTTCCTCAACATACTCCATTGGCTTCCCATCACGCTTAGCTAAGCTCCAATGTCATTTCCAAAGTCTGCAGTGCCCTGTATGACCTGGGCCCTGGCTACCATTTTGTCTTTAGCTCCTAGCTCTCTCCCTCTTACTTACTTCAATCCAGCCATATGAAACATTTGTTGTTTTTCCAACACACCAACAAAGTTTTACCTCAGAACCTCTGCCAAAGGCTGTAATGCTTATCTTCCATTGGCTCATATTCTCACTTTAATCATATCTCTGCCCAAATGAAATTTGTTTCTAAGGGCCTTTTATATTGTGTGTAATGGTGGGCATTTGAAGCAATCCATGTGTGTTCATCTTTAAGGAAATACCAAGTAAATGTGGTAGATGCATACTATGGAATACAGACTCCAGAAATAGCAAATGAGTTCTACAAACAAAAACATGGAAAACACATATACGGCACTGGGTGAGAAAAGTAGGAAACACAAAATGTCTATAGCACCATATCATTTATGCAAGTCAAAATTATACAACTAAAAGCTACATATTCTATGAGGATACATACATGCTTAAGGACATGTAACAAATATGGGAGAGAGGGAATAAGTGAGTGGGTCAAAGAAACAAATCCCTCTTAAAATACTTCCATCAGCTATTCTCTGTCTCCTTAGCCCAAATAGCATCAGTTTGTTCTATGATTTTGCCTAATATATTTATTTGTCAATATAGTTATTGCTTTGCTTTCCTCATTAGAATAAATTATATTAGATCAGGGTCTTTGTTTTTGGTTTACCATTGTAGCTTCTGTGGTGTCTAGATCAGTGCTTGGCACATAGTAAGTATTCAATAAATATTCACTGAATGAATGAACTGATCCTTCTGACAGTCCTGAGAAGGTAGAGATTGAGATCTGCTTTTTGCAGATGAAGAAAGCAAAGGTAAGTCACTTGTGCCAAATAAAGGCACCAATAAGTATCAGGCCCAGGATTTTAATAAAGATTTCTGATATCTTTCTGTGATATAATGGAAATAGCACTGGACTATTCCAGAAATCTCCTTAAAATCCATTTAATTATTATGTAAAAAGTCTCACATATTTAGTGAGACACATAGCTGTATTCAGTCTGTAGAAGTAGCATTAAAGAATGAACCATTCCTTAAGAATTTAGCTGTGTTTTTAAAACATTACATAAAACATTTTAAAAAGATAATGCTTGCAAATATTGGCGCACCACGGATTCTTCTGCAAGTATTGTTGAGAAAGTTATTAGTCATCTAAGAAAGGAGTAGATAACCTTTCTAGGCTGACTGGCATTCGATCACTGACATTTAAAAATTCTTGATATTTTGATCTTTTTCTATGTAAATTATAGTTTCCTTGTTTATGGTATTTTAATTAAGAAAAGGTTGATAACCGTCCCTAATTCAGGTCAGAGCATACTTTGAAGTTATCATATTGTTACCAATAAAATTTTGAGTTTGAGAGAGTAGTACTTAGGAAGCTCTTTTGAGAAAGAGGAAGCAAATTTATCTATGCCTTTAAGCATAGATATTTGAAGAGTTCAAGGGATGACAATTTCTAGAGGCATCATTCTTCAGCTTTCCTTTTCTCATCATTTACATAATTTGTGAGCTTTCCACAAGCTTGTCTAATGAGCCAAAATCCTACCTAATGGCTACATTGAACACCACAGTTAACCCAGGAATAATAAACCACTGACTAGTTGATTGACGGCCAGAATTCCAATCTGTAGGAACATTTTTTTCAAATCCAAATCTCTAGACTTTTTATTTAATAATTCCAAATAATCCGTCTCTAACCATATGCTTATTTCTGATATTGTGTATAAATAGTCACATGGTGTGGGTTTGATGTTTCTTCTTCCTTCATGGCTGACAGGTCACTGTTGACATTGAAAACAAGAATGATGAAGCACCTGTCTGCACACCCTCTCTATATAAGACAGTCATTTTTGACAATGTTGTTCTTGGGACAAATGTCAATGGCTTCACCCTGAACCGCCACGACAGAGAGTCACAAGATTTTGAAATGCGTTTTGAGATGGTTTCTGGTTCATAATTTTATTATTTCTTTTAATCATGAGCATATGTCAAATTGACGTTAGTTTTGCCCTGTTAGACATCATGTATAACTTCAGAAATAATTATGTTTATAAGGGTTAAACTATTTAATATCTGTAGCATTGTTTCCTCGAGGCATCTTTTTTACTTTCACATATCAAACTTAATTCCTCCTATAATGGAAGTATCAGCAATTTTACAGATGCTTTGACAACAGACTTTGAACCTGGATGGGAAATGCTGAAGGTAAGTTACAAGGAATGAAGTCTGCTGTCCATGGTGCTGGATAACTACAGCCACCTCTCCATTTGATGCTATTAGTACAGATTCAGTAGGATGCATGGTTTCAAACTGTGTTATTTTTGGATTTACACAGATCCATATCAACTTAAGCCATCTTATTTTTTTATGAAAGTCATATATTGGGACCAACTATGTATCAGGCACTGTGCCGGGAAATGGGCACACAGAAGTATATGAGACAGATATTCATGGCACTCATTGTTTATTAAACTGGTAGTAACACCAGCAATTATAAAATTACAAACTGTGATAAGTTCTATAAAAGAAAACTACTGGGTATCATGAGACAGCATAAAGTGGAGACCTATTTAAATTATGGAGGTCAGACCTGCTGTCATGTATCTGAAGGAGTAGAAGCTTGGAAATCAGTTAGCACATTGCCAGTTGATTATAAAGAGTAGTTTGATGTCTTATTCCCTTGCTGGGTGATAAGCTCCATGAAGGTAGGGACCATGTGCATCAACCTTGTCTCCAGGGCTATGGCGATAACTTAAAATTAGAAGGGGCTCAATAGATATTTATGAGCTGACCGGCCCATTCGATATTGATCTAGACTAAATTGAAGATGAGAATCAAATTGATCTGAGTAGAAGGAAAGGAGAATCAATTAGATAATAATTTGAAGCTTGCTGGCTATATATGGGATCAGATTCATGACCTTAATCTTTAAAATTTTTTTTTCCTAACCAATTGAAATTGTTGCTCATTTGATCTCAGCTTTATTATAAGCCATGTATAGATACAAAAACTCAGGGTGCAATGGAAATTTAAAAAAAATTTACCCCTACTGTGTTTTAATAGCAATTTAAGGTAGTTTGAGAAAACCTTTCAATACACCTTAAAATAATTCTAACTTTTCAATTATCCCTTTTAAAGGAAACAAGAACCATCATTTTGGATTTGACCCAACTCGAGGTTCAAATACTCCAAAATTAATTGTGAAGAATCCTTTCAATTTTGAATCTAGAGCTGAAGTACAGCAGCAGTACCATCTTATTGTGCATATAATTGATGATAACTTGAAATATGGTAAACCCACCAAGCCCAGGACTGGCACTGCTGTTATAGATATTTATGCGAGAAGAGCCAATATGCCACCTCCTCTAACCACTAGTTCTGAAGTAAAGAGTTATAGAATTTAATTTGGGTCTCTGTATCGGAAATTTTCTGCTGTAAGTTAAAGTTTCATCTAAAAAGTCTAAAGAGCTACTCAGGACAGCACTTTCACCCATATGCTTTTCTGCTTTGGCGCTACCCCATCTAGCCATGGGACCACATTTTAGAGTATACACCTATGAGTATAAATTGAGAGGTGAAACTGAATTTATGAGAATTGCAGGTAGAGCGTAGAGAACACCTAAGAAACTAATTATGTCATCTGAATGATCTGAAAGTCCTGCCCATCAGAAGGGCCCACTACTCAGTGAATTTTATCAATTAAAAAATCGCTGCAAATGGGTATTTCGAAAGTTTATTATCGCAGCCGGACACGGTGGCTCATGCCTGTAATTCCTGCACTTTGGGAGGCCGAGGCGGGCAGATCACGAGGTCAGGAGATTGAGACCATCCTGGCTAACACGGTGAAACCCGTTCTCTACTAAAACTACAAAAAATTAGCCACGTGTGGTGGCGGGCACCTGTAGTCCCAGCTACTCGGAAGGCTGAGGCAGGAGAATTGCTTGAACCGGGGAGATGGAGATTGTGGTGAGCCGAGATCGCCCCACTGCACTCCAGCCTCGGTGACAGAGTGAGACTCCAACTCAAAAAAAAAAAAAAAAACTTTATTCTCTAGTAGCCATGATAGTCACACTCATGAGCACATACCATGTGCCAGGCACTGCACTGCATGTATTATATTCATCAGTTCATTTTATCTTCAATCCAAACCCCACCAAGTTTAGCAGACCTTTTAGTATTTTATTATTTAAAAAAAATAGGTATGTAAAGCCTCTGCAGAATTCCAGAATGGCTCCTGAGTAATGCACAGATAAAGTCTGTTCAGTAAACGTAATGGTTAGTTTATTTTGTTGTTTTCTATTCTTTGAAATAGAAGCATTGAAAAAAACATGGATGGTAAATTCTCCCAACAGAATGCTTGATTTTCAAGAACACATTGTTCTCTTAAAGTGCACAAAAATGGTTATTGTGTGTAGAGTAGATAATGGGGCATATAAACTTAAAAGGACCTCATATACGACCTAGTGAAAACCCTTGATTTTACAAATGAGAAAACTGAAGACAAGGAGGAGAAATGGTTTGTTCAAGATCACAGAGTGGTCATTACATACAATTCAAGTCTTCGCATCCTTAATTTGGGGCCTTCTATATGCAAGAGTGTTCCTCGGTATTTTAAAACACCCGTAGTGTTTTAAAAAATACGTATAAGTTAGACAGTATCTTCCTGTCTGTAAAGGACTATGGTTCTGTACCGATGCTACTATGTGTAAAAAAATGCTTTCTGAAAACACAACTAATGCTCTGTTTCCTTTGAAATAATATTTCCCAGCAAAGAAAAGGTCTGACGGTCGTGTACACAGCTATAAACATGTACAAATCCAATGACTGGTACATTCCTTTTATTTTCACTCTGATGGCTATTTTCTTTGCTGGGTTGATTTCCTGGATATGTTTCCTGCTTTGGAAATATGGGAACACTATGGAATGCTGTCAGAAAATGACCAGGGAGGTCTCCAAGGCCAAACCCAAGTATGTGATTTTTCTTTCTAAGCTTTTGATATAAAGAGCTAAAACCAGTTGAGGTTTGGTAAACTTACTCTAGGGGCTTATGTATGCTTTTGAAGGGCAGAGGAAAGTACTTGGTATACAAAACCTGATGGTTCCTTTTACCAGTGATCTCAAACCTACTCTATCCCAGAAAGAGTTGGAGCGCTTTCTTTGAAAAACAGCAACAACGTGTTATTGAGTTCTACCTTAGAACACATGAAACAGATTTTCTGTGACAGAGATTATTATTATCATTTTTTTTTTTATGGAGTCTCCCTCTGTTGCCCAGGCTGGAGGGCAGTGGCAGGATCTCGGCTCACTACAAGCTCCACCTCCCGGGTTCTAGCAATTCTCCTGCCTCAGCCTCCCGAGTAGCTGGGATTACAGGTGCATGCCACCATGCCTGGCTAATTTTTTGTATTTTAGTAGAGATGGGGTTTCACCATGTTGCCTAGGCTAGTCTTGAGCTCCTGAGTCCAGGCAATCCATCCACCTCAGCCTCCCAAAGTGCTAGGATTACAGGCGTGAGCCACTGCACCCGGCCAAGATTATGTTTTAAACGAATACATTTGTGAGCCAATAAACAAACAATTTTTCATATTATTTTGATGTAAGTGGTTACATACGTGTTTGAGAAGCACCAGAAACTAGTTGAGGGACTGGTGATAAATGTAGGTACCCTCTCCACACATCTGACTAGTTTTAAGTCTATCTGAAGCATATCTGGAGCAGGGCAGAGAGGTCAAACGGATAGAAAATGTAGCTACTTTCTTCACCATCTAAAAATATTTCTTCAGAGTGCAGAATATCATGACTTCAAAAATAGAGTCAGACATGAGTGTTTATTAACTAAATAGAATTTATTTATGGTGCAGTGAAGGAGGTGGTGATGGTTAATGAAGACCATTTTATTCTTCCTTATACAGTATTTCTTTTTTCTTGGAGATGGGGTAATCATGTGCTGACTATTGAATGAAATTATTTTTGCCATGTGTTAACATAATAAAGCTGATATTTTGTCAAATTTTCTTTTCATACAGAGGAATTAAGTATATTGCAGGTAAGATACAGATTGCTAATTGTTACATGATTATGCTTGAATTGTGTGATTTTTAAAATGCCACTCATCTGGTACCTGAGTTTTATTTCTTTATTTCAGAATAGGTGATGGAAATCAAGAGGAAAATATTGTCACAGGAAACAGAAATAAAAAATTAGCAGTATTAACAGTAAGTACATTTTTGTGAGCCTCTCCATTAAAAGAAAGAGAACTACATTTTTCCCTGTAATTGTTGTTCAATGAAAAGTTCTTTCATATAAACATATGGTAAATATACTCAATCATCATAGGAAGTAAATCAATTTCAATTTATCTCCTTTTGCTGAATTTGTATGCATTACAAAACTGTAAATTCGGGTTAAGTTTTAGAATTTGGCCTAGGTCAAAATCTGCCTCAAGTACTACACGTGCATTCAAGAAACAAACAAACAAACCAACAACTCTAGACAAAGGGAACCTTAGCGTTATTCACCATTCTTGAAAATAAAAATTAGGCCAGGCGTGGTGGCTCACATTTGTAATTCCAGCACTTCGGGAGGCTAAGAAGGGCAGATGACTTGAGGTCAGGAGCTTGAGACTAGCCTGGGCAACATGGCAAAACCCCGTCTCTACTGAAAATAGAAAAATTAGCCAGGTATAGTGGTGCACGCCTGTAGTCCCAGCTACTTGGGACACTGAGGCATGAGAATTGCTTGAGCCTGGGAGGTGGAGATTGCAGTGGGTCAAGATTATGCCATTGCACTCCAGTCTGGGTGACAGAGTGAGACTCCATCTCAAAAAAAAAAAAATAAAATAGAAATAAAAATAAACACTGTATTTGTAAATAGTTTATACATGTGATTGATCTAAATAAGTTCTTCAACCCTGAAGTTTCTTAGCAGATGTTAAAAAATCTACACCCTAGAGTATGCAAACCGTCTTCAAATTGACTGAGGCTCATTCACTACATGATCCACATAAATGACTATACAAGGGTAAGGCTAGTTCCAGGAAAAGCAAATGTAGAATGAAACAAGGAAGGGCATTTTTAGTCTTCATTTCCTTTTTTCTATCTGCTTGCCTCCTTATAAACCAAGAACATTTCTAGATGAATCCTAATTGACCACAACATTGTTTCATAAACTTCTTATCTTTCAATGCATCCTTCCTCTGCCTCTTCCTTTAGTAAACCGATGCCAGCTCATCTCCTGTATGAGTCTGCTCCATCTGCCGTAACAAAATACGACAGCCTGGGTAGCTTAGACAACATACATTTATTTCTTACAGTGCTAGAGGCTGGAAGTCCAAGATCAAGATGTCAGCAGATTTGGTTTCTTCTGAGGCCTCTCTCTTTGGCTTACAGATGGCCACCTTCTTACTACGTCCTCACAGTTGTCCTTCAGCCTGTGCTGTCTGTGTCCTAGTCTCCTCTTGTTAGAAGGACATCAGTCATATTGGATTAAGTCTCACTCGTGTGATCTCATTTAACTTAATCACTCTATCTCCAAATACAATCACACTCTGAGGTTAGGGTTAGGATTTCAACATATGAATTTTGGGGGACATAATTCAGCCCATAGCACCTCCCATATATGATAAGAGGGTATGGCAGGCAGACTGATGGGGGGATGGGATTAGGAGGAGATACGAACAGTGGGAATTCTTTTGTCTTGAGGCTGCTAGCCCTCTATAAATTAGAAAGATGAGGTAACTTATAAGATGTCATCTGCTCAAAGTCTTCAACACTTGTAAAAACAAATCTTATAAAACTGACTTTATTGCTGATTCATTGTGCTTTTTAAAGGAAACCACTGTATATGAGACTGTGTTTGATGGAGACTGTGTTTGATGGAGAAGACATTGATCCACTTATGGTGTTTAAATATCTTTTGATTTAAGTGCATTTCACCTATTTAGATATTAAACTATATGAATGAATTACTTATTCTTTCATAAAATGAGACTGGGTCCTAAGGCATACTATTTTAGGGCCAGGCAGGTAAAATAAATGACTATAAGGGGTCAGATAAAACAGTAAATTCAATCATCACTGGCAGCTAATACTTGGGGGACATCGCTGTCACTCAGCTCCATCAAATTACTGGGAAGAGGCCTTGTGTTGCCATAATTTTGATACTTCAAAAGGAAGATAGAAATCCAAATTGTTACATGAAATCCACCCACCTTTAAAAGTAGGCAAATAATTCAATTAAACTCCACTGTGTGGGCCAAATAAAATACATCTACCTCATTCCCTAGTTACATACTGTGCAACAAACTTCCCCCAAGTCTTACTAGCTTAGAAGAACCACCATTTTATTATATCTCCCACTTTTCTGTGTCAGGAATTTGAGCAGGTATTACCTGGACTTTTTTTTTTTTTTCTTTATAAAGGGTCACTTCAATGGTATTCAATTGGCAGCCTGTCTGGTCTTATGGGTCCACAGTGGCTTCACTCACAAGCATGACAGCTTGGTGGGGACAGCTACAGTTTGGCCCTGCTGGGCCCCACTTCCTCTTCATATAATCTCAGGGACTGATATGGTTTGGCTGTGTCCCCACCCAAATCTCACCTTGAATTGTAATAATCCTCACATGTCAAGGGTGGGGCCAGGTGGAGATAATTGAATCGTGGGGTCAGTTTCCCCCGTACTGTTCTCGTGGTAGTGAATAAGTCTCATGAGATCTGATAGTTTTATAAATGGAAGTTCCCCCGCACAAGTTCTCTTGCCTGCTGCCATGTAAGATGTGCCTTTGCTCCTCTTTTTCTTTCTGCCATAATTGTGAGGCCTCCTCAGTCATGTGGAACTTTGAGTCCATTAAACCTCTTTCATTTATAAATTGTGCAGTCTTGGGTGTGTCTTTATTAGCAGCATGAGAACAGACTAATACAGGGACTCTTCATGTAGTTGCTCCAGCAGGGATAGGTGGACACCCTACATGGCAGTTTAGATCTCTCAGAGAAAGCCAAGAGATAGGAGGGAAAGTTGTGATTTCTTGAGGATCAGGCCTGGAAATTGGCATAGCATCACTTCTGCCTCATTAAAGCAGTCAGAGTCTATCCAGATTCAAAAAGAGGAGCATACACCCCACTTCTCAAGGTATGGGACTCAAAGAATTTGTGGCCATCTCTAATCAACCACATCTATAGTCCAAATGGGTCATGGATTTGCAATATCTGGTCTAAAGGTTTACCTGTTATGATCCCTGGAATTGCAGAGAGGATCATACCTCCATTTTACAAAACATTTTGAAGTTTTTTTTTTTTTCATGCATTTCTTCCCTAAAGAAAGAGGCAGAAATAGAAAGTCATCAGAATTATTGGAAAAGCCTTGGTGTAGAGTTAGAAGATTAAGGTTTCAGTGTTAACATGGCTACTAGCACTCCATGTGAACACGGACAAAGCACTTGACCTCCCTGAGTCTCCCTTTTACCAGCTGCAAAGAAGGCATGACAGTGTGGGCTTTCTGTCTTTCATGGGATGGTTGTGAAGTTTAAACATGAATATAATAAAGTAAAAGTCATTTTGTAAAGTGTCACTCAACATGAGGTATTAGCCATTAAAGACTCATTGGCATGATAACAGCTTGAGACACTTTACTGCAAGTTAAATCCTGACAGCTCTGGATAGCTTGGCATGAAATTATTGATGCTTTATTACTGACTGCCAAGCTCTCCTTAAAGAAAGTCATTCCTTTAAAATGTATTTTGTAAAATTAAAAACATACTGTTTATATCCTAATCTGACCTATATTAAATAACTTGACTCTAATGATTTCCAATTTCCAGGAATTAATTGAAAGCATACATGAACATTTATTGAGTGCTCACCTATGCCAAATATGACTTGTCCCATTGAAGTTCCAAACAGTGAGAATTAACATTCTATTTTCATATTCTATCTTCCTATGAAAGAAGTACCATTATTGTCCCCATTTTATGGATATTAAAGCAAGGCTTAGAGTCTAGAGTATGGAATAAATGTGTCTAGAGTAACATGGCTTTCTTTCCTTTCAAAGACAGGGAGGAAAAGAGTTAGTGGAAATGTTTAGAGCAGAGATTGAATCTTAACAGTGGTAGAAAAGAGTCAGATAAGGAGTAGGTAGCTAGGTCCTTAGGTACAAGGGCAGCAAGATGACTGTTGTGTGACAGCCGAGGGTGGAGTGTCTTGTACCAGACTTCTTGGTGTAAGAATGACAGAGCAGCCTGCAATGGAGCTCCGTGCCCTTCTCTAGGTTCTTTCTCTACTTTCTTGTTATTATTGGAACTAATAAAAATTGCAGTATGCCATTTCTTGTTTCCTTCTTTAAAAAAGTATATATGTATATATATATACACACACACACACACATATATATATCTAGGTTTTTTTATTATTATACTTTAAGTTCTGGGATACATGTGCAGAACATGCAGGTTTGTTACATAGGTACACACGTGCCGTGGTGGCTTGCTGCACCCATCAACCTGTCATCTACCTTAGGTATTTCTCTTAATGCTATCCCTCCCCTAGCCCCCCATCTCCTGATAGGCCCTGGTGTGTGATGTTCCCCTCCCCGTGTACATATGTTCTCATGGTTCAACTCCCACTAATGAGTGAGAATATGTGGTGTTTGGTTTTCTGTTCCTGTGTTAGTTTGCTGAGAATGATGGTTTCTACCTTCATCCATGTCCTGCAAAGGACATGAACTCATCCATTTTTATGGCTGCATTGTATTCCATGGTGTATATGTGCCACATTTTCTTTATCCAGTCTATCATTAATGGGCATTGGGTTGGTTCCAAGTCTTTGCTATTGTGAATAGTGCTGCAATAAACATAGGTGTGTATGTGTCTTTATAGTAGAATGGTTTGTAATCCTTTGGGTATACACCCAGTAATGGGATTGGTGTGTTAAATAGTATTTCTGGTTCTAGATCCTGGAGGAATTGCCACACTGTCTTCCACAATGGTTGAACTAGTTTACAGTTCCGCCAACAGTGTAAAAGCATTCCTATTTCTCCACATCCTCTTCAGCATCTGTTTTTTCCTAACTTTTTAATGATCGCCATTCTAACTGGCATGAGATGGTATCTCATTGTGGTTTTGATTTGCATTTCTCTAATGACCAGTGATGATCTGTAAACAAGTATATTTTATAAATACTCATTTAGTACTTACAATGTACCAGGCTTGTTCTAAGCAGTTCATAATTATTAAGGTATTTTAACCTTTATTGTGTTAAAAATATACAACATAGAATTATCATTTTAACTATTTATAAATGTACAGTTCTGTGGCACTAAGTACATGCACATTGCTGTGCAATCATCACCACTATCTCCAGAATTTTTTCATCTTTCCTAACTGAAACTCTATACTCATTAAACAATAACTTTCTAATCTCCCCTCCCCACAGCCTCTGTTAACCACCACTCTACTTTCTGTCTCTATAAATTTGACTACTCTAAGTACTTCATATAAGTAGACTCATACAATATTTGTTTTTGTGTGACTGGCTTGTTTTACTTAGTATAATGTCTTTCTTCAAGGTTCATCCTTGTTGCAGCATGTGTCAGAATTTCTGCCTGTTTAAGGTGGAATAACATTCCCTTGTACTTACATACCACATTTTGTTTGTCCTGTCATCCATGAATGGATATCTGCATTGCTTCCACCTTTTGGCTATTGTGAATAACGCTGCTACGTAATCTATTTAATTTTAACATTGTTATTCTTAGCAAACTGAAAATGTTTATATTTAACTATGCAGTTGCAGACTTATTGCAAGATGTTTTTAGGGTATTTCTAATATCAAATTACAGTAAACATTTACCGAATTCTATGCTTTTACATGAATTGTACATTCTCATAACTACTTATGAGGTAGTGAGTAGTATTATTATCCTCATTTTATAAATGAGAAAACTGTGGCTGAGAGAGACAAGGCAACTTCCTACAACCATAGTTTAGTGAGAGGAAGGAGTCAGGATTAGAAGCCAGGCAGTCTGACACAGAAACCTTTATCCCTAACACTATTCATGACCTCTCCGATCATTGAATGGCCTGGCAAAAAACCAGTGCATCAACAAAGACTTGGCTCTAGCTACTTCCATTTTCAAGAGAAAAAAACAAGTATACATGATCTAATAAAGACAACAAGCTATTTCAGTCACTTTCTGTTGATTCAGTGTTTGACAGATACTTGTCACCTTTGGTGTACTCAATAGGAGCACATTGTTACTGTAGGTTTGGATGGATGCATTTGGCTTATTTTGAACCTGGATGTTAGATGTGTGCCTCAGCAATTTGTTTTCAGTTCATGAACTGAACTGAACTGTCGAATGACGGTGTAGATTTTTTTTGGTGGTTTAGATTTGTGTGTGTGTGAAGGAAGGGAAGTGCATTATCCACTCTAGTACAGTGGTCCTGGCAGAAGAATCACCTTTCAATTAATGTATCTTTGAGAGCAGACTCAGTGCTGTGAAGTTTCACATGTCATTTAAAGAAGAGAAATATTTTAAAATAAAAATAGGTTTAGCTATATGTGTTAGAACATACTATCATTTATCAAATGTTCCGTGGAATCTAAAATATGATGCATAAGGCACTATTTTGTTCATGGAGAGTGACCTAAAGTGAGACAAGATGTGGCCCCCTACCCTAGGTCACTAGTATTTAGAGTCTGCAGCTGGACTGTTGGGATTCAAATCTAGGTCTGCCAGTTATAGATGATGTGGCATTGGCAGATTACTTAACGTATCTGTGCTCCAGCTTTCTTATTTCTAAAATGTGGCAAATAATATTTACGTCCCTAACAAGGACATTGAGCAGATTAAATAAATTGATATATGAAAACAGAGTCTGGCATATAGTAAATACTATAGGATCAGTTATTATTGTTATCATTATTCTTTTTATTCATTAATTACACCTCAGTCACCTAAGAAATAATTGGCTGATTTCCTACTATATCAGGCCATTTTTTACCTTCTTTTCTCTTGTATATTACTGTTACTACATTATCGTTTCTGTGAAGGGTTGGCTAATTAAACCTCAGATCCTGTACATGGCAGATTAATTTCAATTAAAAAAACCCATTTGACTTAAAAACACTTTTGCTTTTCAAATAATTACAAACTCACAAAAAAATTACAAAGAAAAAAATACAGAGAGGTACTGTGTACCCATCACCCACCTTTCCCCATAGGTCACATCTTTCCTTACTATAGTGCATTGCCAAAATCGGGAAATTGACGTTGGTACAAAACAACTAACTAGACCACAGACTTTACTCAGATTTCCCCAGTTATTGCATATATTTTTTTTATATGTGTATGACATTTAATCACCTTTATAGATTCAGATAACTACTACCACTTTCAAGACGCAAAACTGTTCCGATACCACAAAATAACTCCCTTGTGTTAAAGTGGCAATTTTTAATGCATGTGAAACCACATACTGCTTCAGGTTCTGCTTCTAGTTTTTCCTTTGGTAAAAGAACAAGACTTGAGAAGAAAAACTCGTCAATATGCCAGCTATCTAGCAAATGCTCAATAAACATTTCATGGGAAAAATAAGTGCTTTGCAAGTTCACTGTAACTTACTTTGTGTTTTGTTTTTTCCTTCCCACAGTCTCTGGGAACATATATGAATATAACAGCAGAACAGGTGCAAGAAAGTGGAAGAAGACCTCCAGGCACCAGAAGGAGCCCTCGGCAAACATACATTCCCTCCCAGAGGTCCATCCTTTAGAGGAGTCCACAGCCTTAAAAATTCCTCTGCAAGGATAGCATTTTTCCAGCATCTGAATGATTGCTTTTTTGTGTATATGTGACTGTCACAGGCAGTTTTTCTTGGCTACCTAAAATTATAGACATGAGGCCAGCTGCTTTGTCTGTGTTTATATCTTTCTGTGGTCTTCCATTTCAGGGTGTCTGTGAGAAGGTGGCAGGAGTGGTGAGCTTTGAATCTCTGAACATGTTTTGCTGAAAACGAGATATTAAATTGACATATGTTCATTGTCTTACTTTGCCCAGTAGAGTGTATGCTTTTTAAGATCAGAGACTATTTTGCTCTGTGCTTTAGCCCCAGTACATGTTTGGCACAGAGTGGGGACTCTGTATACATTTGTGAATAAATAAATTTGAATATATGAATTCAGATCTCTTGCCTTTAATTCAAATTGCTTATTCCTCATGACTCATGGAACAGAAAGGAGAATTATCTTTAGAAAATAACTTTTTTGGTGTCTGGTAGTCATTAAAAAATTCAAGATTTTTTCAGCACTTTTCAAAAGCACAATTGATCTTGCTTTTAATTTTCTTTTTATAGCCCTATAGAGACTGACCACCTGAAAACTTTACTTATTAGTGAATTGCCAAGGAAATGTCAAAATCAAGTCTTACGAGAGCTATGTACTTAGATAATCAGTTTTAAAATACATATGGACTCTCTGATTGTCTCCTGCCTTGGATATCTGAAGATATATGATAGAAAGAGGCCAGAAATGCTGTTGATGACAGAGGCTAAATTTACATTTAGTCCATGATGGAGTTCAGCTTGGAATAATTTTTTAAAAATTAATCTTATCCAAAGTAAAACATATAATGAGCAATGAACTATTTGACTCAGAGGATATTGCGGGCTTGGATGATAAGAAATGTCTTATTTATCTTCCTTTCCACGTATAAACACAGAGGATTCCTTTTCAGCTCAGAGACACCAGGCTTCCTAACGAAAGAGAGCATCTGAAAATAAACAGACTCATTTTTTCTTGATGTCTACTTCAAATGGGTCCATTCTCAGGAGATATTATGGTGCAGAGGACATCAGTGAATTTGAAGTCTAAAGCTTGTGGCAAATCATGTAGCCTCTCTAAACCTTGTTGCTTCTTCTTCTGGAAAATGTATACAACAATATCTGCCCCATTTGTATCTCACAGTTTTGTCATGAGAAACAACACAAAACAATTGTGGTTCCACCTTTGGCAGTGCTTTTTAAACTGTAAGCACTATTTAAGCATAAAGTAGGATCAGTTTCATTAAATTAAAATTGGTTTCTGAGAGAGCAGTGGCTTGGGACACAGGAATACAGAGGGGGTCACTCCATGGTTCTAGGCCAGTCTAAGTTGGAATTCGTTGGTAATTAGCTGCACAACGTCTGTGAAAGGAGTATACTGCCTTTTTCCAGATGGCATGATAATTCTCCACCAGGGGAGAGATCAAAGATTGTCTGGGAAAATGCTCTTCTCTCTCCAGCAAGGCTCTCTCTGGATCAATTACGATTTGATGGATATAGATGTGTGAGTCTCCATCTGCCACCACCTGGGCTTAAAAAAAAAAAAAAGGGAAAAGCATTTATTAACTTTCTTTTCAAAGTTGGATTGGATCAATTTGTATTTGATCTGCCTGTGCCCCAACCAAGAAAAATCGGTAAGTTAGTATTTGATTTCCCTCGTTTAGTTGTTTTGGGTCTCAGTTTCAGATGTATCTGGGAGAATGCATGAACTGGAGATGACAGTGGTCATTGGAGAGAGAGCTATAAAGGCGTCCACAGGGGCGGGACTGTGCAGCCTGACCCCTCTTTGTGTCATGATCAATTTGCCTCCAAACTCTAGATGCTCTTTCCTATTGTAATGACCATCTTCAATTGACTAATAATCATTGTATTGGTTTCTTGAGGCTGCCATCACAAATTAGGACAAACTTAGTGTCTTAAAGCAACAGAAATGTATTCTGTCACAGCTCTGCAGGCTAGAATTCTGGAATGAAGGTTTTGGCAGGGACACATGACCTTTGGAGGCCCTAGGGAAAAATCTGTTCCTTGCCGCTTTCAGCTCCTGGTGTCTGTCCCTACTTCCTGGACTGTGGCTACATCCCTCTAATCTCAGTCTCCCCCTTCACGCCTCCTTTCCCTTTACGTATCTGTCAAGTTTCCCTCTTATAAGAACACTTATCTTCAGATTTCGGGCCCACTTACAGAACCAGGGTAATCCCTTCATCTCAAGATTCTTAACTTAATCACATCTGCAAAGACTCTTTTTCCAAATAAGATCATGTTCACTGGTTCTGGAAATTAGGAAACAAATATATCCTTTGGGGGAGAGTCACAATTAAACTATTACGGTTTAAAAATATTCAAATATTTGTGATAAATCAAGCCAATCTTTCTGAGAGACAATATAACCGTTTTGGTCTTAAAAGTATTTGAGTGCCTATTAAGTAACAGAAAATTTTCAAGGCCTTTAATCAATAAAAATGCAAACATCTTCGACTTGGCAATTTCACTGCTTGAAATTTCCCTGTAGAGGTGCTTACAAGAGATCTACAAAATGTATGTAGGTATTTGCTCATGGTAGCATTGTTTGTAAGAGAAACACAACTTGAATAAAATAAAAGTGTCCATTAATAAGAAATTGGTTGAAAATCATATCATGTCAGTATTATGGAATGTACACTGTGGCTATTAGAATTAGGTTACATCAGCAGAATATAAAGAAAAAATAATTAAGCATGTATTGACATGAAAAATACACTAAGTAATAAAGTTGGATAAACTACAGAATTATTAATATAAATTTAAAAATAAAAATAAGTATAGGTGTATGTATGATATATGCATAAACTTGAGAGGGTTGTGAGAAATTCAGGAAACTATACTAATCACCATTAAATGATTCCATTTTCCTAGAAAAGTCTCAGGGAGGAAAATGCAGAGGATAAAGTAAGATTTTTACTTTCTCTTTCATAGTTTTTTGTATCATTGAATTTTCTAACCTTGTACAAATATTATTTCTATACTTTAGTAAAGTAAGTAGGGATTTTTTGATGGTGATAATTTAGGGCATGATTTTCTATTAAATACTTTATTCCTGGAGTTCTGGAATTTTATTAGAGATCTGAGACTCTTTTTTTAAATCAGCTTGAACCTAGGTTCAGGTCTCTCTACTGCTTGGGGTATTTTTTTCCCCAATTTGTATAATTAGTGTGGCTCTTCCATCTGTCTCTTTCTCCTTGTGAAACTGATTCTTGGGTCTCCAGGATTTAGTAACTAGATCTCTTCTCTCTTCTCTCATAGTTTCTAACCCATCAAATTTGTGCTCTGCTATTTCAGAGATTTCTTTCACTTGATCTTCAGTCACTAATTCGAGTCTCATTAGTGACCACCTTCAGTTTCAGCTCATCTACTGATGTTTCAAGTTTTAAAATAATATATATTTTTAAAAAGACACATTTATTCAGCATCATGATCAGACTATTACATTTAGCAGTCAACAGCATAGGTGCAAAAAAAAATCTGTATTATACTCTTTATTGGAATGCCTTATACTTTCCACAGAAAAGAAACTACAATAACCTGTTATATGATTAGTCACAAATACAGTCCTACAGTGTTTTGCCTATACACATGAGTATTTGTCCAAAACATGTCTTCTTTGTAGCAACTAAGCCTTGCCACCACTGTGTATGGTTGAGTAGTATTCTATGGTGTATATACATATATATATGTATATATATAATTTTCTTTATCCACTTATTGATTGATGGGCATTTGGGCTGGTTCCGTATGTTTGTAATTGCGAATTGTGGTGCTATAAACATACGCGTGCAAGTATCTTTTTCGTATAACGACCTCTTTTCCTCTGAGTAGATACTCAGGAGTGGGATGCTGGATCAAATGGTAGATTTACTTTTAGTTCTTTAAGGAATCTCCATACTGTTTTCCATAGTGGTCATACTAGTTTACATTCCCACCAACAGTGTAAAAGTGTTCTCTCTTCATCACATCTCCGATAACATCTATGATTTTTTGATTTTTGGATTATGGCCATTCTTGCCAGGGTATGGTGGTATCACATTGGGGTTTTGATTTGCATTTTTTCTGATCATTAGTGATTTTGAGCATTTTCGCATATGTTTGTTGGCCATTTGTACATCTTCTTTTGAGAATTGTCTATTCACGTACTTAGTCCACTTTTTGATGGGATTGTTTGTTTTATTCTTGCTAATCTGTTTGAGTTCCTTGTAGATTCTGGATATTAGTCTTTTGTCAGATGTATAGATTGTGAAGATTTTCTCCCACTCTGTGGGTTGTCTGTTTACTCTGCTGATTATTTCTGTTGCTGTGCAGAAGCCTTTTAGTTTAATTAACTCCCATCTATTTATCTTTGTCTCTGTTGTGTTTGCTTTTGCATTCTTGGTCATGAAGTCTTTGCTTAAGCCAGTGTCTAGAAGGGTTTTTCTAATGTTATCTTCTAGAATTTTTATGGCTTCAGGTCTTAGATTTAAGTCTTTGATTCATCTTGAGTTGATTTTTGTATAAGTTGAGAGATGAGGATCCAGGTTCATTCTTCTGCACGTGGCTTGCCAATTATCCCAGCACTGTTTGTTGAATAGGGTGTCTTTTCTCCACTTTATGTTTTTGTTTGTATTGTTGAAGATCAGTTGACTGCAAGCATTTGGCTTTATTTCTGGGTTCTCTATTCTGATCCATTGGTCTATGTGCCTGTTCTTACACAAATACCATCCTGTTTTGGTGACTATGGCCTTATAGTATAGTTTGAAGTCAGGTAATGCAAGGCCTCTAGGTTTGTTCTTTTTGCTTAGTCTTGCTTTGGTTATGTGGGCTCTTTTTTAGTTTCATATGAATTTTAGGATTTTTTTCCAGTTCTGTGAAGATTGATGGTGGAATTTGGTGGGAAATGCATTGAACTTGAAGACTGCTTTAGGCAGTATGGCCATTTTCACAATATTGATTCTACCCATCCATGAGCATGGGATATGTTTCCATTTGTTTGTGTCATCTATGATTTCTTTCAGCAGTGTTTTGTAGTTTACCTTGTAGAGATCTTTCACCTCCTTGCTGAAGTTTATTCCTAATTGCTTTATTTTTCTTTTGCAGCTATTGTAAAAGGGATTGACTTCTTGATTTGATTCTCAGTTTGATAGTTGTTGGTGTATAGCAGGGCTACTGATTTGCGTACATTAATTTTGTATTCTGAAAATTTGCTGAATTTATTTGCCAGTCCTAGGAGCTTTTTGGAGGAGTCTTTAGAGTTTTCTAGGTATATGATCATGTCGTCAGCAAATAGTGACAGTTTGACTTCCTCTTTACCGAATTAGATGCCCCAAACCATGTTTTTAGTTTCAGAAAAGTGTACATGTCTGTCTGTGTGTGTGTCTATGTGTGGGGGAAAATATGCACCAGTGCATATTATATATGAATCTAGGTCATCTTGTTTTGTTTTTATTGAAGTTGTTGCCTGCCTCTTCCAGCAGTTCCTTTTCAGTATTGGTCTGTTCGTTTTATTTGTTCTTCCTCAGGTTTCTTGGCTCTCTTGGACTCTTGGGCCCCTTGGATTTATTATCATTTTTCTTTGTTTACTTTGAGGCTGAGGTTGAGTTGTAATGGATCTTTCTGAGGCAGGGGTGGAGGCACTTCTGACTCCTTTGTGTGGGTTGATGGTACAGTGAGGCAGGCCATCAGATCTGTCATAATAACAGGGTGTCCCTTGATCTGTCAGTTCCAGGGACAGAGGAGACTTACCCTATACCTGTCAGTGCCTCCACAGGTCTATGGGGCCAGGGAGACATGGAATCTCTTTATTGCATAAGTCCTACTCTTTCTGTGAGGAATGGGGGAGGTCATGGAGTAAACTGTATCTAAGTCTCCTCTGCAAAAATAAGACTCTTTCATATCTATGCAGTAAGGCTCTCCTATGCACATCCTAAAGTTCCTTTTGGTTCAGGCAAAAGAAAATTATGATAGCTTTTCAGTCATTTTCTCCAGTCTTTATCTACATACTATTTGGAGTTGCTCCAGTCAAGCCTAACCCAAAGCAAAATCTCCAGGCAACCTGCAGATACGTGAGCCCGGCCAAGATGAACAGAACTGCCCAACTCAGGCCAGCCTAGATCGCCCATCCTTTAGCTGACCCACAGACATGTGAACTACAATAATAAATAATGGCTGTTCAGAGCCACCTCTGTGTTATATAGCAATAGCTAACTTACACCAAGAAAAAAGGTGAGATAATATCTTCCTGCATTTCTCTTTATATTAAAAAAGCACAAATAAGTATTATTTTAAAAATTGACCCTAAAGAAAATACTTAAAAGTGGAAAATAGAGATCTGATATAAATTTTATTAAGACAAAGTTATAGAATCTCAAAGTTAAAAGGAATTATTAGACTGTGTTTTTCTTAAAGATAGGAGCTGCAACTTACACACAGTTTCATCCCATAATGCTAGGCTCAAGAGAAAGGCTCAACACTTTTCTCTTACATATTTAGTATGTGTAAAGTTTTTATATTTATAAGGAACATGTGATATTTTGCTACATGCATAGAATGTATAATGATCAAGTCAAGGTGTTTGGAATATCCATCATCTTGAATATTTCTACATGTTGCAAACATTTCAAGTCCTCATCACTACTTTGAAATATATAATACATTGTTGTTAATTATAGTCACCCTAGTCTGCTACTGAACATTAAAACTTATTTCTTCTATCTAACTGTATGTTTGTACGCATTGACCAGCCTCTCTTTATCCCCACTCCCACCCACATGCCCTTCCCAGGCTGTGGTATATGTCATTCTACTTTCTACCTCCATGAAATCAATTGTTTTAGCTCCTACAGATGAGTAGCACATGTGAAATTTGTCTTTCTGTGTCTGGCTTATTTCACTTAACATATTGACCTCCAGTTCCAACTGTGCTGTGTGTTGCTACAAATGACGTGACTTTATTCTTTTTTATGGTGGAATAGTACTCCATTGTATATATGTACTACATTTCCTTTATCAGTTTGTTGGTTGATGGACACATAGGTCGATTCCATATCTTTGCTATTGGAAATAGTCCTGCAATAAACATGTGAGTGTAGGTATCCCCTTGATATACTGTTTTCTTTTCCTTTGGATAAATATCTAGTAGAATAAATAAATAAATTACCTTTGAAATATTGCTAGCCAAATCCTTGTTTGATAGACTGAGATGACTTTCTCCTACAATGTTTTCAGTGTTGATCCTAGGTCTGCTTAAATATCCTCAAGATAGGAAGCTCACTATCTACCAGGCAGCTCTTTTTTGTTGTGAAGCAAAAGTAATCATTAGAATTATATAATTGAAGCAAGGAGGAAATCTAGTTGACTGTGTGAAATCTGACCTAGATAATTCAAAAACATTAGATTTTTCCTCATTAAGAAGCCTCCTTGGACCAGACCAGCATATTTTCACCAGTTGGAAACAAAGCTGTAATGAACAGAGACATATGCATAATGGCTTCCATGAAGTATTGTTACATGATATTTCATCCAGCTCCAAAATTATACTCCTTCATCTGTAATAAATGATTTACTTTCAGTTGGAAAAAGCAAAATGATCCCTTTTGGATCAAAATTATCAAGGAATGTAATTAACAACATCTCATTTTGTTAGCTCATCATCTAAACTCTCTGTGGATGGCTTTAAATAGGAAAAATTGGCAGTTTTATTGTGTTCTTGATATATTGCACACATTGTTCCTAGTGCACCTGACTGTAGGGCCAGTCTAGATGTCCCACTGGACCTCAAACAAATTTAGTTTGTGCTTATTGTAGTGAATAATAACATTAGGTTTACACAGTTCTTTATTTAACATTATGCAGTATCTTCAAAGGCACCAACCTACATGATTGCAGGTAATGCTTGTGGATAAAGACTATCAACTGAACTTAAAAAAAAATCCCTTAATATTTTAATTAAAAAATCAACATGGAACACAGTAATCAATTTATTTAAAATGATTAGCATAACATCTAACCAATAGTGTTTGAAAAGTCATTAATTATATTTATTATAGTAACCCAAGTCACTAGTATTATTGTTGTTATTAGCTGTGTGAGCTGTCTAGCTCCTCATACAATATACTGGATCTTCAAATGATTGCCTACTAGAAAAGAAAATAATTCTCTCTTTCTCAACAGTTTTGGACCATTTTAATCTAATCTACAAAAATAATATAAGTATGGCAAAACCCTCTTCTTACCTTCTGAAGTCAAAGCTAGTGTGGTTGCTTAGCAAAGAAGGTTAGGTGGACTCTTAAATGCCACTTATTATAATACTAGGCTTTTCTAGTTAGGGATGCAGAGACTGAAGAAGCCCATGGGGCTGAGGGCACAAATATAATGAATTGGATAAAAGCCAAATTCTTCACATAGTGGGTGTGTCATGTGTGCTTTGTGACATGGAATAAACAAAGGAAGGGTAAGCAATTTATCATGAGAAACCAAAGGAACACTTCCATTTTCAATCCAGCCCAATAGATAGACAGTTAACTAGATGGCAGGCAGGTTCCATTTCTCATTGGCATACCTGCTTTTTGGTCTTCTTCCAGACCCAGTTGATTTTCAGGTACCACCATGATATTGCAATTATAGGTCTTACCCATTGGCCCCATTTCTAATGTAGGGTTGCCAAATACCTAGCACAGATGCTGCTGTTCTGCACATGAACCATGGCAGGCATTGCTAATGGGCTGTAGCATGCCTATTTGCTGAGTATGGATGCACCCTGTGGTATATATGTGAAGGTGTGAAATCCAGATTCCCTTTCAAGGAAGGCCTTGATGTCCAGCTGTAGGGAGTGTGGTTAGCAGCCATTCCAGATGTCAGCAACTTTAAGTTTAGCCTCAGGTACAGTGCACTCCCTGACTGAAAGTCATGCCCCTCCTGGAACAGCATTCACCTAGTAACTGAGCCAGGTGGGTGCTAGGGGAGGGGGTTTATAAAGATCCAGCTGTTCCTTCTAATGGGAAATACCAATACCGTCTCCAGAGCTCTTCTCCAGGCTGGCCGCGGTTTTGTCAGACTTGCATTGCGTTCGTCTTCTCCCTCTGCCAAAACTTCTCCCTTTGCAACCATTGATCCCTAATAAACATCTCCTACTTCAAACACCATCTCAAGATCTGCTTCCAGAGAACCAATCCTAGAAGTCACTACCAACAGATTGGAGCTGGCTTGAAGAAGGAAGCTCACTTTGCGTGCCTGTCCTAAGGCGAGGGTTCACTGATGGCTGATACACTAATACAAGATACTAAGAACATTCAGAGAATTCCTTTTGGCCTATTGGCCGATGGGAATACGGCCAGATACCAGTGATATGGCTCATTTCAGCAAAAAAAAAAAGTAGGCCTTCTTTCAAAGCATCAAAGAATTTCTTTCATTGTCTAATATACAGTTTCACAACCTTGGCACTATTAATGTTGGCCTGAATAATTATTTGTTGTAGTGGGCTGTCCTGTGCCTTGTAGGAGGCTTAGCAGCATCCCTGGACTCTACCCACCAGCTGCCAGTAGCACCCACTTCCCACGAGTTGTGACAACCAAAACTGTCTTCAGGCATTGCCGAAAGTCTCTTGAAAAGCAAAGTCTACCTGGTTGATAACCACTAGTCTAAGAGTTCTGCCTGGAGCAGCAGCCTCCTGGTAAAGTAATCTAAACCCTTAGAATGTTTGTTTGTTTGTTTCTTTTTTTGAGATGGAGTTTCTCTCTTGTTACCCAGGCTGGAGTGCAATGGCGCCATCTCGGCTTACGGCAACCTCTGCCTCCCGGGTTCAAGCAATTCTCCTGCCTCGGCCTCCCGAGTAGCTGGGATAACAGACATGGGCCACCAAGGCCGGATAATTTTGTATTTTTAGTAGAGACAAGGTTTCTCCATGTTGGTCAGGCTGGTCTTGAACTCCTGACCTCAGGTGATCTGCCCACCTCAGCCTCCCAAAGTGCTGGGATTACAGGCGTGAGCCACTGCACCTGGCAACCCTTAGAATGTTTTGAAATGCTCCTTGGCAGGCTTAGATCCTGATATGAACTCTTCTCTCAAGAAAGTGGGAAATGGCTACTCGAATTAATCATCACCAAAACAGAAGAAGGTCGATTACCTGTTTAACACCTTCTTTGGCAAGCAACCCCAAACACCGTTTCCTAGTTAAGGATGTTGAATTTCTAACAAGGCTGCTGGCAGCTGTGCCAAATCTCAGGCCAGCTCTCCGACTCCCATACCTCCATCCTGGGGAAGGCCCCCTCACCCCCAGTGGCTTGCAGGTGGGTAGTGGTTTCTGTTTACACATTGCAGGAGGCTACATTCCTCATGCTGTTGACAGCACTGAGGGCAGCAGGTTTTCTGTCCTTCTGAGCTTGAAAGGGCCAAAGTTATTTACTGAAAAGCTAAAGAAATAGTGGGTTTCATGGGCACTTCCCAAAATAATTAGCACTTAAAGACTGCTGGAATGTTTGGGATCATATATGAGTGTATGTATGTGTGCACAGGTTTATTTAAATATTCGATCATTACTTTTCTGTACAAGTAATACATACCTACTGAAGAAAATTCAAAACTATGAGTGAACTAAGAGCAGAAGAATTAAAAATCATTCATAATTTTACCATCTAATGATAAATATAATTAATATTTTGAAAAGCAATCTTCTGAATTACTTTCCTTTAATATAAATATATGAAATATGCATTTTATGATGAAAATAGGATCATATTGTGATATTGTTTTGCAACTCTCTTTGTTCTACTTATAAGTTTAGGCTGAGCCTATATTTTTTGCATCTCTACATTCTTTTTTGATGGGGGTGATTGCTGTCCCTTCATTTACAATGAAACCTTCTGAAGGAGGGAGATTTTTCTTATGACTAACCCCACTCTGATTTTCAGAGGGGGTAAATCAAGGCTAGGAATGTGAAGTATGCTGACCACATTTCTGGCTGCCTCACCAGCACCCACACACCCAACACCGCTCCTCACACCCTCGCAATCCTGGGGAGGGAGGGCTAATGCTGACTCACTTAGCTCTGCCTAGAATCCTGAATCCTGAAGGAAATCACCACTGATAATATAATAGCCGTACAGGAGCTTCAAAACAGCATCCGCAGTAGTCGGCACAGAGCCTGTTAATGCCATTACATAATACCTATCAATTGATAGGATTTACAAGGTAATAGAATGACAACTTTTCTCAGAAAACCAAACTTTTCCGGTCTTTCAAGGTAAAGCTTTTAATGAATGTGCTTTGGGCTGACCTTTGAGAGCCCGTTTGCATCAATAATGGCAGATTGACCTGTGAGATTGTTACAAAGAGTCTCCATGAGGCACAGGGGCCATACAGTTCCTTTTCACAGTTGGCAGTTGGGAGCTAGAATTGCTTTAGCATTAATTATTCCTGTGACCTTGGGCCAATCACTTCCTCTCTCTCTACCTCCATTTCTTCCTCAGTACAAATATTCTTCAAAAAAACGAAAAAAAAAAGAAACCCCACCCCAAAGTGAGTACTTATCTGGCTCTTTCTCTGAGCAAAACAGCCAGGTGCTGGAGACTCAGCAGTAAGATAGATGGGCTGCATGTCTTCAGGGAGTTAAGTGTCCACAGCTGGGCTTTCCATTACGAAGCCGCTGGCTGCGTGACAGTACTGAGCCTTGAAATGGGGTTGGTCCAAATTTTATTGTGCTGTAAAGTGTGAAATACACACTGGATCTTTAAAACTTAGTGTGAAAAAAATGTAAAATATACCTTTAGTAATTTTTTAATATTGATGACACATTGAAATGGTAACATTTTGGATACTGGGTTAAATAAAGTATATGATTAAAATGAATTTCATCGGCTTCCTTTCATTTTTAAAAAAGTGTGACTGTGAGGACATTTAAAATTACATTTATGGCTCACATGGCAGTTCTATCGGGCAGTGATGGTCTAAAGGGGAGACACAAGGAATACAACACAGGCATCCAAGTGCTTGGTTCCAATGGTGCTAAGTGCTGGGAAGTACAGGGTGCAGTGGAGGTAGTCAGGAGAAGCATGGGACCTCCTCCCAGGGGCTCCTCAAAGATGAGAGAGTGAGCCAGGTAAAGAGAGAGCTAGGGGTAGGAGGGGAGGGACCTTCCTGACAAAAACAATAGCAAATATGAGTTGGCACCTTTGAGGAAGAGAAGGAGGGCTGGGGTGGCTGAGTACAGCAGGGAAAGGGAAGACATGGAGAGGGCTGGGGAGGCCCCATTTTCTTTCTTTTTTTAAAATTTATTTTTTAAATTTTTAAGTAGTTTATTTCTTCTATACAAACCAGCCAACTTCTTCACACTATGAGAAACAGATAATGAGTCTTTGCCTGTATACAGGATTCATGTAATACCTTTCAATTAAGAGTTAGTGTTCTAAGGAGGAAGCTCACCTGTGGAGGAACTTGTATGTATCAATTTTTCCGGTAATGAAAGTTCAGCCTCTCATTACGTTTTAAAATTTTGATTGCCTAGGAACCCACTACTAAAATTAGTGTAAAACTGTGTTAGTTATTATCAATATTAGCTTAGACTTATTTCATATAGTATATGAGTTTTAACTTTTTATCCCTGTTATATAGTCTAATTACTTATATTTCATTTATTTATTTTGCCTGTTGAAAGCATCCATTTTAGAAAATTTTTTTCAACTTTTACTTTAAGTTCTGGGGTACATGTGCAGGATGTGCAGGCTTGTTACATAGGTAAACGTGTGCCATCGTGGTTTGCTGCACAGATCATCCCATCACCTAGATATTAAGCCCAGGATCCCTTAGCTATTCTTCTTGATGCTCTCTCATAACCCCCACCAACCCCTGGCAGGCCCCAGTGTATGTTGTTTTCCTCCATGTGTCCATGTGTTCTCATCATTCAACTCCCACTTGTAAGTGAGAACATGCAGTGTTTGGTTTTCTGTTCCTGTGTTTGTTTGCTGAGGATAATGGCTTCCAACTCCATCCATGTTCCTGCAAAAGACATGATTTCATTTGTTTTTATGGTTGCATAGAATTCCATAGTGTATATGTACCACCATTTTCTTTATCCAGTATATCATTGATAGGCATTTAGGTTGATTCCATGTTTTTGCTATTGTGAATAGTGCTGCAATAAACATATGTGTACATGCATGTTTATAATAGAGTGATTTATATTCCTTTGGATATATACCTAGTAATGGATTGCTGGGTCAAATGGTATTTCTGCCTCTAGGTCTTTGAGGAATCACCACACTGTCTTCCACAGTGGTTGAACAAATTTAAACTCCCATCGACAATGTAAAAGCATTCCTTTTTCTCCAAAACCTCACCAGCATCTGTTGTTTTTTGACTTTTTAATAATAGCCTTTCTGACAGGCATGAGATGTTATATCATTATGGTTTTCATTTGCATTTCTCTAATGATCAGTGATGTTGAGATTTTTTTCATATGTTTGTTGGCCGCATGTATGTCTTCTTTTGAGACGTGGCTGTTCATGCCCTTTGCCCACTTTTTAATAGGGTAGTTTGTTTTTTCTTGTAAATTTGCTTGAGTTCCTCGTAGATTCTGGATATTAGACCTTTGTCAGATGGATAGATTGCAAAACTTTCTTCCCATTCTGTTGGTTGTCTGTTCATTCTAATAATAGTTTCTTTTGCTGTGCAGAACCCCTTTAGTTTCATTAGATTCCATTTGTCAATTTTTGCTTTTATTGCAATTGCTTTTGGCATTTTCATCATGAAATCTGTGCCCGTGCCTATGTTCTGAATGGTATTGCTTAGATTTTCTCCTAGGGTTTCTATAGTTTTGGGTTTTACATATAAGTCTTTAATCTATCTTGAGTTAATTTTTGTGTATGGTGTAAGGAAAAGGCCCAGTATCAATTTTCTGCATAGGACTAGCCAGTTCTCCCAGTACCATTTATTAAATAAGGAATCATTTCCCCATTGGTTGTTTTTGTCAGGTTTGTCGAAGATCAGATGTTTACAGGTACGCAGTCTTATTTCTGAGTTCTATATTCTGTTCCATTGGTCTATGTGTCTGTTCTTGTACCTGTACCATGCTGTTTTGGTTACCATAGCCTTGTAGTATAGTTTGAAGTTGGGTAGCATGATGCTTCCAGCTTTGTTCTTTTTGCTTAGGATTATCTTGGCTATTTGAGCTCTTTTATGGTTCCATATGAATTACATTTTTTTTTCTAATTCTGTGAAGAATGTCAAGGGTAGTTTAATAGGAATAGCATTGAATCTATAAATTACTTTGGGTAGTATGGCCATTCTCACGATACTGATTCTTCCTGTCCATGAGCATGGAATGTTTTTCCATTTGTTTGTTTCCTCTCTGATTTCTTTGAGCAGTGGTTTGTAGTGCCCCTTGAAGAGGTCCTTCACTTCCCTTGTTAGCTGTATTCCTAGGTATTTTATTCTTTTTGTAGCAATTGTGAATGGGAGTTCATTCATGATTTGGCTCTTTGCTTGCCTGTTGTTGGTATATAGGAATGCTAGCCATTTTTGCACATTGATTTTGTATCCTGGGAGTTTGCTGAAGTTGTTTATCAGCTTAAGAAGATTTTGGGCTGAGATGATGGGGTTTTCTAGGTATAGAATCATGGCATCTGCAAACAAAGATAATTGACTTCCTCTCTTCTTATGTGAATACCAATACCCTTTATTTCTTCCTCTTGCCTGATTCCCCTGGCCAGACTTCCAATACTGTGTTGAATAGGATTAGTGAAAGAGGGCATTCTTGCCTTGTGCTGGTTTTCAAAGGAAATGCTTCCAGCTTTTGCCCATTCAGTATGATACTGACTGTGGGTCTGTCATACACGGCTCTTATTATTTTGAGTTGTGTTCCTTCAATATGTAGTTCATTGAGAGTTTTTTTTAACATGAAGGGATGTTGAATTTTATCAGAGGACTTTTCTGCATCTATTGAGATAATCATGTGGTTTTTGTCTTTAGTTCTGTTTATGTGATGAATCACATTTACGGTTTGCATATGTGGAACCAGCCTTACAACCATGGGATGAAGCCAACTAGATTGTGGTGGATAAGCTTTTTGATGTGCTGTTGGATTTGGTTTGCGAGTATTTTATTGAGGATTTTTTGCATCTATGTTCATAAAGGATATTATCCTGAGGTTTTCTTTTTTTGTTATATCTCTGCCAGGTTTTGGTATCAGGTTGATGCTGGGGAGGCCCATTTTCTAAGTAAAAGAGTTAAGTTTGCTGCTTAAGGTTACATGGAAACTAAGTGGCAGGGGCCAGGGTTCTGACCAGGTTCTTTCTTTCTGACTCCACTTCCCTGTGCTTCTTCTTCAGCTTGGGTTGTGGTAATGAGAATCTGTGTTCCAGGTCTTTTCTTAGGGGGCTGATTTGCATGCTTTACCTCAGAATGCTAAAAAGAAATCCAAAGTGCCCTGCCCCACCTTTCCTCTTCTTGATATGTTCATCCCTTCCAAACAAAAATGGTGGGAACTCTGACATCCCAGTCAAAACCACCCAAGCCTTAATTCCTTTTTTCTCTCCCTCCTGACATTGCATGCTTATAATTAATAGCTGAGAAAGACTCTCATGATGCAAACTAGGGAACATGTGAGGTGTGAAGAGAAGACCTGGAGTTCAAACATTTGCTCACCTCAAGTGATTGCTTAGATGAACTACAGCAGAGACCAGAAAAAAGAAGACAAGACCAATTAAACAAAGGAAGGCCTCATTCTGGACCAGTTATAACCTTGATCTTCTCCCCAGAAAATGAGGCAGCTTGGCATGGAAAGTGGCAAGAATAGTGAATTTTAAAGATATTTATTCATCTGCACAATTTAGTTGAGTGTCTACTCTAGGGATCTGCAAACTTTGTCTATAAAGGGCCAGATAGTAAAAATTTCAGGCTTTGTGGGGCCATCACTGTCATTGTGTTGCAATTACACAACTCTGCCATTGCCATTTGGAAAGCAGTCATAAAAAGTACATAAACAAATGGGCGTGGTGTATTAAACGTTTATGTGTGGACACTGGAATTTGAATTTTATTTTCTTTGTGTCATAAAATATTGTGTTTTCTATTTTTCCCAAATATTAAACATGTAAAAACCATACTGAACTCATGAGCTAGATCTGGCCTCCAGACCATAGTTTGCCAGCCCCTCATTTTACTCTGTACCAGGCACTCTGTGAACAAACAGACATGACCTTTACCCTCACAGAGTTTATATGAAGTTGTTCAGGTTGCTCAAAGTGTGTTCCTTGAAACACAGTTTAAATGATGTCTCACCAAAAAAGATACCTATGCTCAATGATATTTGGAAATACTGAATTTAAGCAAAGTGCTTAATTTGCTGCAGGACCGCCCGGAGTCTTTAATATGCTAATGGACATTGTGAATTTCTAAGACGGGAATATGGCAAGACAAACGTGCAAGGCCAAATTTATTTGACTATAGACAATTTTACATACATAATACTTTTCACAACTGGTGTTACATGAAACACACTGTGAGAAAACACTCTTCTCTTTCTGAGAGGAAAGTGAAGTCATTTGGCAAGTTCCCCAGGGACTGAGCTAAAAGATTAGGTCTGAATCGGAGGTCTCCTTCCTTCCAGCTCCATTCTCTATCTCCCAATGACCAGGCAATGTTTTAGAATTACATCTACTTTTTTGATAAGATGGTGGAAATAATAAAGAGAAAGTTCCATTCTGTAATTTTGTAAAGTGCATTGTATTTGTTTTCATTTGCTTATGCAAACCTCTGTTTGGATGTGACTGTGGCTTTTAGTCCTTAGGGTTCCCCTGACTCCCCTCAAACTCACCCCACTATCAGCTGCTGGATTCATTTTCAATTTCATTCTTCTCAGTTGTATAATTGCTGCTTTAATAATTAAACTTCAAAGCCCATCTGACCCTAAGCTCTTTAGGGCCTGGGCCCAGGATGCTAAAAGCAGCCAAAATCAGACTGGAAACAGCTCCTCTGCATTAAACAAAGGTGTGAGTTGTTTAAAAGCAAACATGAATACTAGGATTTAGTGGGGCGATTTCTATTAGAATCAGAGAGCCTTTCAAGAAACTAAAATAATATGAATGACTTTTGAGGCCTGAAGTGCTCAAAGACATAAGGGTAGCATCATATCTTATGTGGGAGTTAGTGTTTAAAGTCAGCACATATGGCAAAAATTGTGGAGCATCAAAATTACCCTTGAAAATCCTTTAAATTATCAATAAAGTGCCAAAAAAGGGCATCATGTGCACTGTAGTCTCTCTCAGCAAGCCCAAAAACCTAAAAAGTGATTTTTCCCCTTCTAGTGTTGAATAAGTTTCTTATTTTTCAGTTTAATAACAGATTAAGTATTGTCTTGCATTTAGGGGCCATGCTGTATAAAAACAATCTTTCCCTCCTTGGTGGTTGACTTACCCTGAGAGATATGCTCCTCTGATGTGGCCTGTTTGCCCTGAAATGTCTTCTCATAAATGACTTTAGATAAATCACCCTGGAAAATGTGATTTTATTTTCCATCTGTCCTCATTGGTAGGGTCTCAGATTTCTTTTGTGTTGAAGTTCATTTATCACTATCATAAAGTCCTTGGCATTGTTGTGACACTGTTCATAGACCCTTTCTGGATGCTCTACCCAGGCACTCAACAAAGATCCTGAGAAGGACATAGGTAAATGTAAAGACAAAGAATGTTAGCAAGGTCCATTTCATCTAAATAGAAGAGTTGCAATAAACAAGTTGAAATGAAGTAAGTATCTTAATAGTCACATGGACCCTTAGCCCCCACTCTTCTCTCCACACATACACACAACAGAGAGGAGGAGAAAGAGATTCTATTATTAAAAGGTAAAGCCATTTCTTATGAGATTCAAACACAGGCCTTCTGACTCTAGAGTCCATGCTTCTATTCATATGCCATAGCCTGTACATATCCTTTCTCCCAGAGTCACCAAACGGGACATCTAGATGTGGCTGGAAACATCTCTGGAGCTGCAGCCAAATGCTCCACCATTGACCACCATCTGATTCTGGAGTGATCTCAGACATTGTCTGGTGGATTTGTTGCTATTTGAACAGAATTTTTAGGATTAGAATTAAAAGATTAAGGTGTACTTAAGTTGGGCTATGGGTGGGGCTTCAAAATGCTGTTTGTGGAAAAGGGAACATCTAAGAAACAAGGTCCTGGAGAAGAGGTCCTCTAGAGAGGGACCTGCTCTAAACCTATTTTGTTTCTCTAGGGTTGAAGAGCATAGAAGATGTTTTAATTGTGTTTGTTGGATTGAATGGTATTGCTGGGGGACAGTAAACATTTTTGTTTGGCTGGAGCACAAGGAATATAAAAAAGAATTCAAGGGAAAAAAACAGGCTAAAAAACAGATGGGTTCAAGTCACGGAGGGAATGCTGTTTGTGGGAGGCAGAAAATGACCTCCAAAGATGTCCATGTCCTAATCCCTGGAACTTGTGATCATGTTTGGTGACATGGCAAAGGAGAATTGAGTTTGCAGATGGAATTAAGATCGCTAATTAGTGGACCTTGAGATGGACATATTATCCTGGATTATCTGGGTGGGGACGCCGTAAACTGTAATCACATGTTCTTATGAATGGAAGAGGGAGGCAGAAGAGGGAGAACCAGAGAGAGAGCAGCATGGGGAAGATGCAGCACATGGTTGCTGGCTTTGAAGATGGAAAATGGGGCTGCTAGCCACGGTATGAGGCGGCTTTTCGAAGATGGAAAAGGCAAAAAAAAACCAGATTATCTCCTAGAACCCCCAGGAGGAACACAGCTCTGCCAACACCTTAATTTTAGCCCAGTGAGTCCCATTTCAGATGCCTGACCTCCAGAGCTACAACGCAGTAAATTTATATGATTGTAAGCCATCAGAGTTGTGGTGATTTGTTACAGCAACAAGCAGGACACAAAACACTGTCCTAAAGTGAGCTTGTTTGTTCTATGAGGTAGAAGTTGGGATAAGCTCAAATTTTTAATAGTCATAGAATCTTACACAAATTACTTTGCCAATTAGAGCAACCCTGTCCAATGAAAGTTTTTGTGGTGATGAAAATACTCTAAAGCTGTGTTGGTCAATATGACAGTCACTAGCCACATGTGTTTAAAATGTGGCTAGCGTGACTGAGAAACTAAATTTTAAATATGATTTAATTTTAATTAATTTAGATTAAAATTAAAAATAGCCTCGTATGGGTAGTGGCTATCACACCAGACAGCATAGTCTCACAGCCTTGGTTCTGTCGTCTACAAAGAGGAGGTAACAATAGAACCTATTATATAGGGCTGCTATTTATTAATCAATACATGTAAAATAATATTTGGACTGTTTTAAGAAGGAAAGAAAGCATTTGCATCCACTTGTGCAAAGACATTTCATTTTATGGAGAGTTGGAGTTAGGCAATACATCCCTGGAAAACAAGAACGTTTTTTCATGATTGTCCATGACATTCCGTTTAGCAAGCTGAGTAATTTTGCTAGTATGTTGGCTTTTTCATACATCTCCCTTTCTAGCTTTTAAAATAACACTTGAACTTCTATTCCAGCCATGTGCATGTGCAGCATTTTTAAGTTTCCCTAAACTGGTATCAAGATTTGTCTCAGTTCGTATTTATGTTTGGCTACTGGTCACAAGGGGCAGGCTGTCTACAGCTTGTGTACCGGATCCATGGCATTTTCAGTGTTCCAGGCTCTCTGTCTTGTTCTGCTCCATCGTCTCCCACATCTAGATTTATTCTTCATCCTTCTTACTCTTTCCAGATACTTGTTCCACTTCTGGCCTTGTGTCATGTTTGGGCAGGCAGGAAGAAGGAGAAGTGCACTTCATTTTGAGACTTTGCTGTTTATTTTGGGAGAAAACCCTAACTAGGAGTTTTCATTTCATTGACTAGAGATATATCACATGGACACCACGAGCTGCTGAGAAGACTGGGAAAGCATGCAAGCATACATTGTACTTTCTAGCCTCTAGAGCAGAGGAAGGGAAGATGGTTGGGGTGGGTGTTGAATAAGTGAACTTACAGTATCTGGCACAGGGCTTAAACAATTAATTCAAGCAATAGCCACCAAATGTTTAAGATGTATTTGAATATGATGAGTTTAACCTCTTTGAGCCTCAGTTTACCTCCCTCAAAAAGGAGAAGGACAATATTAACCTTCTTTCAGTATGTGTAAAAGGATTTTTCAAACTATATGGCGATGGAAAATTAAGGAGTAATGATGATCTGATTTACTATTTTAAATGTCTCCTTTTAAAATACTTTTTACATTATCCTCATGAGCTAAGATTAGCCTCTTTTACAATCGTCATATTAACCCTATTAATAGCTGGTTTAATTAGAGTCCAGTATCTTAATTTGGGCTCCTTAAAAGCAGAGTCTAAGATGTGGATTTTTGTGCAAGAGGTTTATTGCAGTGGTGCCTCAGGTGGGATCTGTAACGGAGGGAGCGAAGGGTAAGTGTATTAGTCAATTTTCATAGTGCTGTGAAAAATATCTGAGACTGGGTAATTTATAAAGAAAAAGAGGTTTAATGAACTCACAGTTCCATATGGCTGGGGAGGCCTCACAATCATGGTGGAAGGCAAAGGAGAAGCAAAGTCGCATCTTACAAGGCAGCAGGCAAGATAACGTGTGCAGCAGAGCTGCCCTTTATAAAATCATCAGGTCTAGTGAGACTTACTCACTATCACGAAACAGCACAGGAAAAATCCGCCCCCATGATGCAATTACCTCCCACTAGGTCCCTCCCCTGACACATGGGGATTATGGGAGCTACAATTCAAGATGAGATTTGGGTGGGAACACAGCCCCCGCTATAGGTGCATAGATTTTTTTTTGGCAATGTCCAGCCTGATTTCAGGATATGCTCTTGAGTGTAAGTTGCACTACAGAGATTGTTCCGCCTAGGTGCTCAGGGCCTGGCTTTTTTATTTCCACATAGTCAGCCATTGGCCACACACTGTCCTTGGGAGTGGAGGTCAAAACTCCCAGGCATCTTTGGACTAGGCAGCCCATCAGCATCTGGAGACAGACACAGGTATGAGCAATCAGCATCCAATAACTGCAGAAGCTGGAGGATGGTATAGGCCAGAAACAGAAAGATCTGGAGAGAGCGTCAATAACCTCTGTGAAAAATGACCTGGGAATAGAGCCATTGTTTACTCCTGTAAGTTGAGAGAACAAATCTCCTCCTCATTTGTCAGAGAGAGATTTCTTCACCCTTCTTTGCTTTTATGCTTGTGATTAAAAAAAATCAGAATTTGATTAATGGAACTTTTGGAACAAAGTTGGGGAGGATGGTCTAATTGCATGAAAAAGTAGATAACATTCCCAGTGGCAATAATCTTCCTTTTCTACTTTGGCTTTTTCCCCGACCTGAGGATAATGTGAGAATCCGGGAAAGTTTTTCTTCTTGCTAATACAGTTCTAGAAATTTGTTAGTATGTGGTGCTTAAAAGAACCGATGAATAGGCTAGTGAAAAGCAAGGAAGCCTTGTTCTGTAAATATAGGAGGGTGGAGGATGAGTTCTTCTTACTGAGAGTATAACCTGGAATCAAATGCAAAAACAGTCATGATAATATTAGTAATTCATGCATTTGGAGCTCTTAGCTGTTCTAGGCCTTGTACATAGAACGCTGCACATCTGTTCTCACTTAACATTTATGACAACTCTACAGAGTAGAATGTATCATTATATAATTGTCCTCATTTTACAGATAAATACATTGAGGCTTAGAGAGGTGAACCTGCTTGCCCGAAGTCACAGAGCTAGTAAGGATTCATCGCAAGAGCCCCTCATATACCAAAGTGTGCACATACTAAGGTCCTGCAGTCAGTCCTGTAGAAACTGCACATATAAAAAGCCCTCTGGAAACTGGAGTTTCACATCCCCCAAATACTGTATTTTGCATCTCTGTTTGGTTGAAATAAATCTACGTATAAGTGGACTCTCACAGTTCAAACTTGCGTTGTTCAAGAGCCAACTATATTGATTGTGTGCCAAGCCCTAGCCTGGGCACTGGGGATAAGATCATAAAATGCTTCCCATCCTTATGGGGCTTAGAGTCTGGTTTGAGGAGATTGACATTAGGTTTGTGACAATGATACAAAGAAAAACACCATGGTACTATATTATAAGAGTATCCGAGCACACGCTCCTCATCTAGTGTAAGGCTAGAGTGTTTCAGGGTGAGCTTCCCTGGGGAGGTAACCTTTTAATTTTTTTTTTAACTTTGTTGAGGTATCATTGACAAACACACTTTTTATATATTCAAAGACTACAATGTGATGTCTTGACATACATAAACTTTGTGAAATCATGACCACAATCAAACTATGTAACACATCCATCACCTCACATATTAACATATTGACCCCTTCTTTTGGTGATGAGACTACTTAAAATTTACTCTCTTAGAAGATTTCTTTTTTTTTTTTTCTTTTTTTGAGACAGAGACTTGCTCTGTCGCCCAGGCTGGAGTACAGTGGCATGATCTCGGCTCACTACAACTTCCGCCTCCTGAGTTCAAGCTATTCTCCTCCCTCAGCCTCCTGAGTAGCTGAGATTACAGGTGCACACCACACCCAGATAAGTTTTTGTATTTTTAGTAGAGATGGGGTTTCACCATTTTGGCCAGGCTGGTCTTGAACTCGACCTCAAGTGAGCCGCCCACCTTGGCCTCCCAAAGTGCTGGGATTATAGGTGTAAGCCACTGCTCCCGGCCTGTCTTATCAAATTTCAAGTATACCTCATTGTTAACTATAGTCATCATGTTTTACATTAAGTCTTCAGAACTTATTCATCTTACAATTGCCAATATAACTTGGCAATTTCCAATTGCCTTTGACAAATATCTCTCCTTTTCTCTCGCTCCACCAACCCCTGGTAAGTACCCTTCTGCTCTGTTTCTATGAGTTTGAGTACTTTCAGTTTCCATTTATAAGTGACATCATTCAGTATTTGTCTTTCTGTGCCCGGTTTACTTCAATTAGGATAATGTCATCCGGGTTCATCCATGTGGTCACAAATGGCAGGATTTTCTTCTTTCTGAAGACGGAATAACATTTCATTGTATACGTGTACAACGCTTTCTTTATCTTTTCATCCACTGGTGGACACTTAGGTTGTTTTCATATTTTGGTATTGTGAATAAGGCTATAATGAACATGACGCCAGGTGTGGTGGCTCTCGCCTGTAATCCCAGCCCTTTGGGAGGCCAAGGCAGGCAGATTGCTTGAGGTCAGAAGTTCGAGACCAGTTTGGGCAACCTGGTGAAACCCCACCTCTACAAAAAAAATACAAAAATAAGCAGGCATAGTGGCACAAGCCTGTAGTTCCAGCTACTTGGTGGCGCTGAGGCAGGAAAATCGCTTGAACATGTGAGTCAAGATTGAGCCACTGCACTCCAACCTGGGTGACAAAGTGAGACCTTGTTTCAGAAAAAAAAAAACTATAATGAACATGAGAGTGCGGATATCTCTTTGAGATACTTATTTCATTTTCTTTGGATATACACTCAAAAAAGTGGGATTGCTGGATCGTATAGAAGCTATATTTTTAATTTTAGGGGGAATTTCCATATTGTTTTCCATAATGGCTTTACCAATTACATTCCCACCAACAATGTAAAAGGATCCCCCTTTTTTTCATATCCTTGTCAACACTTATCTTTTCACTTTTTTTTTTTTTTTTTTGAGACAGGCTGTCACCCTGTCACCAAGGAGTGCAGTGGCATGAACACGGCTCACTGTAGCCTTGACCTTCCAGGCTCAGGCAATCCTCCCAACTCAGCCTCCTGAGTAACTGGGATCACAGGTGTGTGCCACCATGCCTAACTAATTTTTATTAGAGACAGGAACTTGTCATATTGCTCAGGCTGGCTTTGAACTCCTGGGCTCAAGTGACCCTCCTGCCTTGGCCTCCCAAATTGCTGGGATTATAGGCATGAACCACTGGGTCTGGCCTCTTTGGACATTTTGATAATAGCTATCCTATCTGGTGTGAGGTGATACCGCATGACCATTTTATCTTGTATTTCCCTAGTGATTGGTGATGTTGAGCACATTTTCATATACTTGTTGGCCACTTGTATGTCTTCTCCGGAAAAAAAATCTATTCAAGTTCTTTGCCCATATTTCAACCAGGTTATTTGTTTTCTTGTTATTAAGTTGTTTGAGTTCCTTATATATTTTGGATATTAACCTCTTATCAGATATATGATTTGCAAATATTTTCTCCTTTTTTATGAGTTGTCTTCCCATTTGGTTGACTGTTTCCTTTTCTGTGCAGAAACTTTTTAGTTTGATGTACTAGTCACACTTACTCACTTTTACTTTTGTTACATGTGCTTTTGGTGTCATATCCAAAAAAATCATTGCCAACACCAATGTCATTGAGTTGTTCACCTATGTTTTCTTCTAGGAGTTTTGAAGTAAACTTTCAATTGTTACGTGAAAGGTGAAGATAGAAGGAAGAATGTTCTAGTAAGAGAAAATAGAGAAGACCCTGAGGTGTGAATAGTATTCTCACAGCAACACCTGAAATGTCTGCTTTTGCCCTTGTAGTACTGGGGCCCATAATTTGAAAAAGGTTCAGACCAGCTGAATCCATTCAAAGGAGAGTAATTCAGATGTTCATTATGCATATTGATTTTGTAATCAATAATCATGTAGTGATACCAAGGAGTAAAATGTACAGAGAGTATTTCAATATGCCAGATTCCATGCTATATGCCTTACGTAAGGAATTAATTATGCTTCCATAAATTAGATTACTATTATTGTTCCATTTTACTGATGAGAAAACTGAGGCACAGAGAGGCTTAATAATTTACCCAAGGAAACAGAACTAGTATATGGAAGAGTCATGATTAGAAATTAAGCCTTCAGATTAAAGAGTCCACACTCTAAACCTTTGATCTGAAACCACTTGGTGACTGTGTAGCATGAAAAATAGAAGGAGTGGGGCATAAAGACTGAACTTTACTCCAGTCCATCCTTGTTTCACATTTCCCTTCTTAGTAAATGGTGCTGCAATTTGCTTAAACAACCTGGATGTCACTCAGGACTTCTCCATTTACTTGTACACTCATAGTCAACAACTGTCATGACCTGTGTGTTCTATCCCCTGAATTAAACAGAATTTCCTTATTTCTTTCTATCCCCAGTGCAGCCAGCTGGTTCAGGCCACCATCATCTCTCTCCTGGATTCCTGTAACAGCCCTCCAACATATCTTCCCACCTTCAGTTTCATCCTTCCGATCCATCCTCCACCCACCCTGATTCTCAAGTGATCTTATTAAAATGTAATTCTCTATGGGCCGATCTCCCATTTAAGTTTCAAACCAACGTTAAACGAATACACAGCACTTACTAGGTGCCAGGCACTGCTTTATGAATCACTCGTTTAATTCTTATAACCTCCCGATGATACAGTGCCTTTTTCTTTTTTTAACACAGAATTGCTTTTTGCCAGAACCTAGGCAGAAGCTGTAAGCAGGAAATATTTTTCTCTCAATATAAAAAAATTTAAAAATTATTCAAAGGCCTGCCTCTAGTTAAGTATCACTGTGCATTTCAGAGGGTATAAACATCAAGTCTAACTTCTTGTTCCTTAGATTATTCTAGGATGTAATTCTTCCATCTTGCTAACACATTTCCAGCTCCCAGTGCCACATTTCCCACTGCAAATGTAAGGTGTTCTATCTTTACTTTTCATCACATGCCTGAATTTCTAGGTTTTAATAGAAGGGGCTGGAAAGGGAGGTGCAAACTCTGGGAAGAGGGCTGAACCGGTCCTCTGGCCTAATAAATATACCAATTGAGGAAGTAGAATTTTTTAAGTAGTAAATTCTCTCTCTGTTACTCTCTTTCCCTCTCCCCCTACCCCACCCCACATACTGATCTTCCAGCTCCTCTCAGCTTCTCCTATATTAGCAGTTCCTTCAACTTATTAAATATTTATTATGTTTCTTTAATGGATGTTACTTGTAATTGCCTGGATATTTTCTTCCATCTATCCTCTTCAGAAATATTAATCTTTATACTTACCAAGATCAATAGCCTCAATGTTTGGGGATTTGAAATTAAACATCAATCTATCACTCAAACTTAAAAACAGACTCACCTTCAGGAAAGGTGAAATTTAATTTCATTTAGCTGGGCTTGTGGGTTGGAGGAATGTTGGAAATATTTTGGAAATTAGTTTTTGCTGATTTTCTGGGGAAAGAATATGTATTCTCCAGGGCTGTGTCACAGGCAGGAAGCGATGCCTTTTGAAATGAAGCCAAGCAGAGCCATTCATCCTGGGAAAATCACAAGCAATCATACTGCTTCCAGCATTCAATTAGATCTGTCATGGCTTTGGTTTAGTAGAAAAATTTGTTATCTTCCCCAATTTGTTGAATTCTGAGTATTGTTCCAGAGCCTCAGGCTTAGAGATTGGTTGACAACTTTGTGTCACATATTGGAGATCAACCTAAAGTTCTGGCAGAGCCCTGGCGGTGGGGGCATCATAACCCCTTGTGATTAAACAGAGGAGTCTGCTTAATTACGATTAAACAGAGGTCTACCTCAGTCTACCACTTGGCTGCGTGACCTTGTGCAAGTAGCTTAATCTGTCTAATCTTGGGTTGTCTAACAAGGATGACAAAATGGTCAACTTCATGGAGGTGCTGTGAGAAATTAAATGGGACAATGCATATAAAGCATTTGGAATAGAAGCTGGTTAGAGTAAATGTTCAACAAACGTTTAATTATTACCATTGTTAACTGTGTTAGTCTGTTAAATACTTGTCTTATTTTCTACTGTATTTCCTGAGCCTACTCTGATACATGACCTTGTGTCAGCACTCAATAAATATTAATTGAGTGAGTGGATAAGTGAACTGGACAGAGGAAAAGACCTGAGGGACTAAAGCCCAAACAACAACAATAAAAATAATAACAATAATAATTGAGTACTCTCTGTGAGGCATGGTAAATGCATTTGGTCATTCACTAACTCATCCATTCCTCAGAATCACCCTAGGAGAAAGTATTATTATTACTTTCATTTTACATATGAAAAAAACTGAGTCCTAGAGAAGTTAAGCCACTCATTTGAGGCCACCCAATAATAAATGCTGGAGGATCTTTTGAACTCAGGTTTGTCTAATTTCAGAGCTGGACTCTATTGCCAAGGCAATTGATGAGCAATAACGGAGCCTCAGGTGACAATTGGCAAATTGGCCATGTACTCTTTTTTTTGAGACGGAGCCTTGCTCTGTCACCCAGGCTGGAGTGCAGTAGCACGATCTTGGCTCACTGCAACCTCAGCCTCCTGGGTTCCCCCTGCCTCAGCCTCCCAAGTAGCTAGGACTGCAGGCGCAGCCACCATGCCTAGTTAATTTTGTATTTTTAGTAGAGACGGGGTTTCACCGGCCAGGCTGGTCTTGAACTCCTGACCTCAGGTGATCCATCCGCCTCGGCCTCCAAAAGTACTGGAATTACAGGTGTGAGCCACTGCACCTGGCCTTGACCACATATTTTTACAGGGCCTCTTAGTCCTGTCTTCTCCGTCCACCTCTTGTCATTCTCTTCTTTCTCAGGCAAATTCCAGCGAAAGATGCCCAGTTTTGTGTCGTTTCCTTTCATTGCCACATCTGTGTTGAGCTGCAGAGAAATGGCAGCAAAACTGCTGGTGATGGTTTTAGAGTGGCAGCACCCGCTTCATTTATTTTCACAAAGCAAACCATTTAGTTGAGATGATGCCCTGTGAAGACCTGCAATGCACATGTTCATATTTGCACTTCTACTTTATATATTATTTAATGGTACAACAACAACAAAAAGACAATGACAGTAATCATAATAATATTAATTATTTTATTCAACAAATATTTCCTGATCTTCTGTGCCAGGCACTGTTTTGTGTTCAAGATATATGTACAGAGAGCTGTCAGAGGCCGGGAGTATACATCCTATCAAGGTTGCTCTCAGCCAGTGACTGACTAGTGGAGGGCATTTAAAAGCCTGGCTTCATTTCTTTTGGCAGGGCAAATTCTGAGGAGTAATAGGATCAGTCTAAAACTGCAGCTTTGCTTGATATTGTACTCTATTTAGCCTTTTCTTCTCCCTTTTCTTGATTTCCCTATTCCATTAACAGTTTTTCCTGGGAACACTTTCTTAATAAATCAGTCACAAGTGAATTCTTGTGTCAGGATTTTGTTCTGGAGAATTTGACCTACGATGCACTCTGTGAACTCTGGCCTCATCTCACTGTTTGCCCTGCCACAGATGATAGAAAATTCTTAAGGCAAGGAAATTTCCAGGGCCAGACTCCCTGCTTGAAGCTGAGGAGGAGAAAATTCAATAAATTATCCCATCCTTTGCAAATGTCTGAAGCCAGCCATTTTCCTAGTGAACTGTCAGGGAGAGGCTGCTGAGTTTGACCATGAGTCAGGGGAAGAGTGTGACATCCTAGCTTGACTGTTTTTGCCATCAAGCCTTAAAGTTATCAGTTAGAAATGGAGAGGTGACCTCTCAATGGTAGGGAGGAACTGAGCTAGGGAGCTTCAAGGGCTTCTAGGAGTCCACACAGGACCCAGATTTATCCCACGATCAAGAACAACCTCATGGGGCCACAGCATTTCAGCGAGGGAGAGGAGGCCTTGGGAAGATGCCTATTTTTCTCAGAGGAGGAGTAACTTCAGAATGATAATTATGATTCTTGCAATGCTTCTTTATGCATATCCCTGTGCTTTTTTTCCACCCCAAAATAGCTTTTTACTCTTGAGTTTGTGATGTAGATCACAGATAGGAAGGGAGGGGAAAAAAGCCAAACTTCACTTCTCAATGCAGTGATTTTAACTGGAGCTAAGACACCCTTGGAATTGGAAATGTCACTGGTAACTGGCTGTCTGGAATTCATCCCTGTCTTTAGTTCTTTATCTTGTTCCAAGGCTTGCCTGTTCCATAAATAGTCATGTTCTCCAGGGCTTAGTCCCTAGCTGCCAGAGGCAGAATGATGGTCACCCAAAGATATCCATGTCCTGATCCCCAAAACCTGTGAATATGTTACCTTACATGGCAAGAGGGCTTTGCAGATATGATTAAGTATCTTGAGATGGGGGGACGTTTCTGGATTATCTGAGTGAGCCAGATATAATCACAGGAGCCTTTAAGTTGTGTGTGAGAGAGGCAGGAGAGTCAGAGAAGAAAATACAACGAAAAAAGAAGTTGGAGTGAAGCCATTGCTGGGAGGACACCATGAGCTGAGCAATGCAGGCACGGTCTCCAGATGCTGGAATAGGCAAGGGACAGATTCTCCCCTAGAGCCTCCAAAAGGAATGCAGCTCTGCTGTTGCCTTTATTTTAGTCCCATAAAGCTCATTTCTGACTTCTGACCTCCAGAGCTTTGTTATGATAATAAATAAGTGTTGTTTTAACCATCAAGATTGTGTTGATTTGTTACAGCAGCCATAGGAAACACACACAGGATTTCTGTTCTTCTCTTTCTGGGTGAGCTATTAAAGCCTTGTGGCTTAGATTTCTACCTGTGTGCTGATGATTCCTTACTCTTCATCTCTAGCCTTGGCCTCTTTCTATGACTAAGGCATGTCTCAACTGGGCTCTCCACCTCCATTTCCCCCAGACACTGCAGACACCACCACATGCATTCTTCATTCCATTACTGGTTGGCCAAATTGTTGAACTGGCAAACCACATTTCTAGCAATGTGTGTTGCGTGAGATGGTCTCAGTGGCTTTTGAGGATTTGCGGGTGTGCCTTTGGGAAATGCCAACTTAGTTGTGATTTTTAAATTTCAGAAGAACTGTGAGTTGTGAATGTCATGGAACATAGTGAACAGCAGTGTGGGTTTCTCTCTGCCAGTTCATTTCCAGTGAAGTCGTCTGCTTCCATGTAATAGAAATCCGGGTATTTTCCCCAGTTCCTCACTTTCGTCCATTCTCCATACTCAGTGGTGTCCAAGTTCTAATAATTTTACCTTGTAAATATCACTCGGGTCTTTTCTCTCTTCTTTGTCAGCTTTGCTCTCCCCAGGTCAGGTTCTCATGATAGCTCACCAGAGTTACTGCAGTGTCTTCTATTTCACCTCCTATTCCCTGGTTCCGATGTCCTCTGATCCATTAGCTCCTGTGGCCTAGGCAATGAGGACCTGATTTTGTTCTCTTTTCCCTAAAACTCCCTAAAGTCTCCTCAGTGTCATATGGAAAAGATTCAAATTTCCTATCAGGTTTTGGACGATCTGGTTCTAGCCCTTTTCCTTCTAATATATTAGGTTGGTGCAAAAGCAATTGCTGTTTTTGCCATTCCTTTTAATGGCAAAAATCATTTAGCTCAAAAACTAATTTTCCACTCATACCGTCTTACTTCCCACCCTAGTGTCCTAAACTCTGTCCACTCGTTGTCCTTGCTTACACTGAACAGGGATAGCTTTCCCTTCCTCCTTGCCTTTGTTCACACCATTTCTCCTGGTTAATGTGCATTTTCTGGCCTTCTTGCCTATCTAACTGCTACTGATCCTTCAAGACAACTAGTCTAGATCATCCAAAAAATGACAAGGCAAGATTAAACATTCAAATATATATATATTTTTTCTTTAGGGGAAAATGCCTGTGTGAAATGAAATTCGGAGGAAGCCAAAAAAGGACTGAAAGAGTCATCAGACTGCAATGCAAGTCTGATCCAGAGGGAAGGAGACAAGGGGAGAACATTGGATGGTGGGAGTATCTGGCCTGTCTCGGAGTTTAAGAAAGGTTAAGCAAAGGCATCATCCCTGAGCCAGAGTTGGCTTCCTGGAATGGGCCTGCCTTAGTATTCCTGCTCTTTTGAGTTATGGGAGTGGAGCAGCTTGTGGAGACATGACCTTTGTGTGAGTGCTAGAATGGAGCTCAGAGCAACAGCTGCTGCAGCCTCTGTAATAGGTGTGTAAGGCCACCACAAAGATCGACTTTGTGTCACCTCCTTCAGACGTGCTCTTTCTCTCCCGCGCATTGATTACTTTTTGTTGTTGTTGTTGTAGCTCTTTTAGCCTTTTGTGATTGCCTTTGTTATAGCACTATTTTCATTGTATGGTCATTGTTGGCTTACTTATTTGTCTTCTAGGCAGGAAAGTCTTTTAAAACGAGAACATTGTCTTACTTATCTTTCAATTCCTATCCCGGGGTGGTGCACATAGTGGTGGCTTAGGAAAAGCTTTGTGTTTACAGAGCGGGAGATGGCGTGCAGGCATCATTCTTAGGTAAGGAAGCTGAGGCTTGGGTGGATGTGCAACGACGCCAGGGTTAGTTTTGGGTACACTGCGGATTTGAGCACTGGTTGCCTCACCACCTCAAGCCAAGAATCCTTAGGTTGACCTGGAGGTGGAGACTAATGGATAGGCTTTCTTCACCAGATCATTTCACTCTGGAGTCCAGGAAATGGAATCATACTTGGAAATATTCAACGAGGAAACATTGGTTCAAAATGAAATAGACTTGGGATTTATGTAGACATTCTGGGCTCCTAATGAAGTTAAAAAAAAAAAAAAAGTAAATCTCTTTTCTTTGCTTCTTTGTCTCAGAATCCAGTTCTTGTCTCAATGTTGTAGTAGCTGCTATTGGTACCCTGGCCATAACTCTTAGCACCCACCTTTATACACAGAAAGTTCCTTACTGTGAATGTCTCCAAATCTATGCCTGAAGGCTTTTTTTTTTCCCCCTGGTTGTGGGAACATGCTTTGCCAAGAGCAAGCCAACAGCAACAACAAGCTAAAGCTCGCAGAGCTGTTCTCAACCAGTGATGGACAGGGAGCTGGTGGATGAATACGCCAGCCTTCTCACCTCTCAGTCGGGGTAGCTCTAGGCATATTTTACACTGTCTCCTGTGGTTTGCCAGCAAAAGTGTGCTCCAGTGGTTGAGTGATGACTTGCTTGATAACATAGCATTTACTGGCTTCCTTCCAATTCCTATCTCATTCCTCACTCTCTTATGTTTTGGGGACTACTTCCCAAATAAACTACTTGTGCTTGAATCTTTACCTCAGGGTCTATTTCTAGGGAACACAAACCAAGACAAAACTCTAGTTAAAGTGTTACCATGTTTTATCAACATGTCTCTTGTCTAAATTTCCTTCTGAATCTGAAGGGTAATTGTTCTTATTTCCATTTACAGGTGAAGAAAATGAGGCTCAGACAGAACTGGTGGGGGGTTTGGAGGTCTGGAAGTGCTGGTCTGCTTGGTTTCACACTCCATATTCTTAACCACTTGGCAACCGTGTGCACTTTGACAGTAGGTAGACCCAGCTTGAATCATGATTGTGACTTTGGGCATATTGCCTCAGTTTTCTGGCCTTTAAAATGAAATTAATGATGTCAACTGCATAGGGCTTATTTTTGACTGGGTGGGCAAAGATCTATACAATTTTGAGTATCAGGCTGGGCGCAATGGCTCACCCTTGTAATCCCAGCACTTTGGGAGGCAGAAGCAGGCAGATCACCTGAGGTCAGGAGTTCAAGACCAGCCTGGACAACATGGTGAAACCCCATCTCTAATAAAAATACAAAAACTAGCTGGACGTTGTGGCAGGTGCCTGTAATCTCAACTACTCGGGAGGCTGAGGCAGGAGAATTGCTTGAACCCGGGAGGTGGAGGTTGCAGTGAGCTGAGATCACACCACTGCAGTCCAGCCTGGGTGACAAAGTGAGACTCTGTCTCAAAAAATAAATAAAATAAATAAATAAATAAATAAGTAAATAAATAAAAGTTTTGAGTATCACTTTCAAACTTTTGAAAACTTTTTCTTTTGAATATAGTAAGTAGGCTCTATTATTATTGTTGCAAAATAAGCATAATGAATAAAATTTTCCATGGATATTCTAAGTTCCATGGTAGTCAGATCTTTTTGTATATTTTACCAGAACTTTACACAGTGATCCAAATACATTTTCTAGAAGTTGACTGATTATACTTTACAGATGGATTGCCATTGATCATCCTACTCAGAATGAAGGGACTCTTGCAGTTGCATTTAATTCTCAGAAAGAAAAGAAGCACCTATATAATTTGAAATTTGCATGCATCTCATTTTTTCCTGATTTTTCTGAGCTACCATCAAAAAACTGTAAGGCTAATAATCTTCAGCACAATGTGCCCAATTTAGAAGATCTCATGAAGGGATTCCTGTATAAATACATTATTGTGGGAAACCTTGGTGATGTCTCTCAGAGTCCTCCATAAACATCCCTCTTTTCAGTAGCTGGTTTCACTGTCCTGGACACCGAATCTAATTGTCATATTTGTCAGCATTAAGTTGTTCACAATATTCTTTAATTTTTCTTTTAATATCTATAGAATCTATGATGATAACCCCTTGTTCACTTCTGATGTTGGTGATTTGTGTATTCTCTTTTACCCATCATTAGACTTGCTATGGGCTCATCAATTTTGTTAATATTTTTGAAGAACCAACTTTTGGCTGTGTTAATTTTCTCTGTTGTTAGTTTTCTTTTTCATTGATTTCTGCTTTTATTTCTATTTCTTTTCTACTTACTTTGTTTTACTTTGTGTTTTCCTCTTTCTCTGGCTTATTAAGGTGGAAGTTTAAGCAATCAATTTCATAGTATTTCTTCTTTTCTCATACAAGCGCTTAAAGAAGTGCATTTCTTTATAACCATTGTCTTAACTGCATCGAACACATTTTGTTATGTTGTATTTTTATTGCCAATTCAGTTTAAAATATTTTCTAATTTCTCTTGTGATTTCTTTTTTTGACCAATGAATTATTTAGAAATATGTTATCTAATTTCCAAATGTATCTATTGCCTTCTAGTTTAATTTTGTTGTAGTGAGAGAAGACGGATTCAATGATTTTAAATTTGTTGAAACTTTCTATGGTTCGGAATACATTCTATCTTGATAAATGTATGATGGGCTCTTGAAAAGAATGTGTATTGTGTCATTTTGGGATGTAATTTCTATAAATATCAATTAGGCTAAAGAGTTTGGTGATGTTATACAGAGCATCCATGTCTTTAATGATCTTTTGCCTAGTTGTTCATCAGATGCTGAGAGAGAGGTGTGAACACCTTCTACCATTATTGCAGAACTGTTGATATCTATACTTGGTTCTGTCATTTTTTTTGTTTCACAGTAAGCATTTGCTTCTCATGTTTCTGCAGGCTGGCTAGGATGATTTTACTGATCTCAATTGAACTTCCTTAAGTACTTGTGCAGAGCTCAGGGTTCATCTAGTCATGGCTAAGCTCATCTTGACTTGGCTGGGTGACTCTGCTTTAAGCTGCAAGTCTGCTGGTTAGCCAGATATTTCTCCTCTATGTGCCTCTTACTATATTTGGACCAATGGCCAGCCAGGTCATATTCTTCTCATGGATAAGGCTGAGACACAAGAAAGCAAGCAGAAATCTGCTATGACTCTAAAGACTTAGGGTTGGAATTGGCACTCTATCACTTTCACTTTCAAGCCATTGGTCAAACTAAGTCATATGGCCGAAGTCAAGATGTGGAGAAATACACTCAGCTCACACCAAGACCATAGAAAAAGTGTGCTTTCAGGGGTTCTGTCACTTTTTTGCTTCATTTTTTTGGATACTTTATTGTTAACATGTTTATGTTAACATATTTATGATTGCTATATCTTCCTAATGCATTGATTATTTGATCCTTATGAAGATTTTTCTTTCTGTAATACTCTTTTGCCTTGAAGTCTATTTTATCTGATATGGCTACTCTTGTCTCCTTATGTGACTGAGCATTGTATATATTTTTCCATTCATATACTTTTAAGCTGTATGTTTCTTTATATTTAAAGTGTATCTCTTGTAGGCAACATACAGTTGGGTTCTACATTTGTATTCATTCTGATAATCTCTGCTTTTTATTTATTTATTTTTATAATTTCAACTTTTATTTTAGACTCAGGGGTACATTTGCAAGTTTGTTACATGGGTACATTGTGTGTTGCTGAGGTTTGGGGTATGATTGATCCCATCACCCAGGTAGTGAGCATAGTACCCAATGGTTAGTGTATCAACCCTTACCCCTTCCCTCCCTTCCCCCTCTAATAGTCCCCAGTGTCTATTGTTGCCACCTTTATGTCCATGAGTACCCAATATTTAGCTCCCACTTATAAGTGAGAATGTGTGGTATTTGGTTTTCCATTCATGTATTAAGTTGCTTAGGATAATGGCCTCCAGCTGCATCCATGTTGCCTCAAAAAACATGAGTTTATTCTTTTTTATGGCTGTGTAGTATTCCATGGTGTATATGCACCACATTTTCTTTATGCAATCCACTGATGATGAGCACTTCGGTTGATTCCATGCCTTTGCTATTGTGAATAGTGCTGTGATCAACATATGAGTGCCTGTGTCTTTGGTAGAATAATTTGTTTTCCTCTTGGTATATACTCAGTAACGGGATTGCTGGATTGAATAGTAGTTCTCTTTCAAGTTCTTTGAAACTCTGCCTTTTAATTGTAACGTTTGGGTTACTAGCACACACACATATATATATGTAAAGAGCTCAGCGTGGGCTAGGTATAGAATAAGAATTCAATAAATCTCAGCACTTATATTTATTATTAAAAATTTCACTGAGCTTTGATAACTGTATCAGTGAAACAGGACTAATAACACTTAACCCTTAGGAGATGTTATAGAATGTTAATAAAAGTATGTAAACTCCTGACAAGTAAAAAGGGCCAATATAGTTGAATATCTTTTAAAAAATATATTTGTTCCAAGTGTCTTTTTTTTAAAATACTTTAAGTTCTAGGGTACATGTGCACAATGTGCAGGTTTGTTACATAGGTATACATGTGCCATGTTGGTTTGCTGCACCCATTAACTTGTCATTTACATTAGGTATTTCTCCTAATGCTATCCTTCCCCCTGACCCCCACCCCATGATAGGCCACAGGGTGTGATGTTCCCTGCCCTGTGTCTAAGTGTTCTCATTGTCCAATTCCTACCTATGAGTGAGAACATGTGGTGTTTGGTTTTCTGTCCTTGTGATAGTTTGTTCAGAATGATGGTTTCCAGTTGCATCCATGCCCCTGCAAAGGACATGAACTCATCCTTTTTTATGGCTGCATAGTATTCCATGGTGTATATGTGCCACATTTTCTTAATCCAGTCTATCATTGATGGGCATTTGGGTTGATTCCAAGTTTTTGCTACTGTGAGTAGCTGCAATAAACATACGTGTGTGTGTGTCTTTACAGTGGCATGAATTATAATCCTTTGGGTATATACCCAGTAATGGGATGGCTGGGTCAAATGGTATTTCTAGTTCTAGATCCTTGAGAATCACCACACTGTCTTCCACAATGGTTGAACTACTTTACACTCCCACCAACAGTGTAAAAGTGTTCCTATTTCTTCACATCCTCTCCAGCATCTGTTGTTTCCTGACTTTTTTATGATCGCCATTCTAACTGGTGTGAGATGGTATCTCATTTTGGTTTTGATTTGCATTTCTCTGATGACCAGTGATGATGAGCATAATTTCGTGTGTCTGTTGGCTGCATAAATGTCTTCTTTTGAGAAGTGTCTGCTCATATCCTTTGCCCACTTTTTGATGGGGTTGCTTTTTTCTTGTAAATTTGTTTAAGTTCTTTGTAGATTTTAGATAGTATCCCTTTGTCAGATGGGTAGATTGCAAAATTTTTCTCCCATTCTGTAGGTTGCCTGTTCACTCTAGTGGTAGTTTCTTTTGCTGTGCAGAAGCTCTCTAGTTTAATTAGATCCCATTTGTCTATTTTGGTTTTTGTTGCCATTGCGTTTGGTGTTTTAGACATGAAGTCCTTGCCCATGCCTATGTCCTGAATGGTATTGCCTAGGTTTTCTTCTAGGGTTTTTATGGTTTTAGGTCTAACATTTCAGTCTTTAATCCAACTTGCATTAATTTTTGTATAAGGTGTAAGGAAGGAATCCAGTTTCAGCTTTCCACATATGGCTAGCCAGTTTTCCCAGCACCACTTATTAAATAGGGAATCCCTTCTCCATTTCTTGTTTTTTTCAGGTTTGTCGAAGATCAGATGGTTGTAGATGTGTGGTGTTATTTCTGAGGCCTCTGTTCTGTTCCATTGGTCTATCTCTCTGTTTTGGTACCAGTACCATGCTGTTTTGGTTACTGCAGCCTTGTAGTATAGTTTGAAGTCAGGTAACGTGATGCCTCCAGCTTTGTTCTTTTGGCTTAGGATTGTCTTGGAAATGTGGGCTCTTTTTTGGTTCCATATGAACTTTAAAGTAGCTTTTTCCAATTCTGCGAAGAAAGTCATTGGTAGCTTGATGGGGATAGCATTGAATCTATAAATTACCTTGGGCAGTATGGCCATTTTCTTGATATTGATTCTTCCTATCCATGAGCATGGAATGTTCTTCCATTAGTTTGTGTCCTCTTTTATTTCATCGAGCAGTGGTTTGTAGTTCTCCTTGAAGAGGTCCTTCACATCCCTTGCAAGTTGGATTCCTAGGTATTATCTTTGTAGCAATTGTGAATGGGAGTTCACTCATGATTTGGCTCTCTGTCTGTTAATGGAATGCTTGTGAATTTTGCACATTGATTTTGTATCCTGAGACTTTGCTGAAGTTGCTTATAAGCTTAAGAAGATTTTGAGCTGAGATAATGGGGTTTTCTAAATACACAGTCATGTCTTCGGCAAACAGGGACAATTTGACTTCCTCTTTTCCTAATTGAATACCCTTTATTTCCTTCTCTTGCCTGATGGCCCTGGCCAGAACTTCCAACACTATGTTGAATAGGAGTCGTGAGAGAGGGCTTCCTGTCTTGTACCATTTTTCAAAGGGAATGCTTCCAGTTTTTGCCCATTCAGTATGATATTGGCTGTGGGTTTGTCATAAATAGCTCTTATTATTTTGAGATATGTCCCATCAATACCTAGTTTATTGAGAGTTTTTAGCATGAAGGGCTGTTGAGTTTTGTCAAAGGCCTTTTCTGCATCTATTGAGATAATCATGTGGTTTTTGTCTTTGGTTCTGTTTATGTGATGGATTGTGTTTATCGATTTGTGTATGTTGAACCAAGCTTGCATCCCAGGGATGAAGCTGGCTTGATTGTGGTGGATAAGCTTTTTGATGTGCTGCTGGATTCTGTTTGCCAGTATTTTATGGAGGATTTTTGCATCAATGTTTATCAGGGATATTGGTCTAAAATTATCTTTTTTTGTTGTGTCTCTGCCAGGCTTTGGTATCAGGATGATGCTGGCCTCATAAAATGAGTTAGGGAAGATTCTCTCTTTTTCTATTGATTGGAATAGTTTCAGAAGAAACGGTACTACCTCCTCTTTGTACCTCTGGTAGAATTCTACTGAATCCATCTGGTTCTGGGCTTTTTTTGGTTGGTAGGCTATTAATTATTGCCTCAATTTTACAGCCTGTTATTGGTCTATTCAGAGATTCAAGTTCTTCCTGCTTTAGTCTTGGGAGGGTGTATGTGTCCAGGAATTTATCCATTTCTTCTAGATTTTCTAGTTTATTTGTGTAGTGGTGTTTATAGTATTCTCTGATGGTAGTTTGTATTTCAGTGGGATCGGTGGTGATATCCCCTTTATCATTTTTTATTGCATCTATTTGATTCTTCTCTCTTTCCTTCTTTATTAGTCTTGCTAGCGGTCTATCAGTTTTGTTGATCTTTTCAAAAAACCAGCTCCTGGATTCATTGATTTTTTGAAGGGTTTTTTTTGTGTGTGTCTCTATCTCCTTCAGATCTGCTTTGATCTTAGTTATTTCTTGCCTTCTGCTAGCTTTTGAATTTGTTTGCCTTGCTTCTCTAGTTCTTTTAATTGTGATGTTAGAGTGTCGATTTTAGATTTTACCTGCTTTCTCTTGTGGGCATTTAGTGCTATAAATTTCTCTCTACACACTGCTTTAAATGTGTCCCAGGGATTCTGGTACATTGTGTCTTTGTTCTCATTGGTTCCAAAGAACATCTTTATTTCTGCCTTCATTTCGTTATTTACCCAGTAGTCATTCAGGAGCAGGTTGTTCAGTTTCCATGTAGTTGTGCGGTTTTGAGTGAGTTTCTTAATACTGAGTTCTAATTTGATTTTACTGTGGTCTGACAGTATGTTGTGATTTCTGTTCTTTTACATTTGCTGAGGAGTGTTTTACTTCCAACTATGTGGTCAATTTTGGAATAAGTATGATGTGGTACTGAGAAGGATGTATATTCTATTGATTTGGGGTGGAGAGTTCTGTAGATGTCTATTAGATCCGCTTGGTGCAGAGCTGAGTTCAAGTCCTGGATATCCTTGTTAACCTTTTGTCTCATTGATCTGTCTAATATCGACAGTAGGGTGTTAAAGTCTCCTATTATTATTGTGTGGGAGTCTAAGTCTCTTTGTTGGTCTCTAAGAACTTGCTTTACAAATCTGGGTGCTCCTGTATTGGGTGCCTATATATTTAGGATAGTTAGCTCTTCTTGTTGACTTGATCCCTTTACCATTATGTAATGGCCTCCTTTGTGTCTTTTGATCTTTGTTGGTTTAAAGTCTGTTTTATCAGAGACCAAGATTGCAACCCCTGCTTTTTTTGCTTTCCATTTGCTTGATAGGTCTTCCTGCATCCCTTTATTCTGAGCCAATGTGTGTCTCTGTACATGGGATGGGTCCCCTGAATACAGCACACTGATGGGTCTTGACTCTTTTATCCAATTTGCCAGTCTGTGTCTTTTAATTGGGGCATTTAGACCATTTACATTTAAGGTTAAGATTGTTATGTGTGAATTTGATCCTGTCATTATGATGTTAGCTGGTTATTTCACCTGTTAGTTGATGCAGTTTCTTTTTAGCATTGATGGTCTTTACAATTTGGCATGTTTTTGCAGTGGCTGGTTCCGGTTGTTCCTTTCCGTGTTTAGTGTTTCCTTCAGGAGCTCTTGTAAGGCAGGCCTGGTGGTGACATAATCTCTCAGCATTTACTTGTCTGTAAAGGATTTTATTTCTCCTTCACTTATGAAGCTTAGTTTGGCTGGATATGAAATTCTGGGTTGAAAATTCTTTTCTTTAAAAATGTTGAATATTGGCCTCCATTCTATTCTGGCTTATAGAGTTCCTGCCGAGAGATCTAGTCTGATGGGCTTCCCTTCATGAGTAACTCGATCTTTCTCTCTGGCTGCCCTTTACATTTTTTTTTCCTTCATTTCAACCTTGGTGAATGTGACAATTACGTGTCTTGGGGTTGCTCTACTGGAGGAGTATCTTTGTGGTGTTCTCTGTATTTCCTGAATTTGAATGTTGGCCTGCCTTGCTAGGTTGGGGAATTTCTCCTGGATAATATCCTGAAGAATGTTTTCCAACTTGGTTCCATTCTCCCCGTCACTTTCAGGTATACCAATCAAACATAGATTTGGGCTTTTCACATAGTCCCATATTTCTTGGAGGCTTTTTTGTTTCTTTTTACTCTTTTTTCTCTAAACTTCTCGCTTTATTTCATTAATTTAATCTTCAGTCACTGATACTCTTTCTTCCACTTGATCGAATCAGCTATTGAAGCTTGTGTATGTGTCATGTAATTCTCGTGCCCTGGTTTTCAGCTCCATCAAGTCATTTAAAGTCTTCTCTACACTGTTTATTCTAGTTAGCCACTCGTCAAATTTTTTTTTTTTTTTTTGAGACAGTCTCACTCTGTTGCCCACGTTGGAGTGCAGTGGCGTGATCTCTGCTCACTGCAAATTCCACCTCCCGGGTTGATGCCATTCTCCTCCCTCAGCCTCCTGAGTAGCTGGGACTACAGGCGCCCGCCACCACACCTGGTTAATTTTTTCTATTTTTTAGTAGAGACGGGGTTTCACCATGTTAGCCAGGAGGGTCTCAATCTCCTGACCTCATGATCCGCCCGCCTCGGCCTCCCAAAGTGCTGCGGTTACAGGTGTGAGCCACCGTGCCCAGCCTCGTCTAATCTTTTTTCAAGGTTTTTAGCTTCCTTGTGATGGTTTCAAACATTCTCTTTTAGCTTGGAGAAGTTTGTTATTACTGACCTTCTGAAGCCTACTTCTGTCAACTTGTCAAAGTCATTCCCCATCCAGCTTTGTTCCATTGCTGGCGAGGAGCTGCGATCCTTTGGAGAAGAGAAACTCTGGTTTTTAGAATTTTTGGCTTTTCTGCTCTGGTTTCTCTCCATCTTTGTGGTTTTATCTACCTTTGGTCTTTGATGATGGTGACCTACAGATGGGGTTTTGGTGTGGGTGTCCTTTTTGTTGATATTGATGCTATTCCTTTCTGTTTGTTAGTTTCCCTTCTAACAATCAGGTCCCTCAGCTGCAGGTCTGTTGGAGTTTGCTGGAGGTCCACTCCATACCCTTTTTGCCTCAGTATCACCAGTGGAGGCTGCAGAACAGCAAATATTGCTGCTTGATCCTTCCTCTGGAAGCTTCGTCCCAGAGGGGCACCCACCTGTATGAGGTGTCAGTCAGCCCCTGCTGGGAGGTGTCTCCCACTTAGGCTACATGGGGGTCAGGGACCCACTTGAGGAGGCAGTCTGTCCATTCTCAGAGCTCAAACACCAAGCCAGGAGAAGCACTGCTCTCTTCAGAGCTGTCAGACAGGGATGTTTAAGTCTGCAGAAGTTTCTGCTGCCTTTTTTTTTCAGCTGTGCCCTGCCCCCAGAGGTGGGGTCTACAGAGGCAGCAGGCCTTACAGAGCTGTAGTGGGCTCCACCCAGTTTGAGCTTCCCTAGCTGCTTTGCTTACCTACTCAAGCCTCAGCAATGGCAGATGCCCCTCCCCCAGCCAGGCTGCTGCCTTGCAGGTTGATCTCGGACTGCTGTGCTAGCAGTGAGCAAGGCTCTGTTGGTGTGGGACTCGCCGAGCCAGGTATGGGATATAATCTCCTGGTGTGCCATTTGCTAAGACTGTTGGAAAAGTGCAGTGTTTGGGTGGGAGTGTCCCAATTTTCCAGGTACAGTCTGTCATGGCTTCCCTTGGCTAGGAAAGGGAAATCCCCCGACCCCTTGCACCTCCCCGGTGAGGTGATGCCCTACCCTGCTTCGGCTCACTCTCCATGGCCTGCACCCACTGTCCAATCAGTCCCAGTGAGATGAACCAGGTACCTCTGTTGAAAATGCAGAAATCACCATCTTCTGCGTCAATCACACTGGGAGCTGCAGACTGAAGTTGTTCCTATTCGGCCATCTTGGAACAGGACCCAAGTGTTTTTTTAAAAATGTATTTATTTATTTTAAATTGTGTAAAGGATATACATATCAAATTTATCATTTTAGTCATCTAATATTTAGTGGCACTAAACATATTCACATTGTTGTGTAACCATCACCACCATCTTTCATGTGTGTCCGTGTAAAGAGACCACCAAACAGGCTTTGTGTGAGCAATAAAGCTGTTTATTTCACCTGGGTGCAGGTGGGCTGAGTCCAAAAAGAAAGTCAGCAAAGGGTGGTGGATTATCATTAGTTCTTATGGGTTTTGGGATAGGCGGTGAAGTTAAGAGCAATGTTTTGCAGGCAGGGGTGGATCTAACAAAGTACATTCTCAAGGGTGGGGAGAATTACAAAGAACCTTCTTAAGGGTGGGGGAGATTACAAAGTACCTTCTTAATGGTGGGGGAGATTACAAAGTACATTGATCAGTTAGAGTGGGGCAGAAACAAATCACAATGGTGGAATGTCATCAGTTAAGGCTATTTTTACTTCTTTTGTGGATCTTCAGTTACTTCAGGCCATCTGGATGTATACCTGCAAGTCACAGGGGATGTGATGGCTTGGCTTGGGCTCAGAGGCCTGACATTCCTGCCTTCTTATATTAATAAGAAAAATAAAACAAAATAATGTTGAAGAGTTGGGGTGGCGAAAATTTTTTGGGGTGTGGTATGGAGAGAGAGAATGGGTGATGTTTCTTGGGGCTGCTTCAAGTGGGATTAGGGGCAGTGTGGGAACCTAGAGTGGGAGAGATTAAGCTGAAGGAAGATTTTGTGGTAAGGGGTGATATTGTGGGGTTGTTAGAAGAAACATTTGTCATGTAGAATTATTGGTGATGGCCTGGATATGATTTTGTATGAATTGAGAAACTAAATGGAATAAGAGAAGGAGAAAAACAGATATAAAAGGTCTAAGAATTGGGAGGACCTAGGACATCTGATTAGAGAGTGCCTAAGGAGACTCAGCATAGTCTGCCAGCAAAGATTATTTACTTCAAGAGTTAAGAGTGGCAGTTTGGGGATAGCACGAGGAGATATCAGCTGTGATGGCTTGGATAAACAGTGTAAACAAGAGCAGGGCAGTATGAGTAGTTGAGAACGGAGAATAGGAGTATGACTAGACAGAAAATAGTAGGAATGACAAGTTTTTTTGGGGCACAGTCTAAGTTGGTCTGGTGTCTGGAATGAGACTGGGGCCTAATAAAAAGGAGCTCAAATGGGCTGTACCTTGTAGCATTCCGAGGACAGGTCTGACTTCTGAGAAGGGAACGTGGTAAAAGTATTGTCCAGTCATTTTTAAGTTGGTGGCTGAGCTTGGGGAGGTGTGTTTTTAAAAGACCTTTAGTCCGTTCTACTTTTCTTGAAGACGGAGGACCGTAAGGGATATAAAGGTTTCGCTGAACACTAAGAGCCTGAAAAACTGGCTGATTTGACTAATAAAGGCTGGTCTGTTATCAGACTGTATAGAGGTGGGAAGGCTAAACTGAGGAATTATGTCTGACAGAAGGGAAGAAATGACTGCGGTGGCCTTCTCAGACCCTGTAGAAAAGGCCTCTACTTATCTAGTGAAAGTGTCTACTTAGACTAAGAGGTATTTTAGTTATCTGACTCGGGGCATGTTGAGTAAAGCTAATTTGCCATTCCTGGGTTGGGGCAAATCTTCAAGCTTGATGTGTAGGGAAGGGAGGGGGCCTGAATAATCCCTGAGGAGTAGTAGAATAGCAGATGGAACACTGAGAAGTTATTTCCTTGAGGATAGATTTCCACGATGGAAAGGAAATGAGAAGTTCTAAGAGGTGGGCATAGCCTGCCTTTGCTGGTGTGTGGCGATTAGGCATGGTGGAACTGCCATCAATAAATCAAGCATGATCAGGGTGAGGAACAGGAAAGAAGGAAATATGGGGAAATGGGGTGAATGTCAGGTGGATCAGAGAGATATAGTCGTGGGGGTCAGGTGTGGTATCAGGAATAATGTGGGAGGCTGGATTGAAGACCGGGCCAGGAACAATGGTAATTGTGGGACTTAACAAAGAGTGAGTACAGCTGAAGGAGCCAGGGAGCAGAAAGTATATGCGTCAGGTATGAGGAAGAAAATAGATTTTGGAAGTTATGAGAAACGTAGAGAGTGAGTTGAGCATAGTTTGTGATTTTGAGCACCTCTAAAAGTATTAAAGCAGCGGCAGCTGCTGCATGCAGACATGGGGGGTAGGCTAAAACAGTAAGGTAAAGTTGTTTGGGCAGAAAGGCTACAGGGTGCAGTCCTGGCTCTTGTGTAAGTATTCTGACCGCACTAACCATGTCTAGGAAGGAAAAAAGTTGTTGTTTTGTAAGGGATTGAGGTTTGGGAGATTAATCGGACATGATCAGCAGGGAGAGCACCTGTGTTTTTACAAGAATTATGCCGAGATAGGTAACAGATGAGGATGAAATTTGGGCTTGACTGAAGTAATGAGGGCTCTCTGTGAAGCCTTGCGGCAGTACAGCCCAGGTAATTTGCTGAGCCTAATGGGTGTCAGGGTCAGTCTAAGTAAAAGCAAAGAGAGGCTGGGAGGAAGGGTGCAAAGGAATAGTAAAGAAAGCATGTTTGAGATCCAGAACAGAATAATGGGTAGTAGAGGGAGGTATTGAGGATAGGAGAGTATATGGGTTTGGCACCATGGGGTGGATAGGCAAAACAATTTGGTTGATAAGGTGCAGATTCTGAATTAACTTGTAAGCCTTGTCTGGTTTTAGGACAGGTAAAATGGGGGAATGGTAAGGAGAGTTTATAGGCTTTAAAAGGCCATGCTGTAGCAGGCAAGTGATAACAGGCTTTAATCCTTTTAAAGTGTGCTGTGGGATGGGATATTTGCGTTGAGTGGGGTAAGGGTGATTAGGTTTTAATGGGATGGTAATGGGCATGTGATAGGTTGCCACGGAAGGAATAGAGATGTCCCATACTTGTGGGTTAGGGTGGGGGGGATATGAGAGGAAGACGGAAAGGAGGCTTTGGGTTGGGGAGAAGGGCGGCAATGAGATGTGGCTGTAGTCCAGGAGTAGTCAGGGAAGCAATTTAGATAAAGTGTCTCAGCCTAATAAGGGAACTGGGCAGGTGGGGATAACTAAAAAGGAGTGCTTAAAAGAGTATTGTCTAAGTTGGCACCAGAGTTGGGGAGTTTTAAGAAGTTTAGAAGCCTGGCAGTCAACACCCACAGCAGTTATGGAGGCAAGGGCAACAGGCCCTTGAAAAGAAGGTAATGTGGAATGGGTAGCCTCCTTATTGATTAAGAAGGGGATGGGCTTAACTTCCACTGTGAGAGTTACCCAAAGCTCGGCATCTGTGGTGGTCTAGGGGGCTTCTGAGGTGATCGGGCAGCATCAGTCTTCAGCCACGAAGCCGTGAAGATCTGGGAAGGATTCAGAGAGCCTTGGGCCAGAGTTCCAGAGGCTCTGGAAGTGGCTACCAGGTGAGTTGAACAGTCCAATTTTCAGCGGAGTCCCACACAGATGGAATGCAGCTTAGGAGGAATCCTGGGCTGCGGGCATTCCTTGGCTTGGTGGCCAGATTTTTGGCACTTGTAGCAAGCTCCTGGGGGAGGAGGTTCTGGAGGAATGCCTGGCTGCTGCGGTTCAGGTGTTTGGAAGTTCTTGTGTGCTGGAGATGTGGCTGGGGTTTGTCTCACAGTGGAGGCAAGGAATTGCAACTTTTTTCTATTATTGTACACCTTGAAGATGTGGTTAATTAAGTCTTGTTGTGGGGTTTGAGGGCCAGATTCTAATTTTTAGAGTCTTATTTAATGTCGGGAGCAGATTGGGTAATAAAATGTATATTGAGAATAAGATGGCCTTTTGATCTTTTAGGGTCTAGGGCCGTAAAGCATCTCAGGGTTGCTGCCAAGTGAGCAATGAACTGGGCCAGATTTTTATATTTGATGAAAAAGAGCCTAAACGCTATCTGATTTGGGATAAAGAAAAAGGAGCATTAACCTTGACTATGCCTTTAGCTGCAGCCACCTTTTTAAGAGTAAATTGCTGGGCAGGTGGGGGAGGGCTAGTCATGGAACGAAACTGTAAGCCGGACCAGGTGTGAGGAGGGGAGGTGATAAAAGGATTATAGGGTGGAGGAGCGGAGGCTGAGGAAGAATTGGGACCTAGCTTGGCCTGGTGAGGAGGGGAGAGGTCAGATGGGTCTGTAGAAAAGGAAGATTAGAAAGAGTCAGCGATGCTTGGGGTTGGGACTGAGGGGACAGGCAGGAGGGAAAGAAGGAAGATTTGGGATGAGTTGCATTGGGCACAGAGACTAGGAAGGAACTGATGTGTAAAAGAATGCCTGGATGTCAGGCACCTCAGACTGTTTGCCTATTTTATAACAAGAATTATTTAGATCTTGCAGGATGGAAAAATTCAAAGTGCCGTTTTCTGGCCATTTAGAGCCATTGTCAAGTTTGTATTGGGGCCAAGTGGTGTTGCAGAAGAAAATAAGTCATTTAGGTTTTAGGTCAGGTGTGAGTTGAAGAGGTTTTAAGTTCTTGAGAACACAGGCTAAGGGAGAAGAAGGAGGAATGGAGGGTGGAAGGTTGCCTATAGTGAAGGAGGCAAGCCTAGAGAAAAGAGAGTGTAGAGACATTGAGGAAAGGGGTTCAGGGGTTCTTACCTTCCAGGAAAGTGGTTGGGGCATGGAAATAAGGGATTGGGGGTTCTTGCCCCTTAGAAAAGCGGGACTTGTCACTAAGGGTGAAGGAGAAGGGAAGGGGTTGCAGGGTACTTGCTCCTTCTCCAGAAAAGCAGAGAAGGGGTAGAGACAAGGAGAGAAGGGTTGGGGTACTTGCCCTCCTCCAGAAAAGTGGGACTTGCTGCTAAAGGTGAAGGAGAAGGGGTTAAGAGGTTCTTGCCCCTGACCCAGAAAATCAGAGAAGGGGTAGAGGCACGGAGAGAAGGGGTGGGGGTACTTGCTCCTTCCCCAGAAAAGCGGGACTTGCCGCTTAGGGTGAAGGAGAAGGGGTTGAGGGGTACTTGCCCCTCCCCCAGAAAAGCGGGACTTGCCACTAACGGTGAAGGAGAAGAGGTTGAGGGGTACTTGCGCCTCCCCCAGAAAAGCGGGACTTGCCACTAAGGGTGAAGGAGAAGGGGTGAGGGGTACTTTCCGCTCACCCAGAAAATGAGAGAAGGGGTAGAGACAAGGAGAGAAGGGGTTGGGGTACTTGCCCCTTCCCCAGAAAAGCGGGACTTGCCACTAAGGATGAAGGACCAAGGCAGGCGTCCCTGCGTGGTCTGACACCTCTGAAACGTGGGTGAATAATCAGAGAGGCATCCCTGCAATGATTAAACACCAAGGGAAGGCTGCCTTCCCAGTCCGTGACTGGCGCCGGAGTTTTGGGTCCATGGATAAAAGGTGTCTCCTTTGTCTCTACCAGAAAATGAAAGGAATTGAAATTAAGAGAAGAGAGAGATTGAAGAGTGGAAAGGAGAAAGTGGTTGAGGGATAGTGAGACAGGTTGGAGAAGAGAGTAAGAAGAGGCCACTTACCTGATTTAAAATTGATGAGATGTTCCTTGGGCTGGTGGGTCTGAGGACCTGAGGTCTTAGGTGGATCTTTTTCACAGAGCAAAGAACAGGAGGACAGAGGATTGATCTCCCAAGGGAGGTCCCCCGATCCGAGTCACGGCACCAAATTTCATGCGTGTCCATGTGAAAAGACCACCAAACAGGCTTTGTGTGAGCAATAAAGCTGTTTATTTCACCTGGGTGCAGGTGGGCTGAGTCCAAAAAGAGAGTCAGCAAAGTGTGGTGGATTATCATTAGTTCTTATGGGTTTTGGGATAGGCGGTGAAGTTAAGAGCAATGTTTTGCAGGCAGGGGTGGATCTCACAAAGTACATTCTCAAAGGTGGGGAGAATTACAAAGAACCTTCTTAAGGGTGGGGGAGATTACAAAGTACCTTCTTAAGGGTGGGGGAGATTACAAAGTACATTGATCAGTTAGAGTGGGGCAGAAACAAATCACAATGGTGGAATGTCATCAGTTAAGGCTATTTTTACTTCTTTTGTGGATCTTCAGTTACTTCAGGCCATCTGGATGTATATGTGCAAGTCACAGGGGATGCGATGGCTTGGCTTGGGCTCAGAGGCCTGACACTATCCATCTTCAGAACTTTTGTAAACTCTTGAAAAATCTTCAGAAACATCAGAAATTAGAGATAAAGAAATAAAAAGTTTCAATAACTTTAAACAACTCCTCATTCTCACCTTCCCAGCCCTGCCATTCTGCTTTCTGTCTCTATGAATTGACTACTCTAGGTTCCTTATATGAGTGGAATCATTCAGTATTTGTCTTTTTGTGACTAACTTGTTTCAGTTAGCATAATGTCTTCAGGTTTAATTCATGTTTTAGCATGTGTCAGAATTTCCTCCCCTTTTAAGGCTGAATAACATGTTATTGTATGTATATGCCACATTTTGTTTATTCATTCACCTATTAATGGACATGGGTTGCTTCCACCTCTTGGCTATTGTGTATAGTAGTGCTATAAACATGGATGTTCAAATGTGTCCGTGCTTTCAATTATTTTGAATATATATCCAAAAGTGAAACTACTGGATCATACGGTAATCTTTTTTAAATTTTTTGAGGAGCCACATATTATTTTCTAAACCAGTTCCACTATTTTATCTTCCCATCAGAGTGTGAAAAGTTTCCAACTTCTTACATGTTTACCAATACTTGTTATTTTCTGTTTTGATAACATCCATCCTAAGGGCTGTGAAATGTTATCTCTTTTGATTTGCTTGTCTTTGAATCAAGTTGTTTGCTTTTTATGGTTGAATTTTAGGAGTTCTCTATATATCATGGATACTAATCCATTATCAGATATGTGATTGGCAAATATTTTCTTCCATACTGTGGGTTGCCTTTCTACTCAGTCGATAATATCCTTTGAAGCATGAAAGTAGACAGACCACTAGCATTTAATGTACTTATTATATGATTGGATTTAGGTTTATAGTTCCAATTTTAATTTCCTGTGTTTCCTCTTTGCTTTTCATTCCTATGTTCCCCCTTTTCTGCCTTCTTTTGAATATCTGAATATTTTTTAGAATTCTGTTATAATTAAATCATGCTGCTATAAAGACACATGCACACGTATGTTTATTGCGGCACTATTCACAATAGCAAAGACTTGGAACCAAACCAAATGTCCAACGATGATAGACTGGATTAAGAAAATGTGGCACATATACACCATGGAATACTATGCAGCCATAAAAAATGATGAGTTCATGTCCTTTGTAGGGACTTGGATGAAACTGGAAATCATCATTCTCAGCAAACTATTGCAAGGACAAAAAACCAAACACTGCATGCTCTCACTCATAGGTGGGAATTGAACAATGAAAACACATGGACACAGGAAGGGGAATATCACACTCTGGGGACTGTTGTGGGGTGGGGGGAGGGGGGAGGGATAGCATTAGGAGATATACTTAATGCTTAATGATGAGTTAATGGGTGCAGCACACCAACATGGCACTTGTATACATATGTAACAAACCTGCACATTGTGCACATGTACCCTAAAACTTAAAGCATAATAATAATAAAATAAAAAAAAGAATTCTGTTATAATTTACCTACTTGTTTTCTGGCTATACCTCTTCACATTTTTTAGTGATTAATCTAGGGATTAAAATATATATTCTTTACTTTCACAGTCTATTTAATGTTATATCAATTTATGTAACATGTAGAAATCTTTTAATTGTATAGCTCCCTTTACTTTCCTCCACTATCTGGTAAGCTATACTTGTTGTACTGATTACATCTCGATACATTATGACTACCACATAATGTGTGTACATTGTTTTTTTCTTTAAACAGTCATTTATAATTTACAGAAATGTAGAGAAAATAGCCATTTATTGTTTTTGATGCTCTTCATTATTTCCAGAAGCTCTGTTTCATACTGATGTTACTTCTCTCCATCCCGAAGAACTTCTTTAGCATTTTTTGTAGTACAAGTCTATTAGCAGTGAATTCTGTTATAATTTTTTAAATCTGAAGACATATTTTTTTCCTTTATTCTAGAAGGATATTTTTGCTGAAACAGAATTCTGCGATTTTAGTGTTTTTCTTTCAGCCTTTTAAAATGTTCCACTCATTTTTGTCCTCCACAGTTTCTGATGAGAAGTCTTTTGAATCTGGCATTTCAGTTCCTCTGTATGTAATATGTTGTTTTTCTATGTCATTCAAATCATTTTCCTATATTTATTGTGTCTTTTTAATTTTACTGATTCACATTTTTTTCTTTTTTCTTTTTTCCCTTTCCAGTATCTTCACTAGGATGTCCCTGGGTATGGTTTTCCTTGTATATATCCTGTTTGGAGTTTGATGCTTTTTGACTTTGTAAATTTATATATTCACTATTTTGGGGATCATTTTGGTTAATATTCCTTTAAATAACTTCTGTGGCTCATTTTCTCTGCCCTTTCTAACTGGGACTCCAGTGACATATGTTAGAGTTTTTGATGTTGTCTCACAGGCTTAATGTTTGATGTTGCCCCTGAGGCTCTGTTTATTTTTGTCTCTTTTATTTAGGTTGAATAACTTGTATTGATCTATCTTCAAACTCACTGAGCCTTTCTTTGTTCATGTCTATGCTTTTGGTAATATTAAGCCTATTCCCAGTGATTTTTTTTTTCAGATATTATATATTTTCTTTCTAGAATTTTCATTTAGTTCTTTTTTATTGTTCTTATTTTCTGCTGACATTTTCTTTTTGATTCATTTTGCATATATTTTCCTTTATTTCATTTAGCATAGTCATAATAGCTGTTTTAAGTCTTTGTCTGATAATTCCAACATCTAGGCAATCTCAAAGTTGACCTCTGTTGATTACATTTTCCTTGATAATATACCACAATATCGTGACTTATTACGTGTTGTGTAATTTTGGATTGTATGCTAAACATTGTGAATACAGTACTGTGGCAATTCTGGGTTCTCTTCTTCTGAAGAGGGTTGCTGTTGTTTTCTAAGCAATTAAGTTGGTCCTGAACCTATCAAACTACAAATTCTCTCTATCCTGTTGTGGATGTGAGAATTTCAAGTTGAACTTCATTTCTTTTAGCTTTCTCTGAAAACTGCTTTGTGTTTGCCCCATGTGTGCATGACTTATTGGTTTCCCAGAGACTTGGGCAGAGCTTGAAAACAGAATCTGGGACTCCCTTTCTTTGGATTTCTCTGTTACAAGGTTAGTCTCTCATTTTCCAGAAGCTATGGTTGCCCTGAGTTCTGTCATCTGGTTCTTCAGGCCAGAGAAACACTGAATTTTCTATTGAAGTTTTGACCACTTTAAGCCACGCAATGACTACGGTCAGCTCACAGGATAGACCCATACAAATAAGAATCTCACTCTTTATCATTCTTCTAAGTTTTGACTTCCTTCCAAAATCTTCCTATTTTGCTCATTCTATAGCGCTTTGGGTGGTTGTTTTTGTATTTTTCCCAGAGCTTACAGTTGTTAACTGAGTGTTCAGTTTGTTAGGTGCTTGCACTGCCAAGCCAGAAGTGGAATTCCAAGTAACTCATCATGATCCCTAACTTCAGAGGTTGTTGATCTGAGAATATAGTATCTCATGCTTTGTTCATCCCTATTTTGATTGTTTCATGCGAATAAGTAAGAGAGGATGTTAAACTGGCCCTTTAGGGTGTCAGTGGTAAGAAAATAATTGGCAGTGGAAGAAGTGGGGAATGGGGGTGTTAGCTATTTGCCTAAGTAAAATTTGTGTATTATGTATGGATTTCACTTTTCACATACTGGTTGGTCACCTGCCACAACTCTGAGAGTTATGCAGGAAGCACTCCTGACTGTCATCTGTTAGCCACAAGTAAATCAGAAGTGAGATGCACCAAACACAGACACATCTGATTATAAACAGCATGTTTTTTGTAGAGTACGCAGAAAGTTCCTACTGACCTCAAACATCTTCCTACATCTAGGCTTGTGAGTGATGTCACACATCTACTATTAGAATAGAGGTTTTTGGCCTGTGGGCCTCCATAACTGTAATAAGACTTTTTGGTTTTGTGCATTTCTTTTTGGGAAGGTAGTCCAGAGTGCTTGTTAGTCCCTCAAAGGTATTTGGGAATGCTCCCCTAAAAAAATTATTTATTATTTGATAAGTGATTAAAAACTAAAGTATCATCACCTTTTATTTGAATTCAAATTTCCTGGAAAATATATCTTAAACTGTATTAGCTATTCAATAATGAGACTTAACAAGATACTTTTAAAGTGATGTCTGTGAAGCTGCTGGTTTGTGTAAGTTCTTCAACACAAGTTTACATTCTTCATTTCTTTCAGTAACTAAGCCCTGAAGATCCCTAGGAGACACAGGGCAGGAAAATGCTCAGGCATTAGTATCTAAAAGATCTGTGTTTGATTCCAGGCAAATTACTTACTAGCTGTGTTACTTCAGAAAAATTACTTAACCTTTTTGAAACTCAATTTCTTTTTCCTTATAAAAAACAGTTATTTATTTATTGTTAGAAATAACACTTGTTTATTATAGAACATTTAGAAAAATCTGAAAAGGATTAGAAAGAAAAAAATCAATTGTAGTCCTGAAACCTAGTGTTAATTACTACTATCATTTTGTATTTTGAGAGACTGAATATACAAATGAACAACGGTGCAATCAGATATAAAAATAGAACTCTGACCCAAAACCTAAGAGCAACCAGTTCAAGAAGCTAAACCACAACCTTTGTAGTAATTGGTCCCAGACTGTCAGGACATGGTCAATGACTGTCAGCTTCCCAATTTGCATCTCTGTTTCCCACTTAGGACACACCAGAGAAAGCCAAATATGTTCCCCTAACCAGTCACATAGGATGTCCTGCTTCTGGTCAGTCCCATCAAGCTTCCTTGTGCCAACAGCCTCCCTTAAAGGCACACCTGAAGCCATCCCTTTTATTCACTGTAAAGTGTTCCCATTCCTTTGCCCTCCTTTCATTCTTTGTCAAATGCAAGTGATGGTGGTTGACTACCTTGTATAGCAGGCTCTGAATAAATAGACTTTGCTTGTTCTCATTTGGGTGATCTTCAGTTATTTCCACAGTATTATTCTCCATAATTTTGTTTCTAGGGCTATTTATTCATCCTATATATCTTCTGTGGATATGTTATTATTATTATTATTATTATTATTATTATTATTATTAATTTTAGGCAGAGTCTTCCTCTGTCACCAAGGCTGGATCTTGGCTCATTCCAACCTCTGCCTCCTGGGTTCAAGTGATCATCCTGCCTCAGCCTCTGGAGTAGCTGGGATTACAGGCATGCACCACCATGCCCGGCTAATTATTTTTGTATTTTTAGTAGAGATAGTAGAGATAGGGTTTTCCTATGTTGGCCAGGCTGGTCTCAAACCCCAGGAGGGTCTTTTCTTGTTGACATGGCAACCTGATCACAAACTCTCTAGGCAGTGCTGTCAGGCTGTGCATTTGGGAGACTTTACCACCAGTATCGGATGAACAATTCTCAGCTGGTGAAGTAGGTGGTGGATGTATAAAAGCACTTATTCTACATGTTTCTCCAACCAGCCCCTCAGCCAAGCCAAAGTCCCCCTTTGAAGCAGGGTTTAGGGTACACTCTTTATTATCCTCCTCCAGCCAGAGCAGCTGCTTAACTAAAGGCTGTCAATAATATCTGTTTGAAGACCGTTTGTCTTGAATTTTCTGCCTGGCTGGCTTTCAAAGGCTTTCCCAACCCATGCTCAGCCCACTGTTTGAAGGCACATTCTGCAAGTAGAACCACAGGCAGACACAATAGGTGAGAAACAGCCAGTTGTCAAAAACACAAGCAACTGAAAGACAGAAATCACTTCCAAAGGTGCAACTTACTGCCCTGGGGTCTGAAGCAATTAGATTCACCCCATTCATTATTCTTCCAACTTAAGCAAAAGCTGTCTGGAAGGCCAGACAGCTGTCTCAGGGTAGCTCTGTGTAGTGGTGCAGGTTATGCACTGCACAAAGCTGCCTGACAGAGGACTCAAATAGGGACTGAGGTCCTGTCTGTACATCACTCACCACTGTGGCTTGTGATCTTGTCCTCCGAAAGTGTACGCCTTTCCTGATTAAAAAAGGCCCTGCTGAGGCTGTCTTACTATATCAAACTCTTTGGAGGGGAGAGCATGGGCAAGGAGCACAGAAGAGGAGAACTTTTTGCCTGGGCCTCACATTTCTAGCAGGCCTCAAATTTAGATTTTTCTCATGAAGTCAAGTTGAGTTTATAAATGTAATCACAGAATCGAACCAACAGGATTGAACAAATGAAATTGCTCGCAATTTTTATAAAATGATTTTAGGATGTTTGCATTTGCTAGTACCACAGAAATCTCTAGAGGTGAAAGATGCTTGGACCACTCTGGAAGCCGTTACTCTGCTCCCTTGGCCTCGTGTTCCAGCCCTGGTTCAATCCTCAGGGGTGGGTAGGTGGGTGTGGTGAGGTGTTGGTTCAGTCATCTTGCATTTTGGGAACTTTTACATGTTTACTCTTGCTGCCCTGCTTTTGACGCTTAGAATCAATGCTATGCACAGTATTTTACTGTGTAATAGAACAATCTGTTGAGGTGATAATTTGGGCTTTTTCCTTCAAGCACTTTCCCCTGACCTCCTGCACTTGCCAGGAATGAGTGAGGGGAGGTGTGTATCTTAAACCAAGGATAGGAGTTGTGGGCAAAGGCACTTGCCTTCCCGAAGAGCATGCCAGTTTCATAATGACAAATACTTTGTCTCATTTACTCCTGAACCTTCATTACCTGGCACCTAATAGGTTGGGTGATCAATGCTCTTGGTTTGCTTAGGACTTTCCATTTCAGTACTTAGAAATCCCACATCCCGTGAAACGCCTTAATCCGAGGCAATCTGGGATGGTGGGCAGTCACCTTATAAGGATTTGTTAAACAAACGAATGAATGATGAACAAATGGCCTTTATTTTCAAAAAGTCCACACTCAAGAAACAAGCTATGTTAAGCTTTTTGAGGATGAGAAAAGGATAGAGCAGTTTGGCCAACTCTGGGATGTATGCCAAATCTGGCCCATTGCCTATTTTTTTAATGGTCTGAACATTAGAATTGGTTGTTTAAAAAATTACATGAAGAGGCCGGGTGTAGTGGCTCATGCCTGTAATCCCAGCACTCTGGGAGGCAGAGGTGGGTGGATCACTTGAGGTCAAGAGTTTGAGACCAGCCTGGCCAATATGCTGAAGCCCTGTCTCTACTAAAAATACAAAAATTGGCTGGGCGTGGTGGCAGGCGCCTGTAATTACAGCTACTCCGGAGGCTGAGGCAGGAGAATCCCTTGAACCTGGGAGGCAAGGTTGCAGTGAACTGAGATTGTGCCACTGCACTCCAGCCTGGGCTACAGAGCGAGGCTTCAGCTCAAAAAAGAAAAAAAAAGTAGATAATATTATTTTGTGACACATGCACATTTTACAAAAATAGATTTTTTGGGTTCATGAATATAGTGTCATTGGAATGTAGCCATACTTGTTCGTTTATGAGTTGTCTATGGCTGCTTTAGCACTACAGCAACAGAGCTGAGTAGCTGTGAAAGAGACAGTGAGGCCTGTGAAGCCCCAATATATTTGCTACCTGGTCCTTTACAGGAAAAGTTTGCAGACCCCTGGGATGGAAGGAGCTCTGTGGACTCCAAGAGATATCAGAGATGGAAGGTGAGAGATGGCAGGACCTTCACATTGCGTAGTGGCAGTACCTCTCAGAGCACCAAGACATCAGTGACTGGACTCAAGACACAGAGCTGTCTGCCTCAGCAAGGTTTCTGCACCCACCAAAACTGAGAGCTTCTTAGAGTGGGGAGGTGCCACTGTCAGCTGTGACAAAGAGGAAGTTGGCCATGATGGAGGATAGGGGCTGAAGGATGGAGAGTCTGGGGCCCTTTCTCTATCTTCTAGGTACTAGAAATGTCTCCTAGATTTTAAAATGACTCAGAGAGATCGGTGCTCAATGGTGACTAAGGTGAAAGTTTTACCCATTGTGGTGGGAATAAGCCTTGGAAACTGATTTAAACTGAGCTTCATGAAAACAAAGAAACAGTGATTTCTTACACATCTGAGTGGAGTGGCTAAGCCTGGTCACTACAAGTTGTCTGGAGGATTCTGTTGTAATACTACAGAAGCGCAGAATCTGAGTATGTACAGAACCCAAGAAGTGATCTAAACCAAGGCCTGAAGGATGAGAACCATGAGCCTGGCAGTTTATTACAGGCCAAGGAAGGAACACTTTCAAAGTCCATAGGCTTGTCTTTGTCCCTGCCCCCAAACTGGTGCAAACCTGGCATATAGTTGGTGCTAAATAAATGCTTAATGAGTGTATAGGCAAATGTTTTCTTTCTCCCTTCTAGTAGCCCTCAGAACCTGTTATAATCTGACATAGATCATTTGTAGTTTAATACAAATTTAAGCAAATTGCTATCACACCCAGATGTTTATAGCAAAGCCTTATCTGTAACAGTAGAATGAAAGCATATTCTTCAACTAAAGGTATTTAAATGTTAGCAAATTAGTTGGGGAAACTGGAGACCCAGGCTCTTCCAAGGTTCTTGAAATCAGCACCCCAGTAATAATGCTAACAGCTGCTGTGCATCTATTATGTGTCAGGTTTTAAGAAAACCACACTTTGTGGGCCAGGCGTGGTGGCTCACACCTGTAATCCCAGGACTTTGGGAAGCTGAGGCGGGCGGATCACGAGGTCAGGAGATTGAGACCATCCTGGCTAACACAGTGAAACCCCATCTCTACTAAAAAAAAAAAAAAAGCAAAAAAATTAACCGGGCATGGTGGCCGGCGCCTGTAGTCCCAACTACTAGGGAGGCTGAGGCAGGAGAATGGCATGAACCCAGGAGGCAGAACTTGCAGTGAGCCAAGATCACGCGACTGCACTCCAGCCTGGGTGACAGAGCGAGACTCCTTCTCAAAAAAAAAAAAAAAAAAGAATACCACACTGTGTGAATTATCTGGAGTCCTCACATCCTCACAGAAATGCTGCCAGGTAGGTATTCTTACTGAACAGATGGGAAAAATGAAGTTCAGGGAGGCCAATAAGCCAACTCACAGTCAGAGAGCTACTGTTTATCTTTCTCAGCCTCGTCAGCCCCCAGAGGGAGGTGGGTGGCTGGAAGAAAATGTTTTAATCATTGTTTTCCAGAAGAACCGGTTCCCAGAACTATTCTCCTCGCCTTTTCTTCCACATGTTGAATTTCTGAATAGTAGCAATTTCATGGCCAGGACAGACTCTTGCTTGTAGGAGACATACTAAGCATTTCTCTAGATTGCTTCTCTAGTTATTTGCAGCTGATTTTTTCACAAATCATCTCTGAAGAAACACAGATAAATCTTTCCTTCATTAGCTTCATTTACAGCTCCGTGAAGTTTAGCAAGGAAACTGCATTATTTTGAATAATTCAGCTTTCCATCCTAACAGTTCCCCATATATAAGAAAGTAGCTGTGTTAGAGTACTATGGGCCTGGCTGGTCCCCTTATTTATATACATGAAGGTCTGTCTCATGTGGAGTCAAGTTTGGTGATGTTTGCAGCAATATAATGAGGTATGAATTGAGAATTCATTCCCAGCCCTGTTACTAGACCTGTTACTGAACAGACTTCAAAATCCAATTATAAATTACAATGCAATATAACATATTTCCAACTCTTACAGAACCTCAGGGACTTGAAGAAATCATTTACCTTGGAGTTATTTACATTTATTGGTTCTTGTTTTCACAATGCCCAGTACTTCCAATTTCTTATTTCAGGATTCTATTTTTCGCTGAATCCTTGCTCTAATGCTTCCTGTGTTATCAGCTTATGGAAACGAGGAGCTCGTTTTCTATGAGGGGGGCATAGGGGTTCTCTCCGCAAAGGCGCATCCCCAAAGGGAGTTTGTATGGGGCTTAGTTTTTGGTTTTAGAATATCTTGGCATTAGTGGCACACTTCAGACCCAGAGTTTGAAAAAATTAACCATCTTTTCTCCCTGAGTATAAAAACCAACCAAACAAAACAAACGATTGTGAACAATGTGGAAAATTTCAACTTGAACATTTAAATGAAAAAAATTAAAATACATATAATTACACCATTCAGTGATTAGAACTATCAATATTTTTGCATATTTATAGGTGCAGTGTTTTTTAGTGTTAAGCACTATGCTGTTTTGCATGGATTGACTTACTTAAGCTTTTCAGCCATCTCACAAGATAAGTAATAGTATCCACGTTTTCTAAATGAGAAACCGGCACAGCAAGGTTAAGTAATTTGCACGAGGCCATCCAGAGAGAGTTAGAGGTAGGTGTGGGACTCAGACCCACCTAAGCAGTCTAATGCTAGATTTCTGATTTCAGACTCTTCCTTCAACTTCATCAGTGTCATGTTTCCATGTAGATGTACAATGGATGTCACATCAATGGCTATACGTATTTTGTGCTTAATGCAGTTACTTATGCTGTGTATATAGTTTAGGGTCCCTTCTTTTTTTTTTTTTTTTTAGACAGAGTCTCGCTCTTGTCCCCCAGGCTGGAGTGCAATGGCATGATCTCGGCTCACTGCAACCTCTGCCTCCCAGGTTCAGGAGATTCTCCTGCCTCAGCCTCTTGAGTAGCTGGGACTACAGGTGCCTGCCACCACGCCCGGCTAATTTTTGTATTTTTAGTAGAGACAGGGTTTCGCCATGTTGGCCAGGCTGGTCTCGAACTCCTGAACTCAGGTGATCTGCCCGCCTCAGCCTCCCAAAGTGCTGGGATTACAGGTGTGAGCCACCTTGCCCGGCCTTTCATTTTTTACTTATCATGTCGTGTGTATTTATCTCTCCGTTATATCAAGTTGTTTAAAAAATTCATTTTAAATTGTGATTGATTGCATTTTCAGAAAACAAAATATTTATGTCTCACTTCACATCATGTTCCTAATTAAATTTTAGATGAATTAAATATCTTTAAAGTTTGTAAACAAATTAATTTTTTGGAAAAAAATTAGGAAAATGCAAGGGAATCAACTCGCTTGAGTTTGAATCACAGTCCAGCTAGTTAACAGCTCTGTTATTTGGGCAGATTACTTAACCTGTTTGAGCCTCTGCTTCTTAATCTGTAAAATAAAAATGAGATAGTTTCTAAACCAGAGGTTTGTTAAAGGATTAAACAGAATGTTTACTACTGTGCCAGGCATATAGTAAGCTCTCAGTAAATGGTGGATGCTGCTATTACATGCAGGAATAGAAAAAAACTTTGTCCACAATTTCAAAGGACTACCATCCCTAATTTTCACCTCAAAGGCTTACTCTCAATAACCTATTCTGTTTAAATGACCAGATCCCCTCAACCGTCATCCCATCTTGATAAGAGAGGTTTATTTTAATTGGTATCTAATGAGGAATTGCTATTATTTTTAGACGTAGCTTGGGATGAATTAAGTCAGCTTCAAGTTAAGTTCAGAAATGATAATGTCTTCCTTCCTCTCAGCTTATTTTTTTCTTTATCATAGAATCACAAATGACAAGTTTGAACTATGAGTCTGCATATTTAGAAGAAGCAAAAAATCTGATTTCCATAACCAGTCTCCATCTCCAAGGGAAAAAGCTGGCAGAATGGCTAAGCAGAAAGGGTGGATGAATTTGATTCCAGAGTCCTGGGTTAGATTTAGCCCAGACCACCCACCCAAATGAAGCCAGAATTGTATGAGATTCAACACCAGGCCACTGACACTTAAACATTTTAATTTACTCAATCTCCAGGATGGCAAATCTGCATGTAAACCCTGCTATATGCTCAACTTGTTTAGGTCTGAATGATAAAGTCAACACAGCAGCATTTAATCAGAAGGCAGGGAACAATATGTGGGAGATTAATGAAGCCCTCAGCTCTTCCAAGAAATTCCAAGTGACTATTCCAGCAAGTGTGAAGCACAGTATTTTAGGGTTCAAGAATACCTTTGAGATAACTCATGCCAAGCTTCTCTTCATATGCTTATTCTCTATCTCTCTATCTTCTTTGGTAAAAATATTTGTTCAAATCTTTGTCCATTTTTCTTTCAATTGGATAGCTTGTTTTCTTATTCCCCAGTTGTAAGAGGTCTTCACACATTTGAGATGCAAGTCCTCTGTCAGACACATGGATTGTGAATCTGTTCTGTCGCTTGCCATTCTGCCTTCTTTACGTCGTTTTTCAAAGAGCAAAATTTTAAAATTTTGATTAGGTTCAATTTAACAGTTTTGAAAAAAAAAACCTTTTGAGAAATGTACAGTTTAAAGAAACAGTCTCTTCACCAATCCATGGATAGCCTAACACAGTCCTTGAGGAAATAGGAAGTCATTGTGAAGAACGGGATAATGTGAGAATAATCTAAAATTTGCTGAATATTCATGTAACAACATATATAAAAAATAACTTTAAATAAATTGGAATAGATTTTCTTGAGAGCTGCTGTCAGTTCAAACATTTGATTGAGCATATATATGTGGGAAGGGAAAACATGTATACATGCACATACATAGTATATAATATGTTTATATACACACATAATACATAGGCATATGCATATTTTGGTATAAATATACATTGGTTTTTATCTGTTTGTTTTTAGTGTGGACCCATGCACTCTTTTTTTTTTTTTTTTTTCTTTTTTTTTTTTTTCAGGTGGAATCTTGCTCTGTTGCCCAGGCTGGAGTGCAGTGGCACAATCTCGGTTCACTGCAACCTCCACTTCCCGGGTTCAAGTGATTCTTCTGCCTCTGCCTCTGGAGTAACAGGGATGCCCGCCACCACACCCAGATAATTTTTATATTTTTAGTAACGATGGGGTTTCACCATGTTGGCCAGACTGGTCTCAAACTCCTGACCTCAGGTGATCCGCCTGCCTTAGCTTCGCAAAGTGCTGGGATTACAGGCATGAGCCACCGCACCTGGCCTGCATTCTTATTTCGAATTGTTTATAATTATTTTGATGCCAGAATTGTCTCAGATCTGGCCATCAGGAGGCCCATGCAGCTGCCCGCTGTGTCCTCATGAAATGCCCCTTTATTTATTTACTTTTTGAGCACTTCTTTTCTTTCTGGCACAAAATATTCCAGTCTCATCTTGTACTTCCCTGGCCCTGCTCTCAAATTGACCATTTATTTCTCCTTGGACCCCTAGTTCCTTTTGGTTTCCCTAGACTCTTAATCTCCAAATGCTAATAATGGTTACTTCTGAATAGTGGACTTTGGAATAATAATAATGTACTTTTTTTGCTTTTCCATTTGCTTGACTTTTGTTTATAGTGAGCACATATCTTCCCCTTGCCCCATCCGCAAAGCCACAAAGATACTAGGAAAAAAACAAAACAAAACAAAACAGCAACTACTATCCACCAGATTGCTACCAAGCTGTAATTTCCACATGGTGCCCTTCTTTTTACATTTTTGGTTCTTCTTTTAGTCCTCCTTCGCTATTGACTGCACTTTTAAGGACAGGAGAAACAGGCTTTTGGGCTCACATCAGATCTTTAGTCTAAGGAACTCTATAGAGGAACTTTGAAGGTGGGTTGGGAGTTGACACACTGCCAACATGAAAATATCAGGTCTAAAAGTTAAATAAAAAGGAGGTTTTATTTCTCCCCCTGAGGGCTGAAATGGGACATGGAAGGCCTTCTTGAGGTAGGCTATACACTGAGGTGACCTTTCAGCAGGTGGCAGAAGGAAAGAGCAGCTGCTTGGTGATGGAGAGCTTTGGATCACTCTCCACTAAAGTTCTCCACAGAACCCCATTATGGCCCCTTTTGGTTGAAGTGTGGGGCAGATGCTAAGAGCAGTCTGTTTTATTCTGTGGCCGATGGGCAGGGGAGGCTTGAGACAATGCACAGAAAATTTAATCTAGAAAAGGCCAGAGGCATCCCGGTGTGGTTATCTGAAGTTCAGAGATTTTATTAAAATCATTTAATCTAACTTTTCCATTTTAAACAGATAAGGAAACTGAGGTCTAGAAAGAGAAATTGGTTTGCTCAATGTCCCAGAGCTATTTAAGGAACTCATTATGATCAAACCATGGGTTGCTTGATTCATGTGCAATGCTTATTCAGTTAACTGTCCTGTCTTGTATGTATGTGCATGTGTGCATGGTCAGAACCCACTTCTCTCAGCAGACATTAAAAAGATGTATAATGGAAAATTTCAAACATAAAAAATAATCAAAAGGCTATAGTGAACTTTCAGGTACTTATCACTCAGCTTCAGCAATTACCAACTCATGGAGAATTTTGTTTAATCTCTATCTTCATCCACTTCTCTGCATCTTTATTATTTTGAAGCAAATCCCGGACACTATGTCATCTCTTCCTCAAATATTTCAGTTTGTATCCTAAAAGATATGAGCTCTTAAAAATTCATCTCAATAATATTATTCTTTGCAAAATTAACATTAATTCTTTAATATCAGAGGATCTTAAAGTTACACGTTAACTCAGATGTGACAGGTATCAGCTCCTGACATAGGCCAATTATAATACAGAAAGAAAAATACTGCACAGGAGAGTTGCGACACACTGCAGAGGAGTGTATAACTAGGACTGCGGATAAAATGCCTAGTTAAATTTGAATTTCAGATAAACACAACATGCTTTTTTAGTATAAGTATGTTCAAAATATTGCTTGGGACATATTTACACTGTAAAAGCTACTTGCTGTTTTTCTGAAGTTCAAATTTCACTGGGTGTTCCATATTTTTATTATGTAAATCAGGAAACTCTCAACACCACTGGGGGAAGGAGGGTCCAAAGGCTTCCTGGAGAAGGACGCATGCCTGTCAAAAGATGGAGACATATACATGTGTGTATGGGGAATAATAGGTAGTAGAGGTGTGGAGTAATGGGGTTCTTTATCTTTCCCCCATTTCCCGATAAGACCTCTGGCAGCTTTTTGACTTTCAGTCATCTGAAAAAGATGAGGTTTCGGTAATAATAAATATAGCTACTACTGCTGGAATAATTGCTATATGCAAGATACCATTAGTTTACTACAGTCAGTGCTAATTCGCTCCATTCTCTCATCATTTTTCTGAGGTAGGCATTCCCCAGTTAGTGCAATTTGCCAAAACTCACCTAGATTGTGAAAGAGTCAGAATTAAGACCCAGGTGGATTTGTCTTCAAAGCTGTATGCTCCAATGATGCTTTAAGTTGCTTCTGGGCCCTAAGGAAGCATTGGATATTTTGGGGACTTAACTTGGAAGTTCTGAAGTTGGAATCAGGCTTTGTTCCTTCTAAACTTTTGGGTATGAACTCCATGACTCAGGTGCCACCATATTTCTCAGGCCCCAAAGTGATTCTGTGAAGATGCTTCTGTGCTCAGCCTGGCATGAAGCCACATGGTATATCAGCGGGCAGGCCTAGCATAAGGAGGTGAGATGGGAAAATGCTTAGCCCTATTTCCTTGCTCTGATAGAGTTTAAGCAAAGGCAGAGTCAAGAATGGCATGTCAGGATAGGGGGTTTTATTCAGGAAAACGAAGAAGTAGAAAGAAAGGCTTGGGGGCTATTCACATGACGGATAAAAGCATGGACTTTGGAGTGAATATTCTGTGGCTGCCACTTCTAGCTGTATGACTTTGGATGAGTTGCCTGAAATCTCTGAGCCTCTGCTTCCTGATGAGAAGCATGGTTTAACGCAGCTACTTGAGGTGGAGGTTCTGATGATCTAATGAGAAAACGTTTGTAAAGCCCTTAAAGGTGCAATGCTCAATAAATGGTAATTATCATCATTACCGTTATCATTACCACAACTACCACCTAGTGGTGGTGGTCATCATAATCAACGTCATCTTCCTTATTACTTTATTAAGAAACTAGGAATTCTGAACTACCTTGTCTTGGAACCCTGACTCTTGCATTGCTTGCTTTCTATTTGCATTGCTTGCTTTCTATATTTGTTAAACACTTACAAACTTGCACCAGGCCCTGGGTAAAGAGGAAAAGTGAAAACTCTGAGTCTAGCGGGGGAGTCTGATTCCCATCCCCTGCAAAAAAAAAAAAAAAAATGGCACTGTACAAAGGATTGATAGCACTGTAGGGATGGACTCAGGGCAAAGGGAGCCTAGATGAGCAGTATTGCAAGTGATAACTAGCTTCAACTAGCTCAAGCCAAAAAAAAAAAATGACAAACTGGCTTACATAATTGAGAGGTAGAGGGAGAATCTAGCTTCATGAATTGCTGCCCTCCAGCAAGACTGGAGCCCGGTGCTTTTACAGCGTCACCATGAATCCCTCTTTCTGCCTCTCTCACCTCTGGTTTCTTCTGTGTTGCTTTCATACTAGGTCCAGGGTGCTTCATCATACCTTGCTGGTTCTCTCAAACCCCGTCAGCACTTTGTAAATGGTTCTCTTGTTATGTCTCCTCAATTAGCATGTTTGAATGTGTTACCTGTATCTTGTGGGTGCCTTGATTGGTAAAAGAGCATATAGAGTTAAGGGTAATGTGCAGTAGAATTGGTTCCAAAAACTCAGGTATTTCTTTGAGCAGAGCCCTGCCTCATCCTCCCTCAATATGCTGAAGGGCACTGTCAAGTAACATTTATGTGTATCTTGCAGCATTTTGGCCAAAAGTCAGTAAGAGAAAGAAATGAATTGCAGGCTATTTGTCACCAGCGGGCTAGCCAATCAAGCCCCTTCATGATTTGTAATACAAAGCAGACTTCAACAGGAAACATTTATTTTAGCTTCATCATTCCCTCCTCCTAATGATGTTTACTTTGCAAAATGCTTCTCATAATTTCTTCTTTTTTCAACTGTATCCTCCTGTCTGCATCCTTTTTTGTGCCAACAGCACAAACAGCTCAGAGATTACAACTTTGTTGGAAGAAATATGACTCTATTAATTACCCTCTGAAATGGAACTTCTAAAGCTTAGCCATAGAACTAAATAAGAATCTGAGAGGCTGGGTGTGGTGGCTCACACCTGTAATCCCAGCAGTTTGTGAGGCCAAGGCAGGCTGATCACCTGAGGTAAAGAGTTCAAGATCAGCCTGGCCAATGTGGTGAAACCCCATTTCCACTAAAGATACAAAAATTAAGCTGGGTGTGGTGGTGTGCACCTCTAGTCCCAGCTAATTGGGAGGCTGAGGCAGGAGAATTGCTTGAATCTGAGAGGTGTAGGTTGCAGTGAGCCAAGACGGCGCCATTGCACTCCAGCCTGGGCGACAAAGTGAGACTCCATCTCAAAACAAACAAACCAACCAACCAAACAAACAAACAAAACCTGGAGAAATATCACAGAAGGATGAACAAATAATTCTACCCAAATATGTACTAGAAAGTCGAGGTCAAGCCACCTAATAGTAACATTCAGAGGCCACTGATTTTATTCATTCATCTTTCCTTTTGTCCATCTAGCCATTATATGTTCATGTTCCTCCACCACTAATCATCTACAAGGTCATTGGCCTAATGCAATCAGAATCCAAAGACAAGGTTGCCTGTTGATGCATTCCATGCAGGTCAGCCTTTCTGGAAACAGGGCAGGGTAGAAAAGAGTAAAGAGATGTGTAGAAATAAACAGAATAAATACAATATCTCCTCCTACTTCCACAATTCCTTATTCATTACACAAATATATTCATTAGTCAAGACCTACCATAAACACCCACCCACCCAAAATTCCTCTCACCTGTGCCACTCCCTGCCTTCACCTGGAATAAGCTTTCCTCATCTCTGAATAGGCCTGATACTTTCTCAGGATCTCCACCAATTCTCATTTTGTACCTTAGTCCTTATCGTAGTCAATTTGGGCTACTATAACAGCCCACCATAGATGAATGGCTTCAACAGCATCTCACAGTTTTGGAGGCTGGGAAGTCTAAGACCAAGGTGCCCTTCAGATCCAGTGTCTACTGAGGGTAGACTCTTCTAGCTTTGCAGGTGGCCAGCTTCTCCTTGAATCTTCACAGGGCTGAGAGAGAAATCATCTCTTCTTATAAAGGCAATAATTCCATTCATGAGGTCTCCACTCTTATGACCTAGTCACCTCCCAAAAGCCCCACTTTGGGAGTTAGGATTTCTTTCTTTCTTTCTTTCTTTCTTTCTTTCTTTCTTTCTTTCTTTCTTTCTTTCTTTCTTTTTTTGAGACGGAGTCTTGCTCTGTCACCCAGACTGGAGTGCAGTGGAGTGATCTTGGCTCACTGCAACCTCCATCTCCCAGGTTCAAGCAATTCTCCTGCCTCAGCCTCCCGAGTAGCTGGGACTACAGACGTGTGCCACCATGCCCGCCTATTTTTTTGTGTTTTTAGTAGAGATGGGGTTTCACCATGCCAGCCAGGATGGTCTCCATTTCCTGACCTTGTGATCCACCCGCCTCGGCCTCCCAAAGTGCTGGGATTACAGGTGTGAGCTGCCACACCTGGCCAGGATTTCAACATAAGAATATTTTTGGGTCGCAGACATTTAGTCTATTAACAGTCCCCTATTATTTATATGTGCGTTTTTTGACTGGGTTCCTCAAAAGCAGACTCTGAAATGAAAATTTATGTGTGGAAATAATCTATTAGGAAGTGCTCCCAAGAAGAACTGGTAGGGAAGTGGGGAAATACGAAGGGAAGGGATCCAGGCTGGGGTGTGACTTAATCCTATGGAGAAGGTCTGGGACCAATGCACATCTGGCCTCAGGGCTGACCCAATCGGGGCAAGGAACTAACTAGATGGACTCGCACACAAGTCAATGGTGAAGGACTTCCAGTTCTCTGAGCTCCCTGGCAAAGTGGCACCAGCAGCTTGGGGCCAGATGCCAACAGAGAGACGCAGGTGCTGGCTGTTGAATGTAGAAGCTCACTGGGATCTGATGTGCATAAAAGTGGTGAAGGATTTGAAAAGGAAGATATGAAGCTCTGATAGTCTTATTACACATATCTTCTCTCCCTTCTTGGATAGCAGCTTCTCTAGAGTGAAGACTGAAATCTTCTTTGTAACCATATATATCTTTGTAACACCAATGTCTAGCCAGGGCTAGCTTCTTGGGTATGTGGCCTATGCAATTGCACAGCAGTCAGAAGGGCCCCAGGCTTGGAATAGTACTCTGCTATCATCATTTTGAAATTCCTGATACTGTAATTGCTGAACAGAAGCCCTGAATTTTTGTTTTGCAAAATTCAAGGCCCAACAAATTATGTAGCCAGTCCTGTCTAGCACTGTGTCTGGCAAAAATTAGGCATCCAATATATTTTTATTGAATTAAGGAATGAATGCCCAGCATTCAATAGGTGGCTAAATGGGTGTGTCAGGAGAAAGTGTTGTCTTTATGTCTTCAAGCTAGAAAATAAAGAAGCTGGAGTTGGGTCTTGTTCTCCGGCCCCTTTCCCTCCTCCACCAGTCTTGATATCTCTTTAGGATCCTAGGGTGAGCAGAGCTTTGTTTATTTTAAGCCACTATTTATTTTTCTCTTCCTGTGACACAGAAAATTCTTGGCATCAGGCAGCTTCAGGCAACACTATTTTTATTTCCCTAGCAGATTCATTAAATTTAGGCTCATTTGCTTTTCTTCAGCAAAATGGAATGAACAGGACTGTGGCAGAGGACTGGCTGGATGGGGTTCTGTAGTGGTTGGGTACATCGATTTGAAACACCATTTACTATGAATCCACATGAGACAGGAGAGTTAAGGCTTTGCTAAGATCAGTCAATCTGACCTCCCTGCTGTGTAGGGCAACCACACACGTCTTAGAATCCTAGAGCTGGATGGAGCTGTAGGAATGGCCAGAGCAGGGGTCCGCAAACTAGACCTGGTGGGTGAAATCTGGCTGGCCACCTAATTTTGTAAATAAAGCTTTATTGAAACACAACCATGGAAATTCATTTGCATATTGTCTCTGGCTGTTTTGGGGATGTCACAAGAGTTGAGCAGTTGTGACAGACACCATATGTCATGTAAAGCCAAAAATATTTACTATCTTTACAGATAAAGTTTACAGATAAAATTTATTGACTACTGATCTAGAAGGAGCCCTCAAAGTTTATTATGTGAAACATTTACCAGCCTTCAGGATGCCCTAGACAAAGAAGATTCTGTCGTCAAATAAACTGGGAAAACGCAAACTTAATCTACCTCTTGGAGCTTCACAAACCACGTTACCTATTGGAGGAGTTGCTGTTCTTGCTGTACTCGTATTCTCTGCACTCTCTGCATAGTATAAGCTCATGTGACTTTTGCTCAAGGTTCTTGTTTTGTTATTTGTGTTCTTTTACTGCTGACTCAGGAAGTACATGTTGTGGCCTGCAGAGCAAGCTGGAAGTACCTGAGAGTCAAAGCCTTTGAAAGCAGACTTCAACAAATGAGAGATGCTAGTTGGGGGAAAATTTCCCAGCTTTCTTGCCTTTTGGTTGGGATAACTCTGAGGTGTATTCTACATTGTCTCTCAGATATCACCAGTGGGATTGATCTCTCAGATATCACCAGTGGGATTGATCTCCAGGTCCCCATAGTGGTAAAACGGCTCATTAATGTACCCTATATTGACTGGCTTCACTTCTCCTAGTGAAGTTGCCTGAAATAACATCCCAAATAAACTAATTATATTCGAATTCTTATTTTATAGCATGCTTCCGGGGGAACCCAAACTAAGATATCTACTAAATAAAGGCTCAGAGAAGTCCTGCAATAAACATACAGATGGTCCTCAACTTAACAATGGTTCAACTTATGAATTTTTTTTTTTTACTTACAGTGGTGTGAAAGCAATATGCATTCAGTAGAAACTGTACTTTGAATACTCATACAACCATTCTGTTTTCTTTCTTTCTTTCTTTCTTTTTGAGACAGAGTTTCACTCTTGTTACCCAGGCTGGAGTGTGGTGGTGCAATCTCGGCTCACTGCAACCTCTGCCTCCTGGCTTCAAGTGATTTTCCTGCCTCAGCCTCCCGAGTAGCTGACCATGTTGGTCAGGCTGGTCTCGAACTCCTGACCTCAGGTGATCCACCCACTTTGGCCTCCCAAAGTGCTGGGATTACAGGTGTAAGCCACCACGCCCAGCTTCTGTTTTCATTTTCAGTATAGTATTCAATACATTCCATGAGATAGTCAACACTTTATTATAAAATAGGCTTTGTGTTAGATAATTTTGCCCAACTGTGGGCTAATGTAAGTATCCTGAGCACATTTAAGGCAGGCTAGGCTAAGCTATGATATTCGGTAGGTTAGGTGTATTTCATGCATTTTCAAATTATAATATTTTCAGTTTACAACGGGTTTATTGGGATGTAACCCCATCATAAGTTGAGGAGAAGTTATATATTAATCTTTTTAATGTGGTTCTTGAGGCTTTTTCTGATTTGGCCTCTATCCATTTCCCAACCTAATTTCTCACGTCTCTCCCACATCTTTGCCTCATGCTGCATTTGGGTCATATCACACTTTTTTTTTTCCAGTTTATTGAGTCTGCTATGTTCTTAATGATGTTATTCTCTGTCCTTGCTGCCCTGACAAGTTCTACCCATCTTTCAGGCCTTAGACAAAATATCATCTGTGAAGTTATTTTAAAAAACAACAAAAAAACTCAAAACCATGGTTGGGTGCTCCTATTAGACATTTCTGTACTTTCCCTCTCATTACACTTACTGAACTTCATAATTTCCAGTTGAGCTACATAATTTCTAGTTTCTGCAAACTGGAAATTATGTAGTCAGTAAGTGCCATGAGAATTCCACATAGCTCCATGAGAACAAGAATCATATCTGTCTTGCTCCCACACTGCATCCCAGAACCCAGCAGAAGTGCTTCATACATATCTGTCAACCATGTGGATGGGAGATTGAATGCTTCAATAATCTTTGTATTGTAGTAGAGGTACCACATATTGCTCCTGGACTAGTTCCTTGGCCAACCATTAGCCTCATTTGAGCCCTCTACTCCAGTAGGCTTTGTCCTTAGACTGTCAAGACCTGTTTAGTGTGAATCTCTCACCCTTCATATCCAATAAAGTTCCTCATATCCCTGATCCTTGATACCTAACCAGTCTCCTCTTCGCAATTTTTCGTCTACTTCCTCACGCTGCCCATAGGCTATAAATCGTCACTTGCCCCTACTGTATTTAGAGTTGAGTTCCGTGTCTCTCCCCTGTTGCAATAGTTTTGGATAAAGTCTTCCTTGGTAGATTTCCCGTTCTGTGAGAACTTTATTGACCCTTAAACAACGAGAGTGCAGCATTCTCTGTGTCTTTGAAGTAACACAAAGACACAGAGTGTTTTTGATCTTGAAGACTGCTTATTCGCTAGTTATGAGCTAAATTGGAATAAATGCAGTCTTAAATGGAGTCCGGATATTCCCTTCCACCAATTCTGAAAACTAGCACAGTCTTTGTGATCAGACCTAGTTTACTCATCTACCACTAGAGCACACCTCTGTTTTCTTTTTATGGCATGTCATTGACATGCATATAAGCAAGTATGTTAATAGTCCCCTTTCTACCCCTTCTGTTTGAGGAGCACTCATTCATCCATTCACTTCTTTCTCTTTCTTTCTTTTCCTTCTTTTTTTTTCGAGTCTTGCTCTGTCACCCAGGCTGAAGTGCAGGGGCGCAATCTCGGCTCACTGCAACCTCCACCTCCTGGGTTCAAGGGATTCTCCTGCTTTAGCCTCCTCAGTAGCTGGGACTACAGGCATGTGCCACCACGTCCAACTAATTTTTGTATTTTTAGTAGAGACGGAGTTTCACCATGTTGGCCAGTATGGTCTTGATCTCTCGACCTCATGATCCGCCCGCCTCTGTCTCCCAAAGTCATTGTTCTTTTCAATATTCACTAAGCGTTTGCTATATAAGGGTGCTGTTCTAGGTGCTGAAGCTACTATACAAGACAGGCAGGGCTCTTGCATTTAAAGATCTTACAGTTTAATAGATGGCCACATGAATTGTTTGACCTTATCTTCATGTTCTTAATCTGAAAAGCACTGAGAACTTCTCAGCTTCTCCTGCCCCTCTTCTTATTCTCCCTTGTAGGACATCTGCTTATTGACATTTAGACCTCTGTGTGCTCGGCATATGCCACACACTGTCATGGCCAAGGTTGTGAAAAGGGGTAGAAAAGACAGATTCTAAAGTGATTAGAATTTGTCCATATGCATATTAGCACCTTGTTATAATTTTCTTTTTGAAAATGTTGGTTTGCATAAAAGATTATCAGAATGGGAAGGGATTTTAGGGAACATCTGGTCACAGAGTCCCTTTTCACTAAGTAAGGAAGAATCTGAGAGCCAGAGAGGAGGTAGCAGGTACAGAGCTGGAAGTAAAAGCCATTCTAACCTTTGTGTCGGTGTTTCTACCGTGCCACCTGCCATGTGGTAAGATCAAGAAGATGCTTTCACCTTCCCAGGGGCTCTACTGCCTTCCTTTCCCTTCTTCCATGATCTTCTTCCTAACATTAGTACCTTCTTTAAGGAAAACCATGGGCTACAGGCCACACAGATTTAAAAACTCCATTGCCTTCTCCCAAAGGAATAATTTTCTGGAAAACTAAACTAAATGACAGAGAGAGGGAGGGAAATTGTTATATTGTTAGAGCATTAAAAAACCCCACAAAACTCTTCTTGATTCCTTTGAGCTCTGGGCATGTGAAATGCTGCTGTTTCCTCTTCCTCTTCCTTATTTTACAGAATAAATTTGTTGTAATTCAGTATAAGCTGTAAATAATGGAGAGACCCTCCTTTGGTGGTTTTATATCCACTCCTGGTATCATAAAGAAGCTAGACTGTGGCATGAAATAAGCCTGGGTTGCAATCCTGGATTTGATCTGCCACTTAATGCTATGAGATCCTGGGTAGGACACTCAACCTTCCCTAAATTTCACTCTCTTTTGTAAAATAGAGAAATATGAATCCCTAAAGCTGTGTAGGGAATTAATAAAAGACTATACAGCAGTACTTGAGCGTAGTAGATGTTCTATAAAGGGCAGTTAGTAATAAAGAAAATGATAGTAACAATTTGTCTAGAATAAGACAAGTTAGAATAGACATCAGACGTGTGCATAGGTACACTTTGAGCTCCTCATATGTGTATGTGCCTCTTGAAGTCCCACAACAACTTCTGTGAGAAAACAGGCCCCTTTCTGATCTCAAATTTTTATTTGAAAAACAAAACAAAACACAAGGCTCATTTAGAAAAGTTGGAGGACTTTTACAGAGCTACCCAGCTTGTGATGGTATATCTGGGACTAGAGTTCAGGTTCTCTCTCTGGCCCACTTCTATAAATCAGCAATTTCTCTAGGGGCATAGATCTCCTAGCTACACACTCTGAACACTCACCCAAAGTGGAAGAAATAAAGACCACAAATAGCCTCTGGTTAGTTACAGTTCATAATTTTTTACCAAATAATTATGAAAAAATTTAGATGGTCACTGTTCTTTAGATTTAGAGTTGTGAATAAGGTACTGAGAACTTGTAACAGGAACGTGTGGTATTCCTTAAGTGCGTGGGAGTATAAAACATGCTAAAATTTCCATTTTATACCATGCCACCTCCTGCATTTGATTTAAAAATTGTACCTCCTAAAAGATCAAAGTGAAATCGGAATCCATGTGGCCTAGATTGAAATTAGAGGAGAGGAGACTAGCACAACAAATCTCTCAGGCTTGAATTCTTTGGGTCACTCTCCCCTCTTGTTAATGGGCTGGCCCAACCTTTTCATATTCAGCAGAATGGTCTCCCCAAGAGCTCTCCTTAGCTCTACCCATGAAGAAGATCAGCTGATGAACAGTACTGCTATTGGTTTTCTTCCAACCCTCTCCTCCTTTCTTATAAAGGACTATTTAAAGCACAAATCCTGATCTCAGAGTTGGATCCATTTTTAGATGCTAAAATAAAGAAAATTAGGGGTTCTTGGATAGGGTATGTTTCTATCATGTTCACTAAATTGCAGGGGTGCCACAGCTCTTGTACAGGAATATCTTGGCTATATTTAATCAGAGGAAAACTTCCCAGGGAGAGTCAGGTTAGCTTCTTTTGTACAATGACAATACACTAAAGGTTTCACTTGGAGTAACAAACAAAATTATTCCTTCAAGGCACTTTCGATAAGCCCATATCTGAGATGCAAATAACATTGCCTTTCTAGTCCAAGTCACAGATTTTGTACTAGAGATTCTTATAATTTCCTCTATCAATCACTTCCTCCCCAGTTCCTCTCTTCCTTCTTTGAGAACCCATCAGCAGACTCTGCAAAGAGTCAGTTCCCGCAGTCCCTGCTAAGTGAGCATGTCAGCCTCCTCCTTGACCTCAGACAATTAGATTAGAAGTCATTATTCAAACTCAGCCAATCAGCTTCTCTCTCCTGGGATAAGAATTGGGCCTTCTGAGGTGCTACTGAGTGTCTGTTGAGCATTTAAAGGGAAAAGTCAAGTCAGCAATGGGGACGTTGTGTTTGGCTCTTGTGCCAAGAATCCAGAAATAATTGGTTTAGGAAATAGAGACAGAGAGATAGGGAGAAAGAGAATACAGAACAATGACCACATGCAGAGAGAAGCAGAGATCAGAAACCAATTCATTTGAGAGAAACTGAGAGCGAAGCCTCAATTTTGCTTTCTATTGCTGTTTTCAGGATTGTGTGGACATTCATTGCATTCTCTATCCTTTCATTCCATTGTATGCTCTGTACATTGATAAATACAACCCTCCCATTTTTCCTTTGTTTGTGTGTGTATATGTATATATGTGTAATTGGAACGGATTTTTTTCTTTTCAACCTAGGTATCTTAAGACAGATTTGCATCACAATCTCACTTGTGACGATCAGTACCATTTTCAAGATGGCAGCTTTGTTTTTAGAGTAGAGCTCACGGTCCTGGGACTAGAACCAAGAAGTAGATCTCCTATGTTTTAGTGTCTTAGCATCACACTCATTGATTTGTCTGTCGCTGATGCTTCAACACGTACATGTGCTTTTACTTTGTTTGCATTCTTTGCATCAGGCTAAAATAGATTCTATAATTGATATCTCTCCCAGAGGAGTGTGACTTTCCATCTGGGATGGATTTTCAAAAATTCTTACTGGGAGCCCATAGAGTTGGAAGGACTCCAAGATTCTTCATCACACCATTGGTCAGGCTCTCTGGTTTCCTTCTCTGAAAGGTGTGAATATGACCTTTCCATTGGCCACCAAGTTTGCCATATTCAGCTACTTGCAACTGAGACACAAAGGGCTTTGAGGGAGAACAGCCCACAGAAATCTATTTGAGGAATGCCAAATGGTTCTCTAGGGCCCAGCTGGTACTGCTATCTCTTGCACAGTGCCTGAAATGTGCACAGCTATTTTTGGTGAGTTATAATATTATTGCTCACAACGAAGTCTAATATTAAAGCAAAAATTAACAATGCCCTTGGGGAAGGCAGAAAACTCTCGAATCTGCTTAGTTGTGTGATTCATGAAAATCAAAACCTTTGTGCTTCAGTTTCCTCATCTATGAGACGGTAAAATAATAATACCTTTCTCACACAGTTGTTATGGGTATTAAATGAGTTACTATTTGGAACTCCCTAGAACAGTGCCTGGCTCATAGTATGAGCCCTGTGTTTGTCAAAACAAAACAAAACAAAACACTTTTCTGTCACTCAACTTGAAACAGCTCAAAGCAAGAAGCCTCTGAAAACTGGACATATAACAAATTTTCTTTAATTCCTTTTTCTTCTTGTGTCAGATAAGTGAGTTTGAATGTTTTTGTTAAACACTCCTGCCTCCTGTTAAAATGGTGAGAGGATAAAGTCTGGGGCTTTCCTTTACATTATCTGTAATCTCTTCGATTTAGAATGTCTGAGGTTTGGAAGTGGGAAGGGCCAGGGAGTTGGGTTCTGGTGGATCTGGAAAACCACAGGATGAGGCAACACTTCAGCAGAGCAAGGCTGAAGGTTTCTCTCTGGAAAGGATTTTTTTTTTTTTTTTGAGATGGAGTTTCACTCTTGTTGCCCTGGCTGGAGTGCAATGGTGCGATCTTGGATCCTCTGCCTCCCGGGTTCAAGTGATTCTCCTTCCTCAGCCTCCCGAGTAGCTGGGATTACAGGCACGTGCCACCACACCTGGCTAATTTTGTATTTGTAGTAGAGATGGGGTTTCTCCATGTTGGTCAGGCTGGTCTCAAACTCCTGACCTCAGGTGATCTGCCCACCTTGGCCTCCCAAAGTGCTAGGATTACAGGCGTGAGCCACTGTGCCTGGTGGATTTTCTTAACGTAGGTCACGAGGCATACAATGTTGGGTTGGGAAGAAAATGAGAGGTGAGGGATGGACTTGGGAAGTTATAATAATTTTACAATGAATAACGGTCTTTTTTCTGGTAAAATATTTATTTCTTCCTTCAGCAAGATGTCCGTATCAGTTTGTCTGGGCTTCTGCTCCAAACTGGCCTCCCTCAGGACCTAGGCTGAAGGAGCAGCCTCCATGGGGCATGTTGCCAGTTATCACAGCCCAGGGAAGCAGGGTAGTGAATTGACCCAGGCTCTTAAAGCCTCCACCTGGAAGTGGCACATTTCACTTCAGCTCAGATGTCACCGGCCAAAGGATGGACACACTCAACTGTAAGGAAACAGAGAAGTAAAGTCCTACCATGCATTTGACAGGATTATAGAATAGCTCCAATAGACCACATTTACATACATGTTTTGCCAGCCATAAACTTCCGGAAGGTAAAGACTGTGACTCGCTCCTCTTTGCGTCTCTGTTGGCAACAGCCTGCGGTAGAAGTGCAATACATGTTAGGTGACTGCCTGCCTGATTGTGGAGCTTAGCAAGTGACTGGAACAAAATTGGAATCAAAGCTGGAAAACTATGTTGCCTCTTTCTCCTCCCCTTTTGGCACCTCTTTGCTTCTGCCAGGATTCTGACTCTGAAATTGATTGCCTCAGTGATCCTGGACCATCGTTTAGCTACTCTAATCCTCAGTTCCTGCAGCTGGAAAGGGGGGACATTATTACTCCCATGTAAAGATAGAGTAAGATGGCATCTAGAGTAAGATGGCATCTTTAAAGCCAGGGTTGATTAAGGCTTGAGCCTCTGGCTGTTGCCCAGTGCCCCCTCTGGGGACCTTGAGTGCCCATTGCCATATGCTGAGCTACTCTACTGGGGCCTGCTGTCCTCAGGTGAGGTCCTACATGAATAAAAATCTTTGTGAGAGTCTATCTTAAAGGTTCAGGCATAGACTATGCGTGTGTATGTAATTTAAATTCAGGAATACAGGAGGTGGTCATGGGGGTCGGTGTGGGTCTCTGGGGTATGACTACTTTTACATCGTAATCCCAAGGAATTGTTGGTTAAATTGTGGTCAGAGATTACAAATATGCTGGGTTTTATTTTTTTGTTAAGTCAGATTTATTTAGGTACAATTGACATACAGTACAATTCACTCTTTTCAGTGTGCAGTTCTATGAGTTTGACAAATGCATGCAGTCTTGTAGTCACCACCTCACAATCAAAGGGGAGACCATTTCCAGCCCCCTTAAAAGTCCCCTTGACCAGGCTTGGTGGCTCAAGCCTGTAATCCCAGCCCTTTGGGAGGCTGAGGTGGGCGGACCACCTGAGGTCAGGAGTTCGAGACCAGCTCGGCCGACATGGCGAAACCCCATCTCCACTAAAAATACAAAAAAAATTAGCCTGGCATGGTGGCACATGCCTGTAATCCCAGCTACTCAGGAGGCTGAGGCAGGAGAATCACTTGAACCTGGGAGGCGGAGGTTGCAGTGAGACAAGATCGTGCCATTGCACTCCAGCCTGGGCGACAAGAGCAAAACTCTGTCTCAAAATAAAATAAAATAAAATAAGATAAAATAAAATAAAATAAAAACTCCCCTTGTGCCATTTGTGGACAGCCCCATTTCCCACCCATATCTCTGGCATCCATGGACCAATTTTTTTTTTTTTTTTTTGCTTTTTATAGAATGTCAGTAAAGCTCTTCTGACCTTTGAACTCAGATGAGGTGATAATCTCTTTTAGCATCCTATAGCCCTTATTTCAATTCTAATTATACTGTGTATGCAATTAATTAAAAATCGTTCAATGTCCATCTCTTCTGCTAGACTTCTGCAAGCATGTCTGAAGGAAGGAATTGCTTGGCCAATTCATTACTGTATCCTCAGCAGTCCCATCAAGTAGATGCTCAACAAATGTTTAGTGAATAAGTGAGTGACTCAATGACTATAAGCAGAGTGCTGTAAGTCACTACTGACTCAGCAAAAGCAATTTATTATTCAGTGGTATCAAATCTATCATATTGTAGAGCACACAGAGACCTTATCGTTCAAACATTCCTGAAGTGTGTGGGTAAATATTTGGAGTTACATTGGATCTGAATACCAGCAATCAGAGCCATCCTAGGCAATTCCAGATGCATGATAGATATAATCGATTAATCAAAAATAAGTTGGAAACATTTTAATAACTCTGCCTTTTGCCATTATTTTATACAGCATGTTTAAAACTGTTTATTTCATAATGTTTACACTCCATATATTTTGTAGCAGATCTGACATGACAGTGATGCTTAAGAGCAAGATCATGAAGTCCTCAAAATCTAGCTTATTTTCTGTGTGCTCATCAAGTTCAGAAAGGATCTCTCTGTATTTTGGCTTGGTTTCTTGTCCCTGTGAGAATGGAGAAATAAAAACTGAATTCATTGTATAGACTTCAGGTTTACAGATCATAAACAATAATGTCTTAGTCTGTTTAGTGTTGCTGTAACAGAATACCTGAGATTGAGTGATTTACAAAGAAAAAAGAAAAATTTAGCTTACAATTCTGATGGCTGGAAAGTTCAAGATCAGGCCTCTGCATCTGGTGAGGACCTCAGACTGCTTCCACTCATGGTAGAAGGTGAAGGGGAGCTGGTGTATGAACAGATCACACAGCAAGAGAGGAGGCAAGAGGAGGAGGGAGGGTTCCAGCCTCTTTTAAACAACCAGCTCTTGTGGTAACTAATAGAGTGAGAACTCACTCAACACCCCCAAGGCAGGGCATTCATTTATTCACGAAAGCTCTGTCCCTATGACTTCAAACACCTCCCATAAGGCCCCACCTCCAACATTGGAGATCAAATTTCAACAGGGAGTTTGGAGGGGACAAACATCCAAATCATAGTAAATAATAGACATGTTATTAACAATAGTAACACGTCAAGTTGCCAACAATGCTACCAGTAAATCACCATGTTAAATCTTTTTATATGTTATCTCCTCTAATCATCATAGTGACCTTATTGAATATATACTACTATTATCCTCATCCTACAGATGCAGTATCAGAGACAGGTGATAATTAAGAGACTTGCCCCAAGCTGGGAAGATTTTGGTGTGGAGCCAGGGTTTGTAGCCCATCTACCTCTTGAGAGCCCATACTCTTAACTGCTAAGCTATTCTGCCTTTTTTTGAAGACACATATTATGTTTTTAAATTTTCAAAATACAATCTTTGTGTTAGGGAAGGTATCCTCTACGGGTTCATTATCTAAGACTTAAGATTATCCAGAAATACAGAATAAAATATGCTAAAAGAAAATACGTGCTTTGAAAGATTATTTAGCTTTAGTTTGATTATAAATCAAATCTATATTCATAGTGTTCACAAATAGTCAGATTGAAGGAAAACATCTTAATAGTATATAAATGGAGAGACTTTTTAGTTTCAAATCACAGCTTGTGAAATATCTTCCCCAGTGACGTTAAAAATGTTAAAGTCATTTGATTCACCATTATATTGAACCATATTTGCATTTAGTTTGACCCCAAATGCTCACCCACGAGCTACGTGTACAAAGCCATCACAGCAATGAGTAAGGCACTTTGGGAATGATGCTACATTCCTCTTATAGGCTGTTTCTCCTCAAGAGGTCACCGTCACCCTATCCATGAGGGCCAAGGGGAGCTGGCTACTCTCTCCCTCCAGGAGAGCTGAGTGCTATTTGGAAAGGGTCAGATTCCAAGACACAGGTAGACAGGACCACTTTACTAGCAGAGTGGCACACTGTTTGCTCAGAGGTACGAGATAGGTATTGGTCTTCTTTTTTTTCCTGCATATTTTAAGAGCACACCATTTTCTGAGGTCCAGTCCTCCTGGGACATGAACTGTCATCTTTTTGTATCTTCCCAGTAGTGCCTTTAGGTGCTTTTTAAAATTCTATCTGACTGGCTATAAGGTGCTAAGATCCCCGAAACCATGTTTAGCCTTATGGGAAAGGCAATGTTCCCCTTAGAACTCAGGCCTTAGCCAAAAGAACCAGCTCAGTTTATCAGGGGACACAACATGGGGACTGAGGAGAAAGCCCAGTTAGGAATGAAGTGGGATCCTGAGCTTTGCCATTGACTCACGTGCATGCACCTGCCCTAGGGGGTCTCATGGGGCAGGGTGGTTGGGCCAAGGCAGCATTCTGACAGACATTGCAGAGAATGCCTTGGGATGACTGTCCCCTCAAGTCCCTGAAATATGGCTCTACTTTCATCTCGAGCAGAGGGTAAGATTACACTGAGGCCTGGGTGTGCCTGCTGCTAGAGAGATCCAGAAATTGGCTGTACTTCTAGGGTTTAGCCTACTCTGAGAGACATGAGGCTGAAGGTGTCTTTCCTAAGGACTGGTTTTTAATTCTTTTTCCCTGGTGTTCTGAGAGGGATGATGAGTTACATCAAGATGGTGCGTCCGTTAGTTCTTCATTTTCATATGTGTTAAAAGCTTGCTGAGCATTTGCCAGGTTACCAGGTAATGAGCTCCCTTTCTGTCTGGCATATGGGCCCCATTTCTTTTGGCCTTGGATGTAGGCAAATGGTATAGGATTTATTTACCCATCCTTTCCTTAGACTCCCCAAAACTTGTTATCTCTTGATAAATTCTGCCTGATATTTCTGCCTGAAAAAGTAGCTTTCCAAAAAAAAAAAAAAAAAAATCAGAAAAATACATGTTTAATATAGAACATTTAGAAAAAGTAAATTTAAAAAAAGGACTGTGTTGGGCCGGGCGCGGTGGCTCACGCTTGTAATCTCAGCACTTTGGGAGGCCGAGGCGGGCGGATCACGAGGTCAGGAGATCGAGACCACGGTGAAACCCCGTCTCTACTAAAAATACAAAAAATTAGCCAGGCGTGGTGGCGGGCGCCTGTAGTCCCAGCTACTTGGAGATGCTGAGGCAGGAGAATGGCGTGAACCCGGGAGGTGGAGCTTGCGGTGAGCCGAGATCGCGCCACTGCACTCCAGCCTGGGCGACAGAGCGAGACTCCATCTCAAAAAAAAAAAAAAAGGCTGTGACTGTAACCCTTTACCCCATTACTCAAAATAGCTAACCCTTATTAACATTTATTTCCATTCATTTATCTGTGTATTACACTATATTCTCTCTTTCTCTTTTGAAATAATCACCCACTCACAGAAAGTTGTACCCTTGACTTAGCTCCCCCCAGTGGGTGACATCTTATATAACTGTAGTGCGCTGAAACCATATATAGGTGTTTATGTATGTGTATGTGTGCATATATAGAAAGAATACTATCTTTTCAATATTTCAGAACAGATACAAGGACTTGGAGACTGCCTCTATGTGCTTTCTTGTTCTACCCATCAATAAATATTGATAGTTTAAGCTGATATGGTGCCCTTTTTTCCTCTTACACATTTTCCCTAGACTGGTGTTTTCCAAAGTATGAGCATATGCTGCTGACAGAATGTAACGCCATTTTAGGTGATGCAAGAATAAATATTAAACACTAAATAAGAATTGATAGTCATCTATTTTTTCACTATTATTTTTTACTCTAATCCACTGAATTTACAATACGAATAATGATACAGTGTCCTTATAAAAATTTACTTAAGTAGAGAAAAAATATAAAGGAAAAGTTCAAAGCAACACAGGCTATAGGCAGATGTGGGAAAAATACTAAATATGGTATTCAGTGACTGAAATTTGAGAAATATACCCTTAGGTGAGTAAGGTAGTAACCTTTAGGCCAGTGACTGATTATATACTGCTGACTCTCATTTCTCTATTTTGAACCCAGATCTCTATTCTCACCTTTGAACTCATCTATCCTGTTGCTAAGTCTTCCTCTTAAATATTTCATGGACATCTTAACATTGACACATCCTAATGGAACTCACCATCTCCTCCCTACCTCCACCCCACCTCAAACCTGCTTATTCTTTAGCCTTTTTCTTCTCTAGGAATGGGAACACCACCGTTCCTTTTGTAAGTCAGAAATTGTGTTGTCATCATTTGCTTTCCTCTCCTTCAACTCTCACAGTCAATCAACTGTCAGATCTTGTTCATTCCACCTTCTAAACGTCTCTTCTATTTGTCTGTTTATCTCCATCTTCACCGCCGTAGTCTAAGCCATTACCATCTTTCTCTTGAATTGCCTCCCCACAGCTAGTTATTCCCTTTTTTCCTATTCCACCGCCAACCCTAGTCTGTTCTCTGTACTGCAGCTGGTGTAATTTCTTAGGCCTGGACGTAGAAATAGTTCCTGGCTTCCTCTTGCTATCAGGCTATGCTTCTGTAAGTTTTGGCTTCTCCTCGCCTCCCCAGCCTCATCTCTAACCACTTCCCAGCTACCGTCCCATCCCTTCTCACCAACTGGCCCTCCAGATCTCTGCTTGGAACGCCATCATTCTCACTTCCCCTTGCCTAGCTACCTCCTGCTTACTCTTCAGATCTCAGCTATACCTTAGTTTTCCAGGAGCCCGTCTTTGATTACCTGCCCCAAGATAGTTCCTCTGTTTTACTCTCACTGAATGCTCTACGCTTTCACATCCTTTGACTATTTTTAATTACTTTTTTAGTGTATTTCTTTCCCTTGCTGGGGATTGCTGTCTTCACTGCATCAACTCCAGTGCAGCTCACTGCCTGGCATACGTAGGTGTTCAATAAACCTTTGTTACGTGAGACAACATGACAGGGACCTGGAGCTGGAGTTATTTGTTCGTTGGGTCAGCCATGAGGGTGTGGTTCCTGTTTCTTTATGCAAGTTAATTCTCTCACCTCTGCGAAATTCCTAAATTGGGTTTGCAGCAGATCTTTGGCAGTAGCTTTTTCAAGTTTACCATCAGAGTCAGAAGAATTTCTGAAAATCAGAACAGTGGTGGCAATAGCTTTTTCCAGATCTGAGCACTTCCTCAGAGCTAGGAGAGAAGAAATGTGCAACAAAGTATCCTGAGTTAGAAATAACCCTTTCCCAGACCTGCTGTTGTGTCTTCCAAAGGAACTGTAGGGAACCTTCTAAATCTTGGCCCTTTGCCTCCTATCTGGGAGCAGGATGTGGGAGTTTCCGATCCTGCATCTTTAAACAACAGAGAACAAAAGCTCCCTCAATAGCAATTAGAATTAGTAGAGTTAGATGTGAGATTTACCGCCTGCTTGCCATGTGACCTTAGAAAAGTCTCTCACCTCTCTAAGGTTTGGTTTTGTGGTCTGTAATTTCATTCAGTTATTCTACAAATATTGATAGAGCATCTACTATGGATGAGGCTCAGTCCTTGATATTAGGAATCACTGAATAAAATGAAGTCCTGCTCTTGTGGAATTTATATTCTGTGTCAGACACAGCATCACTTCGTGTCAGTATGATAAAGGAGAATGACTTTCAGGAAAAGCTCTTTGCTATAATGATGAATAAGGGCTCTTTGACTCATGGCCTAAAACAGAGTGATCTCCCAGCTGGTTTCTCTCAGGTAAGCTCCTTGATAGGGCAATGCTAATTCGTTTCTTTCCACTGCGTTGCTGTGAACACAGGGAAATGTATAAGTTACCATGAAGAAAATTCGTATGCTTTGTGTTCTTTTAGTCATCAATACATCCCCTAGTGTAGAACTTATCACACTTTACAGGTACTACATATTTACCTGTCCTTTCCTCAACTAGAAAGCAGTCTCCATGGGTCAGGGATCAGACCTTTTTTCTTAAAATCACTATATTCCCAGTGACAGTACAAATGTCTGCTACATTGTAGGTGCTAATAAATGCTGTTAAATGAATGAATCCGAAGAAAATAAGAACAAAATCTCCCAGCTTTCAGCCCAGATAATGTGCAACAATGACAGGTTCAAAGAATGATGTTCAGTCAGAATAACATGATTTTCATATTGAGTGCTTACTAAGTGCCTGTTACCTCCCAGCATACAGAGGGGACAAGACCAGATACGGGGCCAGGCACAGTGTCTCATGCCTATAATCCCAGCACTTTGGAAGGCCATGATGGGATGATTGCTTGAGGCCAGGAGTTTGAGACCAGCCTGGTCAACATAGCAAGACCCTTGTCCCTATTTTTTTTTTTTTTAATTAAAAAACCTCAGATGTGGTTTCTGCTCTCATAGATCTTATGATCTAGCAGAGAAATCAATAATAAAGAGTATGTATATGTATACACATGTATTTATTTTTTATGTTATTTTATGTTATTTGTCCACATACAAATATTATATATATACATATGTATGCATATATATATATATATATATATATATACAACTTGTGATGTATGAGGCAAGGAAGGTACAGAGACAGAAAAAAAATTACAGAGTGGGCCTGGGAGGAAAACTACTTAGATGGGTGGTCTGGAAGGCCTCCATGAGTAGATTAATATTTAAGCTAAGATTACTAGGATGAGGAGGAGCCAGCCATGAAAAGGGTGAGGGTCAGGGTGAGATTAGGAATTTGCTGAATGTTCCAGGCTCGGGAAGCCGGATATGTGAAGGCTCAGGTCACAAGAAATCTGGCATATTTGGCAGATTTCTGAAAAGACAGTTGTGGGTAGAGTCTAGGGGCCGGAAGGGTGTTTGTGCGCAAAAGCTAGATCATGCAGGACTTGTAGGCCGTGTAAAGGAATCAGGATTTTCTTCAAAGTGGAAAGAGAAGGCATCAAAGCATTTTGAGCATCTAATTTTTCAGTTAAAGGTGAGGAGGAGGGACAAGAGTGAAGACAAGTGGGTGAAAGGAGGGAGTGTGTGGGCCTTCTCAGTTTTTATTGTATCTCTCAGCAGTGCCCAGGCTATATAGTTGGTTAAATAAAGTTCACATTGCTAAGAAGCGGCAAAGAAAGTATATGAAACCGTTGACTTCAAAGTCCATAGAAAGATCCGCCACTTAGGAGTATCCTCTTGCAAGGGCATCCCCATGGTGATTCTGGAATCCAGATATTTTTTGACCCTCTGATGAAGTTCAGGTCTGACTGCGCTCTGAAATGGGAACTCCATCTGGTCTAGCCAACTTCCCATTCTTTTCCTGCATCTCTTTTAGAAAACAGCATGCCTTTCCCTTGGCTATAAAACAGCATATGCCCATGGTAAAAACAGAGCTAGAAAATATTAAAAATAAAAGATAACGAGGAACTCTGGTCGTTCTAATAACACTGATGATATTTGGTGAGGCGTTTTAGTTTCCTGTTTTTATGGTTGGATTCTTCCCTTAATAAACCCAGCATGTTGCCTCTTAATTCCTTCACTGTCTGCCTTGCAGAGTTGGGAACTAGTATGTGAAAGCATATTGTAAAGGGCTAAGTGCAACTGAAAACACAAGGGACTGCTTTTTCTCTTTTGGCATCTTTTATTGGCTCTCTTGCCTCTGGAACGGGGGTGTAGGGAAGGACATTAAGCCGGCCGATTTCTGCTGCCCTCTGTGTTATTCCCTAGCTCACTGTCAGTACTTTAATAATACTGAACTGTGTGTAGTTCCTACATACTCTATCCATCCCACAAGCATTTATTGGCAAGTATTTATTACCAGACCCTGTGATAGTTCTGGGGCATAGAGCAGTGAGTAACATCAAAAGAACAAACTCTGACTTTTTGGAGCTTGTGTTCTGGTGGACAATAATATACGACACACATTCTACGTGCCAATGACTCTTCCTTGGGATGAATGCACATGACTCAACTCCCTACATTCTGATTCAGTCCAACGAGGTATGTCTTAGTATCAACCCCCACTCTATTGATGAAGAAACGGAGACAGCAAGAGGCTAAGTATTATAGCTTGCCCACACAACTGCTCTGGTTTCACTCCAAGATGCACGCTGCCTCTAGGTGTTGTTTTTTCAGGCAGCGTATTTTGCAGGACTCTTTCCCAAACTCCCAGATGGGGCTACATGTCCTTCGTTTGTGCTTCTGTAATTCTTAAACATAATCTTTTCATAATCGTCACACTGAAACACTCTGTTTAGATTATCTTCTACATCAGTGCTGTCCCCCCCACCAAAAATAATTTGAGCCACAATCATAATTTTAAAATTTCTGATAGATGGCCACATTAAAGTAGTAAAAATAAACAGGTAAAAGTTAATTTTAATAATCTATTTTATTGAAGCCAATATATTAAAATATTATCATTTCAACGTGTCATCAATAGAAGCAAATTATTGGGATATGTTACATTTTTTTTCCTACTAAGTCTCGTAAGTCTTAACACATCTCAATTCAAATTAACCAAATTTCAAGTGCTCAATATCTACATGTAGCTGGTGGCTGCTATACTGTATAGCACATTGGACTATATATTCTTTGTGGACAGTTATTGCCTCTTGTTTATCTTTGCATTCATTCCCAGGCCCTGGCATGTTGTAGGCTTCACTATACATGTGTTAAACTGAGCTGTTTTGAACTTCAGAACAATTCTCTGCCTCTTCCTCCTCACCTGCTCTGGAATGTGGAACACTAAATCTCCTAATTCGTTCACTGTCAATTCACATTGAATGGTGTCACGGAAATACCAGTCTCCATACAGCAGGATGAAAGAATCTCCTCATTTTAGAACTTGTCCTAATATCAGTTATTTTTGTGAATGATGTGAAGACCTACAGGAGAGAAGTTGTTTGCTCAAGCTCACATAGGTAGTATATATCAGAACTAAAAACTAGGTCCCTGCTGTCTACTCTTTAGGCCAATAATTTTCCCACTGCAAGAATACCCTGGGTGTTAGAGGCAAATATGTACTCACCCTGCATTCCTAAGCCTCATGAGATCGGGGGCATAGGCCCTAGTAGCCAGCAGAGAAAATGTGGGTTTGTATTGACTTCTATGTCACGACCTATCCATGTCTGATTTTGATGAATAACATTTAGAATTACTTCCCACTAAATAAAATACATTCTGGGGAGATGAATCATGTTTATCCTGTGTGTTTTTTAAGGCATAGGAATAAATGTGGTTTAGTGGTCCGATTTAAGGAGTCTGGTGCTAGGAATGTTGTGTACGTGGGCAGGGGTGGGTGTGCGCTGGAGGTGACCGAGTTACAATCTCAACCTCCCAGAAGGAGAAGTTATCTTAGACATGTGATGGGACAATTCTTAAAAGTGCCTGAAGTTGTGTAAATTATTGAAACATAAATCACGAGTCTGCTGTATTGTAATAATATAAAAATAGTTCCATGAAGATGGAGATTTATTTAAATAAAATTACAGAGTCTCTTTTGGAGAGTTTGGCTAGTCATCTAGGAGGGGAAAACCTGCAATATAGTAACGTACAGCTGTGCTTGTTACTCTGTAAACATGTGAAGCCTTATACTTTTGAATAAAATAATGATCCAAGTATACGAGCGTTTTTTTCTTATATTGTTATTTCCATGGCAATGTTGTTAGCCCTAAACTTAGTTTACCTATGCAATTGATTTCTAGGGGCAAATATTTACACTTTGAGAGGTGGCCACACTGTTTCTACTCAGTCAACAGGGGCAGTTGGGAGCTGATTGCATCCTGAGTTCCACTGAACATTCTTGAGTCAGATCCTCATGGTCCTGCTCTAAACATTCTGAGGATGCGGCCCTTAGAGATGCAACTGGATATGGTGGGAAGAACACTGAACTAGGAGCCGGGAGATCCATGGTCTCATCTCAGCTCTGTCTTTAATGAGCTGTATAAGTTTAGGCAAGTTAATTCCTACTCCTGGACCTCAGTTCCCACATCTTCAAAAAGAACATCGTGAATGTTTGATGATTTATTCAAAAGTTCCCTTGCATCTCTGGCATTTTTTGATGTCCTATTTTTTTTTTTTTTAACACTTGGCATGCCATCTTGGTAGAGGAGAAAAACGTACATCTGAGTCATCTGTGCCTTACCTTTCGCTGAAGCCAGTTGTTTGGATACTGGAATGCTGCCAACAAAATGAAAGAAACATAATGATTCTGGGAGTTGGGGTATTGATATCAGCATCTATAGCAGAGCAATACAATGATTTAAAAATTATTTATTTTGGTAAATATTCTCTGAGATTTCAGTGGAGCAGCCATCTGTGTTCCAAAATCCTTTTTCTCCTTGCCACATAGTAAAGAAATGCCTGCACATGGCTGGCCAGCTAGCCCACATATTTCCGTCTTCCTTGTAGTTTTGCTGCTGTGTGACTGAGTTCCTCCAGACGGAAATGGAGCAGAAGAGAAGTGAACACTTTCCATGCAAGCTCCTCCATGCTTTTTCCCATTCAAGCTGAGTAAGGTGGAAATTATCAGGGAGACTTTAGAAGCCACATGCTGATCAGCCTGTGTCTCACATGACTGCATGGAGTAAAACTGTCACAGACCTGGCACTCCCACTCTGGACTGTCACATGGTAAAGAAAAAAGAACTTCGCATTCTGTAAAATGCTCAGACTTTGAAGGTTTTTTGTTCCAGCGGCTTAGCCTTCCTAAGAATCTGGGTATTATGCTGAGGTGTGGGAAGCATGAGTGACTGATAGAGACATTCCTACCCTCCTGGGGCTAAGTCTAGAAAAGAAGACAGTTACTAGGCAGGTAACTCGATGAAAAGTAATGGCAGAGCACATAGAGAGGGCGAAGAGGTAATAACCTAGTCTCCAGTGAGGGTAATGGCACTCTGCCTGAGCCTAATGAATCAGTAGTGAAGAAGGAGGAAGCGTGTTCCATGCAGAGGAAACTTATATGTTGAGGCCTGATGTGGCAGAAATCACAATAGGATTGAAGAACCAGAGGAGGTATAGTGTGGGTGGAACCTAGAGAAAGAAGGAGATAGTGGTTAAAGGCCAGGCAGGGCCAGGACATATTGAACCTTGGAGGCTTCATGAAGGATGCCAGTTGTTATCCTAAGGGCAACAGGAATCACATGATCAGATTTGCATTTTAGGAAATTATTTCATGGTTATGTCAGAAGTAGATTGAAAAGGGGCCAAATTGGAGACAGGAAGTTGTATCTTGCTCTCTTATAAACAGCAAAGCAAAGTTTGCTTGATTTTTCAACCCCCAATGGCTGGAGTGTTTTTTGAGAAAGCCAGTAAGAATAATAGAATTTGGTAGTACCTTAGATAACTCCTTCAAAGGAACTTTTGGGTTCAGGATCTGGTTTTGTCATTGACTAGTTGAGGGAACTTTGTCTTTGGGGGTCCTCATTTTTTTCACTGGTAACATTACAAAGCTGGACGCTGTGTTATCTTGAACCCTTCGTGGTCTTCTTGGTGAGCGCTTCCTGCTCTTCTACGACCTCTGCACCATTATTATTTCCTTTATGAAATGAAGGACATTTCACTTTGCACAACGAGCACTTGTAACATGGCATGTATTTCTTTCTATTGCCATGATTGAGAAGGGTCTCAAGGGCCTGTGAGACCCTTGAAGCAAGAGCCATGCAGTTCATATCCATATCTCCTTCCCCTGGCCTCACAGAGTACCTAGCACTTGCTAGGTGTCCACAAAAGGTTTTTGGAACTAAAGCCAGTCTCCTAAATGAAATTATATGAGAAAGAATATTTTTCACTTATTAAACCTAACTTTACACATTTGAATAATATAAAACAATTTCTCTCTGCTGTGGATAATTTGAGAGAATATGCTGCACAGTTATGTCATTACCAATTTTGATTTACAAATGTTTCTCAAGAGGCAATCAAAGATATTTGCATTAATTGCACCATCTTTTCACTTTGCAGTCAAGGCTGCAACTTTTTTGTCTTTGTTTTTCCAAGTCAATTTAAAGCTGGATTAGGATAGGTAATAGGTACCGAACTGGCAATAACTTGGCTTATAAAGCTGTTGACATAAACTCTTTGGAAATATATCCACAAGCTTGAATGAAACTCAATAAAAGACAGCAAAGTGCCACTGACCTTTTGGGCATTTTCCTAGGTGCGCAGGTGGATGTTGGGGCTGCAGAAGGGTTGGGATCCCCTTCCAAGTGGAGAGCTTTGTCCTGGGTACTGTGCATACAGCCACCCATTCTCTCGTCTTCTGTTTTGTGTCAATCCTTCCTAAGCAACAGTCACTTGCCCACTGTTACTATTGTCATTCACTCCAAGACAACTATACAGTTGCATGTCTAGAAGAACTTTTCCACAGCGTCATTGTATGTAGATATAAAATCATTCAATAAATATTTTCATGCCTACTGTTAACATGGCACTGTACAAGGTGCTGGGGAAACAACAGTGAGCAAAATCAGATGCATACCCTGGTCTTAGGGAGTTTAGTGGGAATGACTGATATTAATCAAGTAATTGCACAAAAAGTCACACCTGTGAACAGTAATATGCAAGGCAGATGCCATGAGATTGACATCAGTCAGGGAGGTCAGCGAGGCATCCCTGGGGAAGTGATGCTTGATGATGAGTAGGTGTTAACTAGGTGCAAGGATAAGGGATCCATATTGTAGACAGAAGGAATAGCCTGCGCTGAGCCCTGGGGCAGGAGGGAATGTGGTGATCAGAAGGGACTGAAAGAAGGCCAGCGTGACTGAACCAAAGAGATTGGGGGCGTGTGTCTCAAGCTGAGGCTAAAGAGCAGACTCAGTGGCCAGGCCATGCAGGAACTTGTAGGTTACTGTAGGGATTTTTTTACCGTATATCAAAAGAATAGAAAGCCATTTGTGTATTTTAAGCAAGGAGGTTAATGAAGTTAAATTTACATTTTTGAGAGATCACCCCAGCTTCAATGTGAATAATGGTTTAGAGAGATGAACAGAGTAAATGTAGGAAGGCCGAAAGGGAGGCTATTTCACTTGTGGTAGCTTAGAGCACTTTCTGTAAAAACGAGAGGATATATCAGCTCAGTGAAATGAGTCTGGTTCAGGAAAGACATGTCAAACAATTGCCTAAGTCACTGGTGAGCTGATGGGTGAGAGGAGCTAGAATTCTCAAGAGAAGCTAAGGATAATCACTATTCAGGCTACGATAGGCTCCAGGGTCTCTGCCATCTTACTGCTGCTTCACTGGTCACTGCTCCACCATCAAATGACCATGTGTGTCACTCTCCCATTGCCTGCTTCTCTTTATGGGTTTTCTTTTTTTTCTTCCCTCTACCTCTAAATTAATTTCCTTAGCATTTTCAATTCAAATTTGGGATGCAGGGGAGAGTTTGACTGGTCTTACTAATCAGTGTTGCCCATGCTGGTCAGAGTTTTAGTGCCAGTTCACCCCATAGGTAGTCAGTTACCCCATGCAATTAGCTCCTGTGGGTCACGTGATGACCCCGAGCCAATCTCACTGCCCAAGTGAAACTCTAGGGATGGCTTCCTCAGAAGGGGGAGTCTGGGCACGTTTCCCAAAATCTGGATTTTCAACAAACACTTCAGGTGATTCTTATGTGGGCTGTGTTGCAGAGTTGTCGGCAGTAGTTAAAAACAGACTTTGGAGTGGCAAGAGCTGGTTTTGAATTCTGACTCTGACACTTCCTAGTTGTGTTACCTGGAATAAGATCCTTAAAACTGCTAAGTTGGCTTTCTCATCTGTGAAATACTTTCCCACTGAATTTTTGTCAAGGCTAAATGAATTTGTGTTTTGGGGCACTCAGTACAGTGAGGAGCAATCAATAAAATAACAGTCGTAGAGAAGATGATATTAGATATGATGGTATCAGAGACATTCACAGAAGGATGTGCAATGAGCAAGTTCAGGAAACTATGCAGAGGTGCTGCAGCATCCAGAGATTAGCAACAGTGGGAAGCTGTTACCAACCTTAGTTCTGAGGGGCAAGGAGAGAAAATATTATAGAGTCAAGTGAGAGCTGAATTCTTGGAGCAGGTCCACTTGACAGCAGCTGTGATTGAACGGATGCAGCTACTCTTAGAAATGCAAGCAAAGCAGGGAGGGAGGGAAAAGAAACACCCTATGCCCTGAGCTCCAGCCTCTGCCTCCAATTGACTAAGCCAATCAGGAAACTGGTGGTGAGGGAGCCCGGGAGATGGGGTCTGTAGGAATCAGCCTCTGGGGGCATAGAGAAGGGCAGAGAATGGAATGGGAGGGAGAGGTGAACAAATGGGCAAGAAGCAGCATGATGATACTAACGATGATGATAATGATGACAGAAGCAAAATACTGGGAATCTGAGATTTATTGATTGTCTTCTTATTGTCAGGATTAAATTAAAGCTGACATTTTCAGAAAGATACAGCAGTTTTCACAGACATTTCAAGTGAAAATGCACCGTTTTTTCTACATCAGAATCTCATCTCACAAAGCTTTCAGGCTGTTTACACACACTATCAAACTATCTGGGCAAAACATTATTTTAAAAGTCCCTCAGTCAACCTGGCCCTGTGGCAATGTGAGGGCAGGGCTTAAGTGTACTGAGTAGATATCCATTTGGGGAAAGGAAATGTGTTGATGGCAGCAGGGGTTTGACAAACAACTCCATGTGGATTTACTGACAAGCACACAAGACCACCGACCTGAAGGTCACAGCAGCGGGGCTCTTGTCTGTGGGCTTGGCAGGCTGCAGGCAGCAGAAGATTAGGACAGTATTAATGGTGCTTGAAATTTGATCAACTATTGGAGTGAGAAAAAAATGCCATTACAGAGAAAAGTGTGTGTTTTTTTTTTTACCAGGTTCACTCTTTACACTTGGGTCTGCCAACTTGCTTCCTATTCAGTAAAAATTAAATATCAGGTAATAGGAGTGAGAGTCTAAAAGACTTGCCTTTGAATATTTGGCTTATGCTTCTTTTTTTTTTTTTTCTGGTGCTGCATTATTTATTGAGGGTTCTGGAAACTCAGCAACTTCATGAATTTTGTTTCAGGGAGTGTTAGAACCACTGGAATGAATGCAAAAATTTTCATGTGTATGGGAATTTTCCTGGCTGAAAGGACAACTAGATTCCCCTAGTGGCCTATAACCACTGAAGAGTCGTCGCTGGAGGTGAATGCCACCAGGTTGGTCATGAGGTTGCCTTTTTGAAAAGAACTGCCCCCTGCCCAAGCCTCACTCTCAGAGAAATAGTGTGTGGACCCTTACTTTCATGGTCAGTTAATACGTTAAAATATATTATTGTTATATTTATATAACATTTATATCATATTGTTTAACAATTCATAATTGTTAAAATTTATGCATTGAGTAGCTGGTATTATGTGAGGTGTTTGATAAATATTTCTTTCTATTTTTAATAACCATTAGAAATAAGAATTGTCATCATTTGCAAATGATGAAAATGAAGTGTAGAGGAGTTAAATTACTTGTCCAAGATCCTCTGGCTAATTAATGGATGAGTCTCAATTCAAATCTAAGGCTATTGGGTGTTTCAAATCTGATGCTATTTATTTTACATCATTTCACCTCTTACTGCACTTTTTGATCATGAAAATTAAAACCACAGTTCTTGTTTCCTAAGCTGACAAATCATAACTCTCTATAAGTCTCACAGGAACTCACCAGAATTTTGCTAGTTCAAATTGGCCTCTTCTCCCTCTAAATATCCTCAAAGCATGTTTTACTTTTATTTGGCATCTCTTATCATTGCTTTATGTTTATAATTAGTTATTATTTGCCTTATCTCCTTACTAGGTTGAGAACATTAATAATAATAATAGTAGTAATAAATAGCATTGATTTAAAACCTCCTAAGCACTGGACATTGCTTCACATGTATCTTCTCATTAAATTCTTAAGATGCTCTTTTGGTGGGCACTATTGTGATTGTTTGCATCGTGCAGATGCCTTATACAGATTAGGAGACCTGGACTTGCCCAAGAATACATAGCTAGTAAGACCTGGGATTCAAGCACAAGTCTTTCTGAGTCCAAGTATCAATTTGTGAATCACTATCTTGTCATCAACGATCACGGCTTAATCATTTTTGTATCTTCTGTTCAGGGTCTAGCATCATGAAATGTTTACGTAATTGGACATTTGTTGAATACAGAGTGACCTAGAATCTAGAGTGTGATAGCCACTGGGGAAGTTGGGCTTGTGTCTGGTGCCGGGATATATTAATATATAGTGTCCCTGCTCCCTCCCTGCTTTCAGAGGAACCAGAGAAAGAAATGGAATCCCCAAGGAAAGGGTGTCATGCCTGCTAAAGGAAGAGATGCCAAGGGTGAGGGGTGTGTTTTGCACAAAGTAGACCTTCAAAAAATATTCATTTGAGGATACCACAGTTTATGTATCCATTCTTCTACTGATAAATATAGGGTTTATTTTCAGTTTTGAATCACTATGAATAAAGCTTCTATGGACATCTTTCTACATGTATTTTTGTGTATCTAATCACTCATTTCTTTTGCATATAGACATGGAATTGCTAGGTCACAGGGTATATTCTGTTTAATTTTCTCAGAAACTGACAAAGTTTTCCAGTTTCCAAAGGAGTGAAAAACATTTTACACTTCCACCAGTAATGCAGTAATGTATAAGAGTTCCAGTTATTCACATCTTCACCAACATTTGGCATTGCCAGTCCTTTTAAATTCTATTCATTCTGACATTACAGTGTGGTTTTAATTTGCATTTCCTTAATAACAAATGGTATTGAGTACCTTGTCATATGCTTAGTGGCTGCTTGGTTATCTTTTTTGGAACACTACTCAGCAATAAGAAAGAACAAAATACAAGTACAGATCACAACATGAATAAACTGTGAAACAATTATCCTGAGTAAAGAAGCCAGGCACAAAACAGAATACTTACGTTGTATGATTCTATTTAAATACAGTTTAAGAAAAAGAAAAACTAATCTATAATGGTAAAAGTTAAAATAGTGGTTACCTCTGGAATGAAAATTAATTGTGAAGTAGCACAAGAGGACTTTCTGGGATAATGACAATGTTTTATATTTTGATCTGGGAGGTGGTCACATGGGTATATCCATACATAAACAACATTTACTTCAATAAAGTTTATTAAAACTTTTGCCATATGAATTCATTTAAGAATGAAGTTAAGAAGGCTAGGATCACCCCAGATTGAGGCCACTACCAAATGGCCTTTGAGGCATTGAGTATCTTCCCGTACCAATGCCACTGTGGTTCCCCAGCCAAGGGGAAAGTACAGCTCTGCTCACCACCCACTAGTCATCTGGTCTTGTCTTTGAGTCTCACCCTTTATTCTGCAAGGCAAAAGTTAGTTTCAGGAACTTACTTTTCCAACTAAACATGCCCTCAATTCTATTAGTAAAGGTACTCCTTTCCTTTCCAATGGAAACTTGGTAGGAATAACTTTGTTGAAATCTTTAATTTTGTTTCCATAAACTCAGTTGAGCAAACTACAAAGTTGGGCTCAGGGCATTTGGGATGACTTGTATTGATGTTTTTAAAGGTCTAATTTAATTCTGTTCTTCTATAGTAAGTTCTTTTCTTTTTCTGCAGTAGAAGGAGACCATAAACTTACTTTCATTTCTGCTAAGGCAGTATCTTATGTAGCCAAGCAATGGCAGTTTCACATTTAGATTGCAGCGATAGTGCAGCAACTGGGACCAAACTTCCCTGCCATTCCCTTCTCACATGATTGTCCTTGCCAAGGTGGGAAGCTGGTGCAAAAGGACGATGAGAGCTACTTATACAACTAAATCTTCTTCACTTAGCCGTAACTATGTGCAAGAAACACAAGGTCATTCTGATATAAATTTTATATTCCCTTCCCATAATTGACCATTTGTTGGGTCTCTACTATGTTACTGATGTGATGAGAATTTTTCATTTTTCTTAATTTTTGAAAAAATTGTGGTATAATATGCATAACATGAAATTTGTCAGCTTTAATATTTTTCACATGTACAGCTCAGTAGCATTGAGTATGTTAACATTGTTCTGCAACCATCAATGCCATTCATCTTCAGAACTCTTTTCATCTTGCAAGCTAAAATTATGTGCCCATTTAACACTAACTCCATTCTCCCTCCTTGCAGCCCCTGGCAACCAACATTCTACTTTCTGTCTGTATGAATTTGAGTACTTTAGGACCTAATATAAGTGAAAACATACAGGAATGCCTTTTGGTAACTGGCTTTGTCCTCAAGGTTCATCTGTGCTATAGCATGCGTCAGAATTTTCTTTCTTTTTAAGGCCCAGTGCATGTATAAATGTATATGTCACATTTAGTTTATCCATTCATCCATCAATGGACATGTGGGTTGCCCCCACCTTTTGCCTATATGAATAATACTTCTATGAACACATGTATACCAATACCTGTTTGAGTTCCTGCTTTCAATTCTTTTGGGTACACACTTAGAAGTGAAATTGCTAGATCATATGACAATGGTATTTTTAATTTTTGAAGGAACCACCATACTGTTTCCACAGTTGAAACATTCCCACCAGCAGGACACAAAGGTTCTGATATCTCCACATTCTTGACAATAGTTCTTTTAGGTTTTGCTTTGTTTCAGTTACAGCCTTTCTAATGAGGTGGTATCTCATTGTGGTACTTTTTTTTTTTTTTGCATTTTCCTAATGTTTAGTGTGGGGAAAAGAAAGAGAGATCAGCCTGTTACTGTGTCTATATAGAAGGAAGTAGACATAAGAGACTCCATTTAGTTCTGTATTTGAGATTCTGTTAATCGGTGACCCTACCCCCAACCTTGTCCTTGCAAGAGACATGTGCTGTGGTGACTTAAGGTTAAAAGGATTTTGGGCGGTGCAGATGTGCTTTGTTAAACAAGTGCCTAAAGGCTGCTTATGGTTAAAGTTCATCACCATTCTCTTAAATCTAGAGAAAAAGAAAAACATTTGTCTCCTGCCCGTCCCTGGGCAATGGAACATCTCCAGGTAAAACCCTTTGTGTGCTTTCTTTACTGAGTAAGGAGAAAACCGCCTTTAGGAATAAGGTGGGGCTTACTGGAGCTATACTGCTGAAAGGTTTATGGAGATGTTCGCATATGCATCTCAAGGCACAGCATTTTCTTTTAAACTTATTGATGTTACAAGGATTTTTTGTTCATATGTCTTACTGCTGATTTCCTCCCTACAATGATCCTATTGTCCAGTCACTCCCTTATCTTTTTGATGGTAAAGATAATTATCAATAAATACTAAGGGAACTCAGAGGCCGGGGCCGGGCCGGTGTGGGTCCTCTGTAAGCACAGCACCGGTCTCCTGGGCCCCGCTTTTCTTTCTCTACACTTTGTCTCTGTGTCTTATTCCTTTTCTCAAGTCTTTCGTCCCACCTAACGAGAAGCACCCACAGGTGTGGAGGGGCAGGCCACCCCTTCAATTAGTGATGTAGAGCATCTTTTCAAGTACTGTTTGGTTATTTGTATATCTTCCTTGGGAAAATGTCTATTCATGTCCTTTACCCAATTAGAAAAAAGTCAGGGGTTTTTTTGTTTGTTTACTTTTATTTTTATTTTTTTGAGAGTCTCGCTCTGTTGCCAGGCTGGAGTGCAGTGGCACGATCTGGGCTCGCTGCAACCTCCACATCCTGGGTTCAAGCAATTCTCCTGCCTCAGCCTCCCAAGTAGCTGGGACTACAGGCGCATGCTACCATGCCCAGCTATTTCTTGTATTTTTAGTGGAGACAGGGTTTCACCATGTTGGACTAGATGGTCTCGATCTCTTGACCTTGTGATCCACCCGCCTTGACCTCTCAAAGTGCTGGGATTACAGGCATGAGCCACCACGCCGGGCCCATTTTTTTTGTTTTTGAGTTGTAGAAATTCTTTATATATTCTGAGAAAGTTGTGTTTTTGAGCATCTCATTTAGTGCTCATAATAACATGAAAAAGAAGTATCATTAACTCTACTTTACATATGAGTACCCTGTAACACACATGCAGAAATTAATTTTAGCAATTCATTCACTAAATACATATTTATTGAGTGCCTACTATGGGTCCAACACTGTTAGTAGCAATGAGAATGCAATGCTGAGGCAAAACTGACAGAGATCCCCGCCTTCTTACAGCATATATTCTAGTAGGAAGACACAAAAACAAGATTAATAAATAAAATACAGAAGGCATTAGAGGTGATAAGTTCTAAGGAGAAAACAAAATTGATTAGGGATGGGGAATATGTAATACTGGTGGGGGATGGGGAAGCCTGCAATTTTATATAGGTTGGGCAAGGAAGCCTCCTGACATGATTTTTGACTGAAGACCTAAAGGAAGAGAGTGGGGGAAGCTTGAGAGCATCTGGGGGAATAACTTTCTAGACAATGAAGAAGTAGAAAAAGGAAAAAATGTATATCTCTCTGGCTTCAAATAATAATAATAATAATACAGTAATAATCACTCTTCTAACCACTGTTGCCACTAGTATTTTTCAGCAAATGTGCTGTATAATTTAAATTTTTTTTTACTTTGTGTGTGTGTGTGTGGGTGTGTGTGTGGGTGTGTGTGCATGCAACATGGCTGTTTATTTCACCTGGGTGCAGGTGGGCTGAGTCCGAAAAGAGAGTCAGCAAAGGGTGGTGGATTATCATTAGTTCTTATAGGTTTTGGGATAGGCAGTGAAGTTAAGAGCAATGTTTTGCAGGTAGGGGTGGATCTCACAAAGTACATTCTCAAGGGTGGGGAGAATTACAAAGAACCTTTTTAAGGGTGGGGGAGATTACAAAGTACATTGATCAGTTAGGGTGGGGCAGAAACAAATCACAATGGTGGAATGTCATCATTTAAGGCTATTTTCTTTTGTGGATCTTCAGTTACTTCAGGCCATCTGGATGTATACCTGCAAGTCACAGGGGATGCGATGGCTTGGCTTGGGCTCAGAGGCCTGACATTCCTGCCTTCTTATATTAATAAGAAAAATAAAACAAAATAGTGTTGAAATGCTGGGGCAGCAAAAATTTTTGGGGGGGTGGTATGGAGAGAGAGAATGGGTGATGTTTCTCAGGGCTGCTTCAAGCGGGATCAGGGGCCATGTGGGAACCTAGAGTGGGAGAGATTAAGCTGAAGGAAGATTTTGTGGTAAGGGGTGATATTGTGGGGTTGTTAGAAGAAACATTTGTCATGTAGAATTATTGGTGATGGCGTGGATACGGTTTTGTATGAATTGAGAAACTAAATGGAATAAGAGAAGGAGAAAAACAGGTATAAAAGGTCTAAGAATTGGGAGGACCTAGGACATCTGATTAGAGAGTGCCTAAGGAGATTCAGCATAGTCTGCCAGCAAAGATTATTTACTTCAAGAGTTAAGAGTGGCAGTTTTGGAATAGCACGAGGAGATATCAGCTGTGATGGCTTGGAGAAACAGTGTAAATCGGCAGTGTAAATAAGAGCAGGGCATGTATGAGTAGTTGAGAACAGTGAATAGGGGTATGACTAGACAGAAAATAGTAGCGATGACAAGTTTTTTTTGGGGCACAGTCTAAGTTGGTCTGGTGTCTGGAATGAGACTGGGCCTAATAAAAAGGAGCTCAAATGGGCTTTACCTTGTAGCATTCCGAGGACAGGTCTGACTTCTGAGAAGGGAACGTGGTAAAAGTATTGTCCAGTCCTTTTTAAGTTGGTGGCTGAGCTTGGGGAAGTGTGGTTTTAAAAGACATTTTGTCCGTTCTATTTTCTTGAAGATGGAGGACCGTAAGGGATATAAAGGTTTCACTGAACACTAAGAGCCTGAAAAACTGGCTGATTTGACTAATAAAGGCTGGTCTGTTATCAGACTGTATAGAGGTGGGAAGGCTAAACTGAGGAATTATATCTGACAGAAGGGAAGAAATGACTGCGGTGGCCTTCTCAGACCCTGTAGGAAAGGCCTCTACTTATCTAGTGAAAGTGTCTACTTAGACTAAGAGGTATTTTAGTTATCTGACTCGGGGCATGTTGAGTAAAGCTAATTTGCCAGTCCTGGTTTGGGGCAAATCTTCAAGCTTGATGTGTAGGGAAGGGAGGGGGCCTGAATAATCCCTGAGGAGTAGTAGAATAGCAGATGGAACAGTGAGAAGTTATTTCCTTGAGGATAGATTTCCACGATGGAAAGGAAATGAGAGGTTCTAAGAGGTGGGCTAGTGGCTCATACTATAGCATAGCCTGCCTTTGCTGGTGTGTGGCGATTAGGCCTGGTGGAACTGCCATCAATAAATCAAGTGTGATCAGGGTGAGGAATAGGAAAGAAGGAAATATGGGGAAATGGGGTGAATGTCAGGTGGATCAGAGAGATGCAGTCATGAGGGTCAGGTGTGGTATCAGGAATAATGTGGGAGGCTGGATTGAAGTCGGGGCCAGGAACAATGGTAATTGTGGGACTTAACAAAGAGTGAGTACAGCTGAAGGAGCCAGGGAGCAGAAAGTATATGCGTCAGGTGTGAGGAAGAAAATAGATTTTGGAAGTTATGAGAAACGTAGAGAGTGAGTTGAGCATAGTTTGTGATTTTGAGCGCCTCTAAAAGTATTAAAGCAGCGGCAGCCACTGCACGCAGACATGAGGGCTAGGCTAAAACAGTAAGGTCAAGTTGTTTGGGCAGAAAGGCTACAGGGTGCACTCCTGGCTCTTGTGTAAGTATTCTGACCGCACTAACCATGCCTAGGAAGGAAAGAAGTTGTTGTTTTGTAAGGGATTGAGGTTTGGGAGATTAATCGAACATGATCAGCAGGGAGAGCACCTGTGTTTTTACGAGAATTATGCCGAGATAGGTAACAGATGAGGATGAAATTTGGGCTTGACTGAAGTAATGAGGGCTCTCTGTGAAGCCTTGCGGCAGTACAGCCCAGGTAATTTGCTGAGCCTAATGGGTGTCAGGGTCAGTCTAAGTAAAAGCAAAGAGAGGCTGGGAGGAAGGGTGCAAAGGAATAGTAAAGAAAGCATGCTTGAGATCCAGAACAGAATAATGGGTAGTAGAGGGAGGTATTGAGGATAGGAGAGTATATGGGTTTGGCACCATGGGGTGGATAGGCAAGACAATTTGGTTGATAAGGTGCAGATTCTGAACTAACTTGTAAGCCTTGTCTGGTTTTAGGACAGGTAAAATGGGGGAATGGTAAGGAGAGTTTATAGGCTTTAAAAGGCCACGCTGTAGCAGGCGAGTGATAACAGGCTTTAATCCTTTTAAAGTGTGCTGTGGGATGGGATATTGGCGTTGAGTGGGGTAAGGGTGATTAGGTTTTAATGGGATGGTAATGGGCATGTGATCGGTTGCCACAGAAGGAATAGAGATGTCCCATACATGTGGGTTAGGGTGGGGGCATACGAGAGGAAGACGTGAAGGAGGCTTTGGGTTGGGGAGAAGGGCGGCAATGAGATGTGGCTGTAGTCCAGGAGTAGTCAGGGAAGCGGACAGTTTAAAGTGTCTCAGCCTAATAAGGGAACTGGGCAGGTGGGGATAACTAAAAAGGAGTGCTTAAAAGAGTATTGTCTAAGTTGGCACCAGAGTTGGGGAGTTTTAAGAGGTTTAGAAGCCTGGCCGTCAACACCCACAGCAGTTATGGAGGCAAGGGCAACAGGCCCTTGAAAAGAAGGTAATGTGGAATGGGTAGCCTCCATATTGATTAAGAAGAGGACGGGCTTAACTTCCACTGTGAGAGTTACCCAAAGCTCGGCATCTGTGGTGGTCTAGGGGGCTTCTGAGGCGATCGGGCAGCGTCAGTCTTCAGCCGTGAAGCTGAGAAGATCTGGGAAGGAGTCAGAGAGCCTTGGGCCAGAGTTCCAGGGGCTCTGGAAGTGGCTACCAGGTGAGTTGAACAGTCCGATTTTCAGCGGAGTCCCACACAGATGGGACGCAGCTTAGGAGGAATCCTGGGCTGCGGGCATTCCTTGGCTCGGTGGCCAGATTTTTGGCACTTGTAGCAAGCTCCTGGGGGAGGAGGTTCTGGAGGAATGCCTGGCTGCTGCGGTTCAGGCGTTTGGAAGTTCTTGTGTGCTGGAGATATGGCTGGGGTTTGTCTCACAGTGGAGGCAAGGAATTGCAACTTTTTTCTATTATTGTACACCTTGAAGGTGTGGTTAATTGTCTTGTTGTGGGGTTTGAGGGCCAGATTCTAATTTTTGGAGTTTTATTTAATGTTGGGAGCAGATTGGGTAATAAAATGTATATTGAGAATAAGACGGCCTTTTGATCTTTTAGGGTTTAGGGCCGTAAAGCATCTCAGGGTTGCTGCCAAGCGAGCAATGAACTGGGCTGGATTTTTATATTTGATGAAAAAGAGCCTAAACGCTATCTGATTTGGGATAAAGAAAAAGGAGCATCAACCTTGACTATGCCTTTAGCTGCAGCCACCTTTTTAAGAGTAAATTGCTGGGCAGGTGGGGGAGGGCTAGTCATGGAACGAAACTGTAAGCCGGACCAGGTGTGAGGAGGGGAGGTGATAAAAGGATTATAGGGTGGAGGAGCGGAGGCTGAGGAAGAATTGGGACCTAGCTCGGCCTGGCGAGGAGGGGAGAGGTCAGATGGGTCTGTAGAAAAGGAAGATTAGAAAGAGTCAGTGATGCTTGGGGTTGGGACTGAGGGGACAGGCAGGAGGGAAAGAAAGAAGATTTGGGATGAGTTGCATTGGGCACAGAGACTAGGAAGGGACTGATGTGTAAAAGAATGCCTGGACGTCAGGCACCTCAGACACTTTGCCTATTTTATGACAAGAATTATTTAGATCTTGCAGGATGGAAAAATTCAAAGTGCCATTTTCTGGCCATTTAGAGCCATTGTCAAGTTTGTATTGGGGCCAAGCGGTGTTGCAGAAGAAAATAAGTCATTTAGGTTTTAGGTCAGGTGTGAGTTGAAGAGGTTTTAAGTTCTTGAGAACACAGGCTAAGGGAGAAGAAGGAGGAATGGAGTGTGGAAGGTTGCCTATAGTGAAGGAGGCAAACCCAGAGAGAAGAGAGTATAGAGCCATGGAGGGAAGGGGTTTGGGGGTTCTTACCTTCCAGAAAAATGGGAAAGGGGTCGGGGCACGGAAATAAGGGATTGGGGCACAGAGATAAGAGGTCGGGGTGCAGAAATAAGGGATTGGGGCACAGAGATAAGAGGTCAGGGTGGTGAAATAAGGGATTATGGATTCTTGCCCCCTAGAAAAGCGGGACTTGCCACTAGGGGTGAAGGAGAAGGGATTGAGGGGTACTTCCCCTCCCCCAGAAAAGCAGAGAAGGGGTAGAGACATGGAGAGAAGGGGTTGGGATACTTGCCCCTCCCCTAGAAAAGCAGGACTTACCGCTAAGGGTGAAGGACCAAGGCAGGCATCCTTGCGTCGCCTGACACCTTTGAAACGTGGGTGAATAATCAGAGAGGCATCCCTGCAATGATTAAACACCAAGGGAAGGCTGCCTTCCCAGTCAATGACCGGCGCCGGAGTTTTGGGTCCATGGATAAAACGTGTCTCCTTTGTCTCTACCAGAAAATGAAAGGAATTGAAATTAAGAGAAGGGAGAGATCGAAGTGTGGTGCCAAGATTGAAATGAGAAAGAGGTTGAGGGATAGTGAGGGAAGTTGGAGAAGAGAGTAAAAAGAGGCCGCTTACCGGATTTGAAATTGGTGAGATGTTTCTTGGGCTAGTCGGTCTGAGGACCTGAGGTCATAGGTGGATCTTTCTCATGGAGCAAAGAGCAGGAAGACAGGGGATTGATCTCCCAAGGGAGGTCCCCCGATCAGAGTCACGGCACCAAATTTCATGCGCGTCTGTGTGAAGAGACCACCAAACAGGCTTTGTGTGAGCAACGTGGCTGTTTATTTCACCTGGGTGCAGGTGGGCTGAGTCTGAAAAGAGAGTCAGCTTTTTTTTAAAATTTTGAGATAATTGCAGATTTACATGCAGTTGCAAAAATGCATGCACACATCCCATGTACCCTTTACTCAGTTTCCCCAATGATAACATCTTAGTAAATATTATGACCAAGATATTGACATTGATAGAGTCAAGAGGAGTATGCCTCGGCCAGGCCCAGTGGCTCACACCTGTAATCCCAGCACTTTGAGAGGCCAAGGTGGGTGGATCACCTGAGGTCAGGAGTTCAAGACCAGCCTGGCCAACATGGTAAAACCCCATCTCTGCTAAAAATTAAAAAAAATAAAAAAATTACCTGGACGTGGTGGCAGACATCCCAGCTACTTTGGGAGGCTGGGGCAGGAGAATCACTTGAACCCAGCAGGCGGAGGTTGCAGTGAGCCGAGATCACGCCACTGCACTCCAGCCTGGGTGACAAGAGGGAAACTATCCCCCCCCCAAAAAAAGAGTATGCCTCATGTTGGCCCTACTTTCCCACCCCCACTTCTCGTTAAACTCTGGCAACCACTAATTTATTCACCGTTTCTATGACTGTGTCATTTCAAGAATGTTATATAGATGGGATCATGCAATATGTAAACTTTTGGGGTTGGAATTTTTTCATTCACATAATTCTCTGGAGATTCAACTGGTTGTATATTTGTTATTTTTTGTTGCTGAGTAGAATTCCATAGTATGTATGCAACACTATTTGACTAACCCATTGAAGGACCTCTAAGTTGTTACCAGTTTTAGGTTATTATGAATAAATTGCTACAAATGTTAATGTAAGGTTTTTGTGTGGACTTTGGTTTTTATTTCTCTGAGACAAATGCTCAGAAGTGCAATTACTGGGTTGTATGGTAGTTGTACATTTAATTTTGTAAGAAACTGCCATCAACTTTCCCAGATTGGTTGTGCCACTTTACATCACCGCTAGCAATATATGGATGATCCAGTTTCCCAGAATCTTTGTCTACATTTGGTGTTATTATTGTTTTCTATTTTAACCATTCTGATAGTTATGCAATGATATTTCACTTTGGTTTTAATATGCGTTTCTCTAATTACTAACAATATTGAACATCTTTTTTGTGTTTATTTGCCATTTGTAGATTTTTCAGTGATATGATTATTTCATGTGTTTTGCTAATTTTCTAATAGAATTTTTAAAAATTTTTACTGTTGAGTTTTGAAAGTTCTTTATATGTTCTAGTTATTTCTTTGTCAGATATGTGGTTTGTAATTATTTCTCCACTGTATAGCTTGTCTTTGCGTTCCCTTATGGGACTCTTTCACAAAGCAAAAATTTTAAAATTTTGATGAGATCTAATTTTTTCAAATTCTCCTTTTATGGACTATTCTCTGGTATCAAGTCTAAGAATTATTTGTGTAGCTCTCCCATGTATGTTCTAGAAGTTTCATAGTTTTTACATTTTACATTCAAATCTGTTATTCATTTTGATTTTTATTAAAAGATATGAGACTTGGCCTGGCTTGGTGGCTCATGCCTGTAATCCCAGCATTTTGGGAGGCCGAGGCAGGTGGATCACATGAGGTCAGGAGCTTAAAACGAGCCTGGCCAACACAGTGAAACCCCGTCTCTACTAAAAATACAAAAATTAGCCAGACATGGTCGTGGCCACCTGTAATCCCAGTCACTTGGGAGGCTAAGCAAGGAGAATCACTTGAACCCAGGAGGTGGAGGTTGCAGTGAGTTAAGATCATGCCATTGCACTCCAGCCTGGGTGACAGAGCAAGACTCTGTCTCAAAGAAAACAACAACAACAACAACAACAAAAACAAAGATGTGAAACTTAGGTAGAAATTTTTTTCATGCATGTCCAATAGCTCTAGGACTATTTGTTGTATAGGCTACCCTTTTTCCATGCAATTATTTTTGCGTCTTTGTCAAAAATCAGTTTGACCTTTTCATGCAGGTCTATTTTGAGTTTCTTAATTCTGTTCTGTTGATCTTCGTGTCTGTCCCTCCAATTTACTGCACAGTCTTAATAACTGTGTTATATGTTTTGTAATTGGACAAACTAATTCCTCCCACTTCATTTCTTTTTTTTTCAAAGTTATTTTAGTTATGCCAATTCTTTTGTCTTTCCATATACATTTTAGAATAATCTTGTCTGTATCTATTTAAAAAACCTCTTCCTCATGAAATCTTTGCCTGTGATTATGTCTTGAATGGCATTGCTTAGGTTGTCTTCCAGGGTTTTTATAGTTTTAGATTTTACATTTATATCTTTAATCCATCTTGAGTTACTTTTGTATATTGTGTAAGAATGGAGCTCAGTTTCAATCTTCTGCATATGGTTAGCCAGTTATCCCAGCACCATTTATTGAGCAGGGATTCCTTTCTCCATTGATTATTTTTGTCAGGTTCATCAAAGACACTAGATAAAGAAAATGTAATACATATACACCATGGAATACTATGCAGCCATAAAAATGAATGAGATCATGTCCTTTGCAGGAACATAAGTGGAATTGGGGGCCATTACCTTTAGCAAACTAACTCAGAAACAGAAAACCAAATACTGCGTGTTCTCATTTATTAGTGGTAACTAAATGATGAGAATACATGGACACATAGAGGGGAACACACACTGGGACTTTATGGGAGGTGGAGGGTGGGAGGTGGGAGAGGATGAGAAAAAATAATGAGTGGGTACTGGGCTTAATACCTGGCTAGTTAAATAATCTGTACAACAAACCCCCACAACACAAATTCCCATATGTAACAAACCTGCGCTTGTACCCCTGAACTTAAAATAAAAGTTAAAAAAAACCTTAGGGGGAGTTTCATAGGAATTGAATTAAAATTGTGTAGGAATGGGAGGAAAGTCTGTTGTAATTACCCATAGTTTTCCTCATTGTGTTCCCTTTTTCATCCTGATGTTCAAAATTCTTTCTCTCATAGTTTCCTTTATGTTTAGATAATGTCCTTTAATCACTCTGTTAGGGCAGGTCTGCCTGTTCATTAGTCCGTTTTCACACTGTTATAAAGAAACTAGTTGAGGCTGGGTAATTTATAAACAAAGGAGGTTTAATTGACTCAGAGTTCTGCATGGCTGGGGAGGCCTCAGGAAACTTACAATCATGGCAGAAGTAGAAGCAGGCACGTTCTTCACAAGGCTGCAGGAGAGAGAGAAGAAAGCAGGCAAAACTGCCACTTACAAAACCATCAAATCTCGTGAGAACTCACTCACTGTCATTAGAACAGCAGGGGGAGACCATCCCCATGATCCAGTCACCTCCCAGCAGGTCTCTCCCTTGACACGTGGGGATTACAATTCCAGGTGACATTTGGCTAGGGACACAGAGCCAAACCATATCAGTTGGCAACAAATTCTTTTAGTTTTCCTTTCTCCAGGAATGCCTGCATTTCCCCTTCATTCTTGAAGGTTATTAGCACTGGATATAGGATTTGGGGATAATAGTTGTTTTCTTTCAGTACTTGAAAAAGGTCCCATTTCCTCCTGGCCTCCATGGTTTCTGATGAGAAATCCAGTGACATTCTAACTGTTTTTGCCCTATGGGTAATATGCTGTTTCTCTCTCACTGCTTCCATTTTTAAAACATTGTCTTTTGTTTTTAACATTTGAGTGTAATATGTCTTGCGCTGGATGTCTCCCCCAATTTGGAGATCACTCAGCTTCTTGAATCTATAGATTTTTATGTTTTTCCAAATATGGGAAGTCTCCAGTCATTATTTCTTCTTGTACTTTTCAGTCTTCCACCTTCATTTCCTCTCTCCTTCCAGGGCTTTGAAAACATGAATGTTAGATCTTTTGATATAGTCTCACAGGTACCTAAAGCTCTGTTAATTTTTTAAAGTTTATTTTCTCCCTATTGCTTAGATTGCATCATTTATGTTGTTTTATCTTAAAGTTCACTGATTCTTTCCTCTGCTCTCTTAATTCTGCTGTTGAGGAAAATTTTCAATTACTGTATTTTTCAGTTCTAAGATTTCCATTTGCTTCTTCTTTATAGATTATGTTTCTTTACTGAGATTCTCTATTTTTAAAACTTATTTCAAGTATGAAAACATTTTTTACTATGCCTTCTCTAAAATCTGTGTCAGATAATTCTCACATCTTTGTCATTTTGTGTTGGTATCTCTTGATGCTTTTCATTCAGTTTGAAATCTTTCTGGTTCTTGATATGATGGGTGATTTTTAAAAATTGAAACCTGGATATTTTGGTTATTATGAGACTTCTAATTTTATTTAAACCTTCTATTTTAACCAGCCTCCTCTGTACTTCCTCAGCAAGGAAATGAGGAGGGTGTCACTTTACTGCCAGCTACAGGTAGATGTCTTAGTTGGGGGGCTTCTTGTTACTTCTGCTTGGGAGTAAGTGTTGTGGCTTCCTCCTATGCCTCTATGGATGTTTTCCTGGCTGAGAGGTATAGGAGTGCCTTGTTACTGCTCCCCATGTGGCCCCCATTGATATCACTGGTGGGGTTGCTTCATTACTGCTAGGTGGGGGTGAAAGTCCCATCTCTTCACTAGGCCTCCTCTCACATCATGGTATCATCTGATACCATGGTGGGTGGGAAGACTTGGGGCTACAGTTGGAGGATGAAAGTCCTGGCCTTCTTAGCTTTCTTTGGCAGCACTCTGATATGGTGGTGGTTGGGGGCTTGGAAAGGATGAAAGTCTAGGCTCATCAATTGATCTTTGCTGGTGTGGTGGGGGTGAAGCACAGTTGTTTGTAAAGGTGTTTAGCTGCAGTAGAATAGTTATTTTCTAAAGGTTTTTTGTCTTGCTAGGCCACCCACCTCCTGTACCTTTGATTAGAGACAGCAGACTTCTGTTAAGGCTCTTTTTGTCTGTTTCTGGTGACTGGCTTCCCCCACACCCACTCTGGGATATATGAGGAAAAAAGAAACCCCAGGGAACTCACTGCCATGAAGTTCTTGGCATCCTGAGGTCCCTAGAAGTCTGTCTCCTTTTCTCCCCTTTTTAGATTTAGGTTTATTTTATATGTAATATCCAGGAGCTTTTGATGTACTTTGTAGGAGGAATAAAGAAAATATGTTTACTCCATCTTCCTGGAAATAGAAGTCCCTATAAATTTTTTAAATATTTCCTTATTTCAATACTTGCTGTATGTTCATGAACAGGCTTAGAAAAGTTGAGTAACTTGCTCAAAAGCGTGTTTTCTGACCTGGCCACGTAACTTATACAAACCTACCCTGCTTCTTTGTCAATAACAGTGCCCACATTTACAGAATGCCATTGCGTTTCTGTCACTGTCCCAGTTGATCTTTGACCTTAGCCAGGTCCTTACATATTTCTGTCTGTCTGTCTGTCTATCTATCTATCTATCCTGTCTCCCTCTAATAAGTTTCCTATCCACATTTTCTGACCCCTTTCTGTACATCCAGTGCTCTTGCTGTCTCATAATGATCTGCACTAGGATGGTCTTGTCTTTATAATGGGGCTTTGCTATTAAAATCCTATGCTATGTTCTCTCTTATAAGTGAGAGCTAAGCATTGGGTACTCATGGACAAAAAGATGAGAACTATAGACAATGGGGATTACATGGGGGGGCAGGGGGAAGAAGGAGGAGTGCATGGACTGAAAGCCATGAAGTACCTATTGGGTGCTATGCTTGCTGCCTGGGTGACGGGATCATTTGTATCCCCAACCTCCACATCACGCAATATACCCATGTAATAAACCTGCACATGTACCCCCTGAATCTAAAATAAAGGTTGAAATAAAAAGAAAGAACTCCTATGTTGACAGCCAGTATACCCACACAAATGAGGAGAGAGTCAGGCTTTATGGAAATAGTGCATATCAGAATTAGACCCTCTCATGTTCCATAGTTTGTATAACATTGTTTTTTTTTTTTTTTAGTGGTTTGTCTCTTTTCAATAAAACAGCTCTTTTGGATGTGTTACCTGGAGCCAGTAGGCACAAAGCAGAGGGTCCACATGCCAGGCCTATTCCCTCTCTTTGGTTGGGCACTGGCAAAACAAGTTGGAAAGACTATGTCTTTATCATTGGTCCACCCAGTAAAGTTGCCAGCAGCTGGCCTAAAGCATTTAAATTCCTGTCTGATGTAGTGGAAATCAAATTTCTGAATAAAGATGTTCAACATTGTATTGGTCTGAGCTTTAATTATCTTGCAATGTAATGGAAGAAAAAGCAAGAACCTTTAATTTTCTGTTGATGACTGTCATTATGCAGCCCTTTTTGGTGCTCATTTGAGAGGGAGAAACTGGTTCTGATGATCACCAAGGCAGTCTGGGGACTCTCTCATGAATAAAACATGCCATGTAATTGCAGTAATACAGCCAACACACCTATATATGTAAAATCAATGTCTATTATCCCGTCAATTAAGACAGACAAACAAGATTTTAGGCTTTGCTGCTATTGGTAATCCACCACGCACTAAGAGGGTCTGGAATCTTTGGAAAAATGTGGGTTTTTACTTTAGGATTTTAATGCCCACAGAGTGTGGAATCTAAGCAAGAATGCTCAGCTTAGCTTAAAGAGATTTGACTGAGAAACGGAAGGAATTGTTTACCCTGACAGGAAATGCTCACTTCCATTTTCCTGAAATGGTTTACTTTCAGAGTAATCTGAAAACGTTGAACTGTATACGTTCGAACTCTCAATTTTTGAAAAATAACACATTTACACGCTTTATCTACAAAAAGCGGTAGATAGTGAAACATTTCCATCCTATTCCTGTGCCCCATCTACCTGGCTCTGTTCTTCCAGTTATAATCATGTTAGCCTAAATTAGTTATAAAGTCTGAATTTCCTTTTTTTTTTTTTTGCAAGAATATTCCGTGTGGTTTTCATACAGAATCAAGATTGTTTTAGTTTCTTCAGGGGATAAGGCACAGAATAAGTGAACACATTCATTTATAACTATAAAACCAGGTATCCAATGGAGGCATGATGGAGCGATGGTTTCCCTTCCTCTCTCTTACAGAGAGGATCTTATAGAGGCCGTGGCCCCACTGCCTGACTTCTAATGAGTCATTTTCTGTGCCTCTGAGAGTGGGAGAATTCGCAGAGCTGCTTAGCTCCGTATCTCGAGGTGTTTGGAGCCCTCACTATGGTCCTGGTGGAGGTCTTGGCTGTCCTCTCTTCTGACCCAACAGTTACTCCTTTCCTCGCTGCTCTGTTGCACGTCTATTTGTATCTACTCCTGCCTTCCCCCAGGGAACTGAAGGGCCCGCCTGCACTCGGACCTTTATTTTTCTCAGTTTATGTCTCTAGTACATGACTTTTCAAACCCAGTAGAAGCTTTTTCTATGCTGGTGTCAGAGTTTGACACTAATCCATACTGAAGAAGTAAAATACAATATGCTATAAGTTTTTATTGGTGCTACTGTGTTGAAGAGAATGTGATTCACCTGGAGAGATTTGGATTCCAGAATACCAGCAAGATTTATTTTTTTAGAGCTTTTGTTTCACTCTATTTTGGAACTCATTTCTGCCATAATGTGCATATGGGGTTTAAAAAATAGATACTGTGTTGATGAAATTGTCCTTTTAAAACTGAAAACAGCTGGCAATATGTCTTCCTTGTGGTATATTTGAAATCGGACAGATACAAGTAGAGATAAACTAATTGTAAACCAAAATAGCCAATCTTGAGCCCAACAGAGATATTAATACACCCAAGAATCTATTTGGGGGATTCTAATTTCCCTAACAAAATACGTTCTCCTGAGATCTGACTTAGGAAAGCAGGCATCAGTAAGTTCCCTTGAACTCCTCAGCACTTGTCATCATAATAAATTGTTACATGACTCGTCTACCTGTTCAAATTCCACCACAATTTTAAGTTGCTAAGCCCTTTGTAGGTTTCTGGGGACACAGGGTACCTAAAAATAACACCCGAATAAGAATTAATTGATACCTCAGATACCTCTACCTGACTATCATTGACACTGTTGATCAGCAGGAATTCCCGTCTCTTTATAAGCTCTGAGATTTCTTTTCAAATGCCTAATTTGGAACAGGTGTTACTTTTGGGAGGAACGCACTGGAACACACTTTGGAAAAATTTCTTCATAGGTGCATGAGTTAGAATAAATCTTTGCTTTTTATTACATTCATGCATACATCTGTTTCCTTCCTTCCTTCCTTCCTTCCTTCCTTCCTTCCTTCCTTCCTTCCT